>NC_090021.1:107072290-107440873 GCF_037176765.1 Anolis sagrei | reverse complement strand
TGATAAAATACTTCAGTTAACAAATGTGGAGGATGATAACAGCTGGACAGCCTTCTGGCAAAGAAATGTATTTGTACAGGAGCAGAAATCCAACAGATTTAAATACAAAGGCACCAGAGCCAGGCCCGTAGCCAGGATTTCGATTGGGGGGGGGGGGGGGTGAGTTTTTTTCAGAGTTTTTTTTGGGGGGGGGGCTGAGTTTTGGGGGGACTGAGTCTGAGTTGAAAGAGGGGTCTACCCTAGCAAACCTTTTGTATCATTACCCCAATACCCCCATGCATATGGGATATATTGAGTATGGTAATCATCAGGCCCGTAGCCAGGATTTTGTTTTGGGGGGGGGGGGGCTGATTTTTTTTTTCAGGGGGGGGGGTTTTGGGGGGGGGGCTGAGTTTCGGGGGGGGGGGGGGCTGAGTCTGAGTGAAAGAGGGTCTAGCCTAGTAAACCTTTTGTATCATTACCCCAATACCCCCATGCATATGGGGATATATTGAGTATGGTGATCAGATCATGATATGAATAAACATAACAGTTTAAATAATGCACCAATAAGGCCTTTTCACGAACCACCATGAAAATTTCGGGGGTGGGGGGAGGCTGAAGCCCCTCAAGCCCACCCCCCCCCCCCCCCCCCCCCCCCCCCCCCGGCTACATGCCTGACCAGAGCCTTCAACCAGGGCCAGTCTGGTCCATCTTTAGATGGGGAGACAACTAAGAAATGCACTAAACTGTATTTCAGAAGAAGGAACTAGCAAAACCACCCATTGTGCACTGTCATATAAAATCTACTTTGAACTGGATTATATGGCAGTGTAGCCTGCATATAATCATTCAAAAAAGATAATCTGAATTATTTGATTTGATAATTTGGATTATATGGCAGTGTAGATCCAGCTTGAACATTCCTTGCCTAAATCTCCTTCTACACTGTCATGTAATCCAGATTATCAAAAGTAAATAATCCACATTTGAACTGGATTATATTATTCTACACTGCCATATAATCCAGTTTTCCCCGTCGAAATGCATCTTCCTTTAGGAAACCACTGTGAAGACTAATATCCTCTGGGGAGGCCCTGCTCTCTTCCTGTTCCTGCCACCATCACAGTCACATTTGGCGGGGAGACAGGGCTTTCTCAGTGATTGCTCCCTGGCTATGGAACTCCCCTTCCTGGCAATATTAGATCCCGCCACCCCATCACAGGCACGTTTGGTGGGGACAAGAGACAGGGCCTTCTCAAATGACTGCTCGCAGGCTATGGAACTCCCTTCCCCTGGCAATATTAGATCCTGCCACCATCGCAGGCACGTTTGGTTGGGGACGAGAGACAGGGCCTTCTCAGGGATTGCTCCCCCAGCTATGGAACCCCCTTCCTGGCAATATTAGATCAGCCCCCTCCCTCCTGTCCTTCAGAAGGATGGTGAAAACCTGGCTGTGAGACCAAGCCTTTGGGGCAGTGCAATGAGGGAATAATAGAATGGTGTCCTGAGATGTCTTTTAAGCAACTGATGTTAAAGTGGATATAAGTGATTTTAATGTTTGTATATATTTATGGTTTTATGTCCCGGCATTGAATGTTTGCTGTATATATGTTGTGCTCCACTGCAGAGTGAGAAGGGCAGAATATAAATGTTTTAAATAAATAAATAGTTATGGGCAAAATGTGGGCATTGCTACCCACAAATAAGAATTGTTCTTGCTTCGGTGAAATTTTCCTTCCCTCTCCAGATTTCAAGCATTGTGGCAGCTTAAAATATTGAACTTTTATAAACAGAATTTTATCACCTAAAGAAAAGGGACAGGCAATGTTATCAATGGAATGTAAAACATATCAAATATAAGAATTCCAGATCTGAACAATCGTCAGTGTCTAGCACTTTGCAATGATAGAAATTAGAGACAGAAGGAAATGTTTTTTGAGGGAGGGAGCACATTCTTATTAGGAGAGAATGTTCTGCTCCTTTTGTTGTGCTTGATGGAGCCAAATCTGACAGATTAGCATCTAGGAGGATGTCATCTACACCTTCCTTGCCATCTAACTGCCATTGAGATTACTTCTGACTGAAAGCTTGACTTGCAGTACAGCCTTCTGCAAATAACTGCCATTGAGATCACTACTAAATTGTCCATAGTTGAACTGCCTCTTCTTTACAGCTTGCTTTCTCTTTAACATTTGGTGGCATTGCTAATGCAATGAGAACTAACTGCACGGTGGGCCATTACATTGCTCATTATCCCATAACTCTATTGTCAAAGCCAGGCCGTCATTTCTAAAGGACTGTGAACAGTTACACCCCCTATTTTTCAGGTCACTGGTGTTACATGATTTCAGATGAGCAAATTATATGCCTGACTGATGTTCAATTTAGAGAGCCACTATACTTATCATTGTAGGGGAATGACATGAGATCATCCTTATATCTACCTAAAATCACAGTCATTCCAGTAGAATTTTTTTTCCTTTGTAATGAGTCATCTATGGAGTCAGACTTCTTTTTTAAAATACTTTTTATTCTCTCTCTCTCTCTCTCTCTCTCTCTCTCTCTATATATATATATATATATATATATATATATATATATATTCTCCAGGTAGTGGATGACAGCACCAAAACAACATAGAGGATACAGCCATGAAAATCACATTTAAACAAATGTAACACATTGAATTAAACACAAATGAAACAATGTAACAATTAAAATCAGTAAGTCCATCAACGTTACATGCAAGACCTCTTTGTGTTGGAATCTACAGTGAACTGGAATGCGCATCTAAAATGAAGTGCATAAAGACCAAAATATCAAGAAGACCAATTCTGGGTGCATCTATATTGGAGAATTAATGAAGTTTGACACCATTTTGGGCCCTTCCACTCAGCTCTATATCCCAGAATATCAAGGCAGAAAATCCCACGCTATCTGAGTGTGGACTCAGATATCCCAGTTCAAAGCAGATATTATGGGATTTTCAGCCTTGATATTCTGGAATATAAAGTTGTGTGGAAGGGCCCCTTAACTGCCATAGCTCAGTGTTCTGGAGTCCTGGGAGTTGTAGTTTGGTGACACACCAGCACTCTTGGGCAGAGTAGGCTAATGGCCTTTAAAAACACCATCCCCAAGATTCCATAGCATTGAGCCATGGCAGTGAAAAGTGGTGTCAAACTGTGTTAATTTTACTGTGTATATCAGTGGTTCCCAACCTTTTTTTGACCAGGGAACATTTTGACCAGGGACCACTCTCCAACATTAGTACCTAAAGGGTTATAAATCAGATTTTGGTCAACTTTAGATTCGGTTTGGTTATTTGGGGTGCCGATTCAGATAATTGCATTGGATAGACCACATCAGCTCTATTTTCTGATAAAGAACATATGCCATCCACAGAAAACCATATTTAATAATCTAGAGCTGATGTGGTGGTAGTAGTAATCTTTTGTGGGTAGTCTGCCTCTCATCTCCATTGACTCGGAACTATAAGAGAGTTTTGCAAGGCCAGTCACATTTGTTGTCACGTGGTTTTGAGGCAACAGTGTAGTAATGGTGAGGCTGTGGACCGTAATTTCGTTCTTGTGGACTACTGGTGGTCCATGAACCACAAGTTGGGAACCACTGGTATATATGAACCTTCAGTTCATGATGCATTATTCAATAGGCTGGATTCTTCATATGTTGTAGACTACAAATTACATCAGTTTGAATGGACATGGCCAGTTATGATAAAGGATGGATCCCGGTGGCTAAAACATGGGTTGGCAGTGGCACCAGGTTTGAGAAAGCTTGATTCAGTAGACAAGTCAACTCACATTCACTTCTCCCATGTTAAATCTGTGAGGGAGATAGAAGAAGGGGGGGAGAGAGAGAGAGCCAGAAAGAGAGAAAACTCAGTCCTGTCCTGAGTTGAAAATGACCAGTTTATCAAGACCGTGGAACCTCCTGTAATAAGAGGTTCTCAATCTCAGAAGGTCATTAGAGATTAAGAGGTGACAAACTAATTACCTCCATTGTTTTTCTACAAGCCTTAATGAAGCCAAGCCAGCTCCAGATGACAAAAGTAAGATGAGTTCTCACAAGCAGAGTCCTAAAACTGTGCATGTAAACGGGCACAGATTTTTCTGTTTATTATCCCCAAATGGAAAGCACACACTGTGCATGATGTGAGGATAGCAAGAGCTGTGCTCAAACCTTGCCCAAGTAAATATGAACGGAGTGGAATGTTTTCCGTCCAGATATTCCCATGTAAAAGTGCCATTAGCACCATCCTGCCAAATCGCACCCCGAGCCATCTGTGAGCACACGTCTGGCTTGGAATAACACACTGCAGGCAGCCCAGCTCTCAGTGCCTACTCATGTGTGTCCATACACTTTCCAGGATTGCAATAGAAGTGGCAGTCCTAAAGTTTCTATAAATGAATTCAAACCAAATTTATTACTATCCAAAAATCTCTTTCTATATATTTCCTTAAATTTGTGAATTGTAGTTAGCTTGTCTAAATATCCAAACCATTAGTGAATACTAAGTTTGCTCAATGCAGTGCTCAATGCTTATGAGTTTATAGTGGGAATGTATAAGATATAAACATACTCCATCACATTTCTAAAAAAATGTGCAATCACGGGCTATTTTTCAATGTGAACGTTCATTGGACAGTTGATACTCTCTGCAATATACTCATATGCAGAAGTATTTTTATATACATAAGTTTAAAAAGTTGTTAAGTATTTGTGGGAAATGTTCACGACATTGCACAAGTTGAATTGTTAATTTTACTTACTGATTGGTAGCATCTTAAAATTGGTTTCTAACCAAGCAAAAGGATCCAAACTAGCAGATACATGATTAAAGGGAAAATACATACATCTTCCAAATTATCTTGAACTGCTATTAAATGTTTGGGATACCACATATATTTAAAATCAAATTTAGTTGTACATTCTAGAACAAAAATGCAAAAACATGGTGTTCTGTTACATAACACATCAACCTTAGAGTCTTTGTGATTCTGTGTATGAATTTTTACAGAATTATTAGGAACACAGACAGGCAAACACTTTGTCAGTTTTATTGGCTCATCATCTGTTTATTGATTTGATTGTTTACAGTTGTTTTAATATTGTTGTTACCTGCCCAGGGATCCTTGTGAAGGACAGAAATATAATTACATAAAATAAAACAGGATTTAAGAGCTAGTCCTGGACTGGGGATTTGCTTCAGGAGCACCCATGGACAACCTAATCCATGAATGCTCAAATGCCCATTATAGACAATGGCATAGTAAAATGATGTGCCTTACAAAAAAATTCAAATTAAAATGTGTTTTTGGGATATTTTTTTCCAAGCTGATAATGCCCAATTCCTAAGGTTCTCTCACAGGTAGCCCTCCCTATTTGGTCCTTTCCCCCCTTTAGCTGAAACAACCATTACAAGTGTCAATAAGAGTCAATGGATCTTAGCCCTTTCTTGTCTGATGGTTTTCCATCTCCTAATAATCTCGTCCCCAACCACTCTTACTCTATATTGTCCAACTACCTCTGTATTTTTAGAGCAGCGATACCCAACCTTTTTTTGAGCAGGAACCATTTGACTAGGGACCACTCTCCAACATTACTACCAAAAGAGTTACGAATCATTTTTTGGTCAATTTTAGATTTGGTTCGATTATTTGGAGTGCTGATTCAGGAAATTGCATTGGATGGACCACATCAGCTCTAGTTTCTGATGCAGAACATATGCCACCCAGTAGTTGCCATTTGCTCACCCACAGAATCCATATTTAATCAGCTTCAGCACTATAAGAGGGTTTCGAGAGACCAGTCACTCTTGTTGCAGTGGTGTAGTAACAGTGAGGCCACGGATCATATTTTAGTTCTTACAGACCACTGGTGGTCCACGGACTACAGATTGGGAACCACTCTTCTAGAGGGAGAAAAACAAGAATTAATGGGGAAGTTCCTTTGGAAAACCAGAACCTTTCTTTGACTCAGCGCTGGTCTCCTCTCACAATTACAGCTCTACAATTCCATTTTAACTGCCATGGATATATCCTACAGAATCCTGGGGCTTTAGTATCATAAAACACTACAGCTCTCTAGTTGAGAATTTTAAATACCTATGGAAACTATAAATCCCGGTATTCCATAGGACAGTGCTATGGCACTTAAAGTAGCATCAAAATGTATTAGAAAATATAGGATCAGGGAACTTCCACTGATTAACACAGTTTGAGGATTAGAATCCATGCCCTAGATTAAGATTACATCATTTTTTTCTGTTTGATATTCCAGAATCATTCCAAGTGCATGTCCCCCCTTCTTTCTTAATGAACAAATGAAATACTGCTTGTGTAAAACAACCCTTGAGCAAAAATCAGGGTTTTCCCCCCCAGCATTTATAATGGCTGGTTAAGTCTCTACTAAGAGAAAGTGTGTGGTATGTGTGCTCCCAACTGAGCTTTATCTATAATGTCCAGGTACTTTTTACTCTTCGACCTTACTTTGTCTTTCAACATTAAAGGGTTTGTGGAGTTGGGAACAGACAGGGCATTTTGAAGCCTGAACGGAAAGATAAGAAGGATGTCCCTCTTAGGTTTCATACAAAGCTGACTTGATTGCCAGTTGAGATGAGATTTTAAAAAGTGGGAAGGGAAAGAATAATATTTTTAAGCCTGACTGGATTTAAAAGTTTTTTACAATATACTTTTGTAGATTTCTGTCCACCTCTTTTGATGCAGTCAGCAAGTCACTTTAAAAGCACAGCTATATCAGCAGATAGATGGTTGTATGATGGGTGACAGTGCATTGGGATACAGAAGGGTGCAACTTATATCCAAGCTTTCACTGTTTGCTTAGAAATATGATTTATGCCTGTACCGGGATAAGTATCTTGGAGAGAGTGCTGGATTTTCATTCCATCCAGCTTTTTATGGTAGCAGTTGTCCAAGAGATTTCAGTGTTAGTCTGCTTCAGCCTCAAAATGAAATGTGAGTGGGAGAGAGAACAAGATTTTAAGACTGATTTATTTTAGTATAAACTTTCATTGATTTCAATTCACTTCTTCAGTTGCACCATTGGCATCCTGTAGTTCCTAACATACTCTTGGCATTAATGTTGACTCTACATGCTCTTTTTCATTTTATGCTGAGCATAACATGCTCATATCTACATTAGATAGACTACTCTCTAGCCCAGGGGTCCTTAAACTAAGGCCCGGGGGCCGGATGCGGCCCTCCAAGGTCATTTACCCGGCCCTCGCTCAGGGTCAGCTTAAGTCTGAAACAACTTGAAAGCACACAACAACAACAACAACAATCCTATCTCATCACCCAAAAGTAGACCCACACTTCCCATTGAAATACTAATAATTTTCTATTTTCTATTTGTTAAAATTGTTCTTCATTTTAATTATCATATTGTTTTTAAGTGTTTTTTGCACTACAGATAAGACATGTGCAGTGTGCATGGGAATTCATTCGTGTTTTCTTCAAATTATAATCTGGCCCTTCAACAGTTTGAGGGACTGTGACCTGGCCCTCTGTTTAAAAAGTTTGAGGACCCCTGCTCTAGCCCAAAGAAGCTCTGGATTTAGCATATAGGTCCTGAATTTGGGGTCAGACGGACTGGGATCCCATCAACCCTGGTAGCACCTCATCTTCGGTGGTGCTGCCACTACTCCCCACCAGCCACAGAGCTTTATCCAAACACCTGTCAGTCACCTGTCACATTTGTTGATGTCAGAATGGATGTCTGCATGATTGGTACAAAGGAGGGGAAATCTGCCCTCTCCTTCTTTCTGGTCATGAAGGCACCCTGTTCAGGGCATAGAAAGGGTGATGGCAGGGGTGTCCTTCCGGACAGGGGATCCGTCTGAATCAGACCCAATCCAGTAAACTCCAGAGTATCCCCCAACTTTCCCAAAAATGGGCAAAATCAGATTAAAGTGAAAAGACCAGGATATGTATCAGACGTCACTGGGTGTGTCCATACAGCTATATAACTCAGAATATCAAGGCAGATAATCCACAATATCTGCTTTGAACTGGGTTTTCTGAGTCCACACTTTCATATAATCCAGTTCAAAGCAGATAATGTGGGACTTTATACAGCTGTGTGGAAGAGGCCACTGTGGCCCCATTTACACTGCCATATAAAATCCAAATTATCTGCTTTGAATTGGATTATATGGCAGTGTAGACTCAGATGATCCAGTTCAAAACGGAAAATCTGGATTATTGGCTTGGAAAATCTGGATTATATGGCAGTGTAGATCCAGCCTCAATGTTGTGAAGACTGGCAATTGTGCATTTGCAGAGAATCTGGGATTACTGGGTCAACATGGGAAAGTTACTAGAGACCTCAAAAGAAAAGATTTGTGATGCTCCCTACCCCTACCATCTATTACCTGAGTCAGTTGCCTCATTGCCAAATGACAGGGCTGGCTGCACTAAGTTTGCATTTCTTGCATGCGCTGTTCAGTCCCTTGAAATAGCTGCAGCTTTGACTGTCACTTGAAATCTGCGCTGCTTCTCAATTCTTTGATTATACATGATAAGGTTGTGCCATACATTATTATGGAAGGCCAATTTTTCATTTAAAATGCCCTTTCTTCTTCATTCCTATGGATCCCCTCCTCCATTCTCCCTTGGGTGATATTTTGCTTGACTTAGCTCATAAACTCTTCTGCCTCTAATCAACAGTTCCAATTCAAAGGTAGTGAGAACCACCTCCAATTTGTGAAATATTCCTAGTGACCCAATAAATGTGGGAAATTGGAGCCAAATGCATCATAAAGAACACAAGTTACATCCATATAACTGGAACGCAGACGGAAAACACTTGATTCTTCTGGGATCGTCAGTGTTGGAAATGTGTGAGCTTTTGATTGCAGTGTTGCATCCAAATCCCACAAGCAAGACTTGGGAGCTGAGAATGTTTGGGGGTCAAACACAAGAAGCCAGCCCTCATTCTTGGCTGTGCTTCACAGATAATTACTTGCCCTCATGGAGTTTGCACAACTTGTTTCGGGTGTTGAAAAAACCTGCAGTGTGCCAGTTCTAATGACAAATGGATTGGCTATTTGGGCAGCCTGCTGTGATTTATTCTCAAGCATTTTGCAGACAGAATCATAGCATGATTTCAACGTTGCTATAGTGCAAATACAAAATGCTAGCAAAGTTTCTGACCACTGCTATTGTCTGAATGAGTTTCAATTTACTACACTTGAGGATGTGGACAGTGTACTCAAATGTCGGTTGGAGGTAAAACCATGAATTTGTTGGTTCTTGCTGTTCTTGGTAGATTCATGACACATCAACCTGTGAGACTCAAGATGTCACAGTATCCTTAAGAGTGGGAGCTATCCTGAATCCTCTACTTGTCAGAAAAGTTGTCAATTCAAATGCCAATAATTCAACTTCAGGCACTTTAAGAAGACACTGCTCACTTACAAACCACTTCCTAATCTCAGACAACTCATAACCAACAGGAATACACGCAACATGGATGCAAGACACCACTACAAATTCAGATGTTAACCGTCCTCCACATAATAAGACTTAACTATGTCACTTAGAATGTGGAGGCTCATTCATTTGCTCATTTTTTTGATGCGGGCTTAGAAGCTATTTGAACCTACAAATGTTGCTGGACTCCCAGAATTCCTCACCACCATCTTTGTAGGTTGGGGAGCTAGGAGTTGTAGTCTAACATCAACTAGGGAGCCACACAATTCCTGCCCCAGTTATATCACATTAGAACTGGGGCAGGAATTATGTGGCTCCCATATCTTGCCAGCAGTATTTCCTTTCTATGCTATGTGCCATCCAGAAGAGTTTATAGCAGTGACACTCAAATTGGTGGTCCATGGATTGAGGCCAGTCCATGAGCCATCAGCTGTTGCTCCATGATGAATTCCTGCCACCCTTAGATACAATTACAGCCAATGGGAACAAATATGGTGCTGAACCCAGTAAAAGAAAATCCCTGTTTCCCACATTAGATAGTTTAGGAAGCATTGATCTGCAGAAAAGAACAAATGGAGGCAGATCTGACATCACAAATAGCAACACACAAATACTCCCAAGACCTCCAATTTCTAAGTGGCTATTGTGGAGAAAACTCATGATCTTCATTGTTCTTGGCCTTGGTCATTCAGATTAACCACCTGCACTGAAAAAGTTTTTTTGTGTGTATGTGTCAGGAACGACTTGAGAAACTGTGAATCACTTCTGATGTGAGAGAACTGGCTGTCTGCAAGGACATTGCCCAGGGGACACCTGGATGTTTTGCCATCCTGTGGGAGGCTTCTCTCATGTCCCTGAATGAGTGAGGAATGATTTCTCCAACTAAAGGGTGGCAATTATCTGTATTGCGAGACCAGTTTTCCAGTGGTCACGCAGGTTGCCATAAAACACAAACAAAACTACAAATGGCCAACATTCCACTTAAGATTTTGAAAAAGAAAATACATTTTTGATATTACAATGTGCATATATACAAAGTGTATATATGCCCTATACAGTTTTGTGACACAATGCAACCTATTTTAAAAGTGAAGTAGGCTATATTTAAAGGTGAAACCATCACTTAGTATTCTTTATTTAATAAAAAAAACCCCTTTTTTATCATGTCAGAAGCCAATTGAGAATATACTGCAAGTCGTTTCTGGTGTGAGAGAATTGGCTGTCTGCAAGTATGTTGCCCAGGGGATGCTCGGATGTCTGTTACCATCATGTGGGAGGCTTCTCTCATGTCCCCACATGGGAGGGTGGGGCTGACATATGGGAGCTCACCCTGTCTCACAGATTTGGACCTTTGACCTTCAGGTCTTCAGGTCAGCAGTTTAGCCAGCACAAGGGTTTAACCCACTGCACCACTGTGACTCTAGAAAACCCCATAAATCCACGGAGTTGCCTGAAATTGATGGGAAACCCAGAAGCATTTACTGCTCTGGAACACTTTCACACTACCTTTTGTAGGTCAGAAAAAGGATGGCCCGATGAATTTGAAGAAGTCTAGGATGAAAAAAAAAATATCTGTAGGGAGATCAACTCTTGATTTAAGCAGCATAGTGCCAACCAAGGAGCTTCCATAAATCCTACTGGTATGATTTAGCTTAGCTCCTTGATATTATTAGCTTTGTCACATTTGTCCCCTATATATATATTTAAAATGAAACCACTGGCCAAGTTTGCTTGGGGAATTGGCGTTAAGTTATATCACTGTGTTGGTAGAATTATTTCATGAAGTTCTATTTCACCCTGTTATGTAAGTCAGAGAAAGCAAGTGAGTGGCTGTCACCTTTTGGTTGGATCAAGGCTACCAAAGTGAATTGTAATACAAAAGAAGTGTTTTTCACCATACCAGAGTATACTATTTATTTGTTGCACTTGTATATTGTCATTCTCCTTGAGTGAGACCTAAGTCAGCTTTCAAAAACAATCAATTACAGAATATGCACAATAAATAATTTAAAGGAATTATAGCCATATAAAACAGTAGAAAAGAATTTTTTAAAAAACAAACACAAGTTTAAAAGATGTAAGATAGGGAATCCATCCTGTTTTGGATGGGATAGACCTTTCCTCTGAATGTTTGTGCTGCCGTTTTCCCAAAGAGATCAAAATGAAGACAAGCCTTCGACAGTATCAGAGGCAAACTAACATTATCTTTTATCCCAACAGTTAGGTACATCTTGAAAATAAAAGACTCCCTCCTGGGCACATAGAAGACTGGGCAACTTGGAAGGCACTGAGCAGACAGCGCTCGGGCACCACGACATGCAGAGCCAACCTTAAGAAATGGGGCCACAAAGTGGAGTCCATGACACAAGGTAGTGTGGACTCAGAAAACACAGTTCAAAACAGATATTGTAGACTTTTTCCCCCTGTGTTAGGAGTGACTTGAGGTCCTCAAGGATGCCTGCCATAGATGCAGGTGAAACGTCAGGAGAGAATGCTTCTGGAACATCTGTTTTGATATTCTGTGCTATATGGCTGTGTGGCATATCAAGGCATATCAAGGCAGAAAATCCCACAATATCTGTTTTGAACTGGGTTATCTGAGTCCACACTGCAATATAACCCAGTTCAAAGCAGATAATGTGGGATTTTATTCAGCTGTGTGGAAGGGGTCAGAGTAAGCTCCCGACCATTAATAGTCTAGCTTGCTGTTGACTTATACAGCCCGAAAGACAGTTGCATCTGTCAAGTAGGAAATTTAGGTACCGCTTTATGTGAGGAGGCTACTTTAACTAATTTATGGTGCTATAAATCCTTCCAGCAGGATGCAGAAGAATGAGGAAGTACTCCATCAAAGGACTCCCTGTCACAAATAGACAATGAAGCGGCAGCTCCCCCTGTGGCTCATGAGGGAATTGAGCATACCCTCATGAAGCCGGAAAAGCTGGAATGTTAAATTGCCTCTGAGTCTGTCTATATATGTTGTATGTCTAATGGCATTGAATGTTTGTGCATTGTAATCCCCCCTGAGTTCCCTGCAGGGAATATAAATACTGTAAATAAATAATCCAGTTTAAAGCTGATGTGAGTATTCTGCTTTGATAACCTGGATTATATGGCAGTGTAGAAGGAGCCCTTGATACAGGCAGTCTCCGAGTCACAAACAAGATAGGTTCTATAGCAGGCAAGGGCAAACTTCAGCCTTCCAGGTGTTTTGGACTTCAACTCCCACAATTCCTAATAGTCTCATAGATGAGCCCACACCAGAGCTCCCTGTTGGCCGTAACCACCCCTAGATACTTCAAGGTCAAGCCAGTCACTTGAGGCTGGAGTTAAGGGTAACTCCAGCCAAAAATGTATATCTTTTAACTATCGATTGCATACCAGTGGGTCCCTAGGGGTTTTGAACTTCAACTCCCAGAAGTCCTCACAGCTGGTAAACTGGCTGGGATTTCTGGGAGTTGTAGGGCAAAACACCTGTGGACCCACAAATTGAGAACCACTGGCATAGGCAAGGGTAAGCCCCCCTGTGGAGCTTGTTTTGCTGCCTGTGCCCCTGTTCAGAAGATTTCTCCTCATTTTCTATCCCTTTGACAATTGGATTTTGAAAAAAATGGCTTGTAGCAACAAAGATTGGTTTTAATGGAAACACCTTTTCCCCTAGGAGAACAACTCTTCCAAGGGTGCATTTCCCTTTTAGGGATAGATTCCTCTCCTTCGCTGTTTCCTCACCTTTTTCTTAACTCTGAGGTCACTTCTACACAACTGAATAAAATCCCACAATATCTGCTCTGAATTGGGTTATATGGCAGTGTGGACTCAGATAACCCAGTTCCAAGCAGATATTGTAGGATTTCCTGCCTTGCTATTCTGGGATATAGGGCTGTGTGGAAGGGCCCTGAGTCATTTGTAAGAGGGGTGTTTGTAACGGAGGGCCTGCCTGTGCAGAGCATTTGTCTTCTTCTCCTCCTCCTGCCGGGGGGCCCTGTGCCTGGGGCCTTGCTCCTCTTCGCACCCTGGAGGCAAACCTGTCCTGGGGCCATTTGGAGCGCGCCCCCCACGCGCCCACGCTCCTTGTTGACCCTTTCACGCGCCGCCACCGTTTTGTTTACCTCTCCGGCAGGCAAAGGAGGGACGCCGGCAGAGCCTCCTTATAAGAAGAGGCAGCCGCGGAGGAGGAGGAGGAGGCCCAGCAGCACAAGCCGCGAAGGAAACCCAGGACACACACACACACGGGAGGGAGAGAGAGAGAGAACAGAGAGAGAGAGATCTTGACGCACAGCATGGAGAGCTCGCCACTCTGCCCCCGCAATCCTCCCCATCTTGGAGCATGCACGCCTCGGATCCCATACACAGAACTGCCGCCCAGGTAACCTCTCGCTTTGCTCCCCCAACACCCAGCCCCTGGGTGCATCTGCATTGTATATTTAACGCAGTTGGGTCCCGCTTGAACTGCCCTGGCAGGTTTGTGAAATCTTAAGCCTCCTCTGCCAAAGAGTGTGACTGCCTCGTCAAAATATAGGGTCCCCATAAAAGTCTCTTAAATAGTAAAGAGGCTTTAAATCGGGCATAGGGAAACTTTGGCCCTCCAGGTGTTTTGGACTTCAACTCCCACAATTCCTAACTTCACCTGGAGGGCCAAAGTTTCCCCGTACCTGAATGGCAAATAGCCTATGGATACCCTGTACAGGTCTCCTGATTTCATAGTACTGAGCCATAGCAGTTCAAGTGGGGTCAAAGCGACTTAACTCTGCCATGAAGATGCACTCTCTGCCATAGGGAAAGCTTGGGTTTGGGTTAGGGCAGTGGTTCCCAACCTGTGGGTCCCCAGATGTTTTGGCCTTCAACTCCCAGAAATTCTAACAGCTGGTAAACTAGGTTCTTGTGGGGTTTTTTTGGGCTATAGGGCCATGTTCTAGAGGCATTTCTCCTGACGTTTCGCCTGCATCTATGGCAAGCATCCTCAGAGGTAGTGAGGTCTGTTGGAATTAGGACAATGGGTTTATATATCTGTGGAATGGCTGGGGTGGGGCAAGGAGCTCTTCCCTGCTGGAGCTAGGTGTGAATGTTGTAAACTGGTTGGGACTTCTGGGAGTTGTAGGCCAAAACACTTGGGGACCTACAGGTTGGGAACCACTGGGTTAGGGTTAAGGATGGTTGGGGGGTTGTTTCCTTCCCTTCCTAATCCACCCAACTAACTAATGAGGTTGAAAAACAATAACCACTCTCCCCTGCTGCTGTTATCATCATCACCACAACCATCCTCATCCTCCACCTTGTGTGACTGTGGAGCAGAACAGACAATTCCGCATCTGTATGCTTGTCCACAATGCCCTGCCTCATGCCCAGAGGAAGAACTGTTTAAAGCAGGCATGGGCCAGTAGGCTGTTAGGAATTGTGGCAGACCAAAACACCTGGAGGGCCGAAATTTGCCCGTGCCTGTTTTAAAGCTACAGACAATGCGGCCACTATTGCCTGTTTTAGGTCTAAAATTATTTAGCCATGTTTGTTCCCTCTACTTTATCAGTTTTATACTTGAATATTTATGCAATGCTTTTGACGCAAAATAAATACATCATCATCTTTTATTCTGCAGGTCCGAAAGGTTCTGGAGGCCTTGGATTCCAACCCAGAAAGAGGCAGAAAGGCAGCTCCAGGCAAACCATTCAGCGGTGAACGAATCCCATGTGGGTTTGTTTTGCTCTCATCCCTCCCTGGCAAATTCCTTCTATGCAATGGATGCAATAGACGTTTTATATTAAAGGAGTGTTTTAGGGAGCTAGGGATATGTCATGCTTGGAGAAGAGAAGGTTGACACTGGAGATTAATAGCCATGTTTATGTGAAAGGATGTCAAATTGAGGAGGGAGCTTGTTATCTGCTTCTATGGAAACTAGGACACAATGCAGCAATGGATTGAAATTGCAGGGGGGGGGGGATTCCACCCAAACATTTGGAAGAACTTTTTGACAGTAAGAACTGTTTTGCAGTGGAATATGCTGCTCTCTCAGAGCGTGGTAGAGTCTCCTGTTCTGTGGAGGTGTTTAAGCAGAGACTGAATGGCCATTTGTCAGGAGCATTTTGATTGTGTAGCACAGTGGGTTAAACCGCTGAGCTGCTGAACTTATTGACCGAAAGGTCGCAGGTTCAAATCTGGGGAGCGGGGTGAGCTCCCGCTGTTAGCTCCAACTTCTGCCAACCTAGCAGTTCGAAAACATGCAAATGTGGGTAGATCAATTGGTACTGCTCTGGTGGGAAGGTAATGGCACTCCATGCAATCATGCCGGCCACATGACCTTGGAGGTGTCTACAGACAACGCCGGCTCTTCGGCTAAGAAATTGAGATGAGAACCACAACCCAGAGACAGACAAGACTAGACTTAATGTCAGGGGAAAACCTTTACCTTTACCTGTATGCTGCTCTCTCAGAGTGTGGTGGAGTCTCCTTTTCTGTGGAGGTGTTTAAGCAGAGACTGAATGGCCATCTGTCTGGTGCATTTTGATTGTGTGGTAGCAGGTTGGACTGAATAGCCTTTAGGGTCTCTTTCAACTTGTATGATTCTATTATTCTAGTTTTACAAAGTTTTGAGTGCTTTCTGCCCATTTCCACTGGTGCCACACCAAACTGCAACTCCCAGATTTCCACAACATTGAAATGTGAGAGTTGAAGTGGTGCCAAACTGCATTAATTCTACAGTATAGATGCATCCTTAGACACATAATAATGGATTCAAATTGCAGGAAAAGGAATTCCACCTAAATATGAAGAGGAGCTTTGTTTGACAGTGGAGACACCACGCAGGGTGGTGTAGTCTCCTTCTGTGAATGTTTATCACAGAGTCCTGAATGGCCATTTGTTGGGAGAACTTTGATTGGGTCTTCCTGTGTGGCAGGATGGGGTTGGACTGGATGGCCCTTGTAGTCTCTTCCAACTCCTATGTCTCTAAATCATCAGCAAAGCAAATACTAGCAATAGTAATAGTCCACGCTATCATAGCCAGCATGGTGTAGTGGTTTAAATGTTAGACTATGACTCTAGAGACCAGGGTTCGACCCTTCTCAGTCAAGGATATCCACTAGGTCACCTTGGGCAAGTCACATTCTCTCAGCATCAGAGGAAGGCAAAGGGAAACTTTCTCTGAACAAATCTTGCCAGGAAAAGCCCTTAATAGGGGTTGCTTTAGTGGCACTGTAAATTAGAAATAACTTGAAGGAACATTAGTTATCATCAGGTTGAGCTTCATTAAAGTTGAGATATTTATTATCTTATGAAGACAAAATGGACTTCGTCAGTGATGGCTAAACCACTTTGGATTTCTTGCAGGTCGTGAAATTTGAACCTCAGATCTAGGGTCAACATCATGGCAATTCCTCCTTTAGGTAGAGTGAAATGACAGCTGAAGGCAGCCCGTTTTGGAGAGGTGTCATGAAAATGTAGTAAATCATTATCTAGCCAGTGTCATTGTTGTCATCATATTTTGACATTTAGGCGAGAGGAGAGATCTTAGTGGGATTTTTTTCTCTGTGTGCCAAAATAACTTGACCAGCTTCAGACACACTGCACCTTGGCTGCAAGCAGAGAGTCTCAGGCTGGATCTAAATTGCCATATAATCCAGTTTCTGAATCCAGATTATATGCTTTTGAACTGGATTATATGAGCCTACACTGCTATATAATCCAGTTCAAAGCAGATCACCTAGATTTAGAAACTGTATTATACAGCAGTGCAGAAGGGGCCTCGGACTGCAAAATGCTCTCTCTGTATTTGTGTGCACTCATATGTCTGCCTTTGGCAACATCATGAATTTCATAGGATTTTCTTAGGCAAGGAATACTCAGAATGGTTTTGTCCGTTCCCAAAATATAGCCTATCTTTCATTGGAGGTCTCACATTCAAGTACTAACCAGGTGTGACCCTGCATAGATTCCAAGATCTGACAGGGTCTGGTTCCTTTAGGATATTTAGGAGTGATCTAAATAAAATCAGATCTTGCTCAATGTTATTTGTAAATATGTAAATTCCAAAGTGATGGATATCATGTGCATTGAATTTGAACATTGTTCAATCTATATCGTTGATCATTCTGGTTTTGATCCATATCTCTACCTCACATTCTTTAGTTGGGCAATTCTTCTGAGACTATGGAAGACTCAGCAAAACTCACACACTATACACACCCAGTCAGGTAAGATATTATGTTGTTGTTGTTTTGTTAAATAGTATCTATTAAAATATCTTCCCTATTTTTACTAGGTCTGCTTGTATGTTTTTGCCTTACAGAAATTCTAAATTACCAAAGTTGGGTCTGTTACTAAAACTAGTTGATACATAAAGTAACTCTGTATTTGTAGAGCACACTATACAGTTTCACCATCGGAATCCTTTGTTACCAAACAGCTCTGATTACAGTTGGATAAAAGTATGGTTTACTATCTGGTACTTTGTTATAATAAAGAGAGTATAACCTGCATTTCTTTGTTGTTTGTGTCAGAGCTTCTCATGTAATAAAAAAGGCATAACCATACATGTGTGCAGTTTTTACTTCTCTGTTGAACATTTTTTTAAATATAAAAAGGGGAAGTTGTATTTCCATTTAACTCTGTGGTGCATCAACACTGCAGAATTAATACCGTTTGGCATTACATTAACTGTCATGGCTCAGTGTTAATGAATCATGTGAGTTGCAGTTTTATAAGGTCTTTGGCATTCTCTCCCAAGAGTGCTGGTGCCTCACCTACAATTCCCAGTATTCCATAGCATTGAGCCATGGCAGTTAAAATGAGGTCAAACTGCATTAATTCAACAGTTTTAGATCAGTGGTTCTCAGCCTGTGGGTCTCCAGGTGTTTTGGTCTACAATTCCCAGAAATCTCAGCCAGTTTACCAGTTGTTAGGATTTCTGGGAGTTGAAGGCCAAAACATTTGGGGACTCAGAGGTTGAGAACCACTGGTATAGATGGACCCTAGGTTGAAGTGGAAGCTTTGGACTTCCAGATGTTTTGTACTTGAACCTCATCAAAGTGAGTCCATTCTCAAGTCATTATGGCATTTTCCAAAATATCTGAGGGTAATTGGTCCCACACCTTCCTACTTCAATTGAATGAGTTAACTTGAACTCATAACTTGAACCAGAGCAAGTGTTTCCAATCTTTTTGTAATTTAAATGAACCAGACATTTCATTTGTTTGTCTTAGATTATTCTGGCCCAAATCAAGGTGCTTTGATTACTTGTACCACGAAGCAGAAACACTTCTGAGGAACTTTCCTGTCCAAGCCACACTTTCCTTTTATGAAGATTCAGAGAGCGAGGAAGAGAATGATGAGTTGGACCATGGTTTTGAAGCAGCAGTGGATTGTTGATTGCACAAGGACTACTGTTACTGTTTATATTCATTAATTTAATATCAAGCTCAGTTTTCTATAATAATATTTTAAGCTAATTTATATGTAAGTTATTTGCAATTAAAATTCTTATCATTTTTATTTTCATAATACCTGTCCTTGAGTCATTTGTGCATCTTGTATCTCACCTATATACTTTTGAAACTAATAATATTGTTTTGCTAGTAACTCATTGAAACAGAAAAATAGTTGTAGAGGTGGATAGATGAATGAGCAGGAGAAGGGTGGGATGGACTGATTATATATTCAGTTGTTCTTCCATCTAAGGAAATACGAGGTTTTTTTTTTTTTGTACCTTCTTATATCCTGATTTATGTGAAACCTTTACTAGTGCTTACAACAGAACTGACCCTCATGTAGATCTTTTTTGGATTTTGGTATTCTGATTTTTTTTCAAGACTTGAAATGATAAGATATGAGAGTTTACACATAGGATTAAGGAAAATGTTTATATTGTCAACATTACATTAAAGTGAAAAATACAGTCACATTCTCAAAACTGCCTTTAGAAAATGGAGTATAAAAGTACCCTTTCCCCCAGTTAACATATATGTAATCATATATCCATTTCCTTTAGTCGTGATTTGATAAGTAAAGAAGTAATGGTAAAGCTGTAATTGTCAGAAAGAACAGCAAAGCTGTAATAGTCCCATAGTGAAACTAATGTTCAAGTTTGTGGTTGCCTTGCATACTATTGAAATTCTCTTAGAGCTGGACAAAGTTCAAAATATAAATGATTTAATTTGATAAACTAGATTAATGTATGGGATAAATCCGTTTTAGAGGTGCACCAAGACCGTGTTCTGACTTACAAGAAGCACTGCTTGAATATCAAGCAAAAAGCGGGTGCTAGAAATAATATACGAAATCCAATTGCCACAACCTGGGGATCACTATCAGACACAGTGAAGACATCTGACCTTGCGCTTTGCTACTCTGCTGCTGAATATGCCCAATGTGGAATACATCCCGCTACGTTAAAACAGTGGATATGGCTCTTAATGAGACACAGGATGTCTATGCCCTACATCACTAGAGGAATGATATTGTCTAGCTGGCATTGCATCCCCTGATATCTGCTGTGAAGTAGCAGCCAATAATAAAAAGACCAAGGCAATAATATCTCTGGCCCATCCCTTGTTTGGATACCAGCCAGCACACCAACACCTTAAATCAAGAAATAGCTTTCTAAGATCTACAGTGATACTCGCAGGAACACCTCAGCAAGCAAGAGTCCAAAAGTGGCAGGCAAAAACCTGTAACCTCAATCAGTGGCTGATAACCGATGAGAAACACCCTCCTGGGCACACAGAAGACTTAGGTGACTTGGAAGCACTAATCAGACGGCACACTGGCACCACAAGATACAAAACCAATCTTAAGAAATAGGACTACAAAGTGGAGTCCACAACATGCAAGTATGGAGAAGAGCAACCCACAGGCCACTTACTATATTGCAGTCTGAGCCCTAACACATGCACAATGGAGAACCTTCTTACAGTGACACCAGAGGCACTCCAAGTGGCCAGCTTCTGGTCAAAGGAAATTTAATAAAATGCTAAGTTTTCAACGTTGCTTGTGGGTTTTTGTATGCATTATAACTGTATTCTCAATTTGCTTCTGACACAAAAAATAAATACCAAGACTCCTTTCTTCCCACCTCCCCATCTTTTAATAATGGAAATGTGTGAAATAAGGAGCAATCCTAAACTGTTATTCAGAATATATGATTAACAGAGATCAATAATGAAACCCAATCACTTTTTTCTGCATGTGGGGATTGTATCTCATTGAGTTTGAAGATAATTCTGTGGGTTGAATGGCAAAGCATGACTCACAGCGTTATAAGAGACTCCAAGGGGTGTCCATTCCAATTGTCTTTGGCCTTGGAGAAATACATAACCAAAGAACTCCCGATAGATGGCCATCTAACCTCTATTTAAAATCCTCCAGGGAATGAGATTCTATCACACTCCCAGGCAGCAAACCCCACATTTGAACAGTTCTTATTGTCAGGAAGTTCTGGTAGATGGTTCCGTCATACAGAGAAATCTGGAGTGTTACATAAAATCTGTTTGCTCAGCAGAAAGTTTTCCTGTGTTTCAGTACAACATTATCAGAGCTTCCGCTGTCCTGCCAGTCCTAAAGAGAAACCACATTTTTGTTCCCCTGCCTTTAAAACCAACAAACTGCTTTGAAAACAAACAAACAAACCTCCCATTGAAATCAGCAGGGGGGAAATGATCTAAATCAGTTTCTCTGTGGGATTTGGGAAGGACTTGAGTTTCACTCTCTCAGAGTGGCCTTATCCTCCTACCCTCCAAGGGAAAGGTTTTTTTTAAAAAAGAAAAGAACCTGGGATTCCCATGAACAGCAGGAGTGCAGTTTAATTACCTTTAAGTCATCAATTAAATTCCTGATATCTGAAAGTCCTGCTGAAATGTACAAAATTAGCATGGCGTGCCCTCTGCTGTGTTACTGACTAACTAGTTCCATGAGGTATTATTTTTTTAAAAGCAAATCTGCAGAGAACTAATTTGGTCAGTGTTGCAACAATATATTTCTCTGGTTTTTGTGTGTGTGTGTCAGGAGTGACTTGAGAAACTTCAAGTTGCTTCTAATGTGAGAGAATTGGCAGTCTGGAAGGACATTGCCCAGGGGACGCCCGGATGTTTTAATGTTTTACCATCTTTATGGGAGGCTTCTCTCATGTCACCGCATGGGAGCTGGAGTTGACAGAGGGAGCTCATCTGCACTCTCTCCAGATTCGAACCTCTGACCTGTCAGTCTTCAGTCCTGCAGGCACAAGGGTTTAACTCACTGTGCCACCACAATTTGAAAATTAGGCATATCCAAGGTCAGTTGTTTGATTTGTTTTGGTCAAATAAAAAATGATTCACTTCTGGGCCCCATTGCACTATGTAACAAAATTTGGAAAAAAAAATCTGTTCCTGGTTTGAAAGTGTTATTTCCTTTTTAATTGTGTAGTGTTTACTTTGAAAGTAATTGTTCTACTCCAGAAACTTCGTTTTTGTGGCTGGAACAACCCGTTGAATTGGTTGAAACTCAATGAGATATTCATTGAAAAACTATAGCAATGTGCTGCAGGATGTCCTGCAAGAACAAAGTTTTTGCAGTTTATTGAACTTTTTCCATGTTTTTATGAAAGAACCAATTAGTAAGTGACATTTATAACCCAGGAACAAAAAATATGTTATATTGTGTAACTTAAGGAAGATATTGAGAAGCTGGAAGGTGTCCAGAGATGGGTGACTCTTTCTATTCCAGAGACTAGAACACAGAGCATTAAAATTACAAAAGATACAGCCACAAATGAAACTCTTACCACATGAAAGGGTGGGCCATATAGTTTTGAATGATTCGGTGAAGATTATTTGAATATTTGGACCAAGTTAGGTCCAGATCCATGGCGGGTGGGGTTCACAGTGTTCTTTTATGGTGGGTGAACTATAATTTCCATCATCCTCTGTCATTGCCCACCAAACCAAAGTAGGTCAGGTGGGGCGGGGTATCTGGCTTTGTTTCTGGCTCTAAATTGTAAAACTTGACAATACATTAAGTAAACTGTTTGCAACTTTTTGTGTGACGGCAACATGTTGCCATTGTGTAATATAGTGTTTTGAAATTGGGTCCGTCATTTTAAAACACACCTTGTAGAAGTTGGAGGGGCACCTCTCTCGCTTTCAAATGCTTCCATTCTGCTTTCCTGCATAGATGGAGGTTGGACTAGAAGACCCTTGGGATCTCTTCCAATTCTCTGAATCTAGAGAGAGGAGTAGTCCAAGAAGTCTAGGGCACAGAAACCTGCAGAAATATATCAAAGTGTTAACTTTGAAAGGACTAGTTGTCATAAACACATACCCTCCAACATTTGCCATATCTTAACCAGAAAGATTGTGGAGCCAGATGTCACCAGAGTGTGAGCAAGATGGCAAAAATGATGAATGAGTTGACTGAGGGGAAAACATGCTTTGATTAACTCAGGGTGCATCAACACTGTAGAATTAATTCAGTCTGAAACCACTTTAACTGCTATGGCTCAGTGCTATGGAATCCTGTGAGTTGTAGTTTTCCAAAGTATCCAGCCTTCTCTGCCAAAGAGTGCTGGAACCTCACCAGACTACAAATCCCATCATTCCATAGCATTGAGCTAAAGCAGCATTGAACTGCAATAATTTCTACAGTGTGGGGATACACCCTAATGCATTGCCATGCCCCGCGCCCATAGTTGCAAACTGCTCTGAAATTGATTGATTTAAAATAGGTTCATATGAAGAGAGACATAGACCCCTTCCACACAGCTGTATAAAATCCACATTAAACTGGATTATTTATTTATTTATTTATTATTTAAACTTATATGCTGCCACTCCCCTGGGGCTCGGAGCGGCTTACAAGAATAGCTAAAATCTAACAAAGTTTAAAAGCAATTTAAAACAATTTAAAAACAACAGTATCAAACATTAAAAGCCTGTCGGAACAGGTATGTCTTACATGCCCTGCGGAAAGCTGGTAAATCCCGCAGGGCACGAACCTCAGGTGGCAGAGCATTCCAGACTGATGGCGCCACTGCTGTGAAGGCTCTGCGTCTGGTTGCCGCTAGATGCAAGGTCTTGACACTGGGGACCTCCAATAGATTTTGGTCCTCAGAACGGAGGGATCTCTGGGGTTGGTAGGGGGTGAGACGATCCCTCAGATACATTGGCCCCAGACCATGCAAGGTCTGGGGCCAATGACATTGCGGACACAGATAACCCAGGGCCCTTCCACACATCCATATAACACAGAATATCAAGGCAGATGATCTCACAATATTTGCTTTGAACTGGGTTATCTGAGTCCACACTGCCATCTATTCCACACAGCTGAGATTTAATTCAGCTGTGTGGAAGCAGCCCCAGTTGAAAGATATTGCGGATTATCTGCCTTGATATTCTGGGTTATATGGCTGTGTGGAAGGGCTTATATAAGACAGGGCCTTCTCTGTGGTGGCCCCCCGCCTCTGGAATGCCCTCCCGAAAGATCTCAGACAGGCCCCTACCTTGGCGGTTTTCAGAAAGAACCTGAAAACCTGTCTGTTCCAACGTGCCTTCTCAGATTAGGAACCACACTACCAAAGCCCAGAAGCACTTTAGTAGAGTCAAGATCACCCTCACCGCACACTGCACTTATATTTTAATCCCATATCCCTCCGACACTTCAGCACTTTTTAATCCTGTACCCTACTCCGGCCGGCTCAGTTTTTAATAATGTCCTGTTGTATTTGTATTGCTATTGTTATTGTTTTCTGCTTTAACTGTTTTTATTTGCTATGTATTGTATTGTTGTATTGTGTTGGGCTCCGGCCTGTTGTAAGCCGCATCGAATCCCTTGGGAGATGCTAGCAGGGTACAAATAAAGTTATAATAATAATGTGAGATTTAATTCAGCTGTGTGGAAGCAGCCCCAGTTGAAAGATATTGCGGATTATCTGCCTTGATATTCTGGGTTATATGGCTGTGTGGAAGGGCTTATATAAGACAGTTTGAGGAAATTATCTGAGGGTCCTTCCACACAGCTAAGGCAGATAATCCACAATATCTGCTGAGAACTGGATTATCTGAGTCCACACTGACATATAATCCAGTTCAATGTGGATTTTATAGAGCTGTGTGGAAAGGGCCTGAGAGAAATCCTCCCCCACCCCCCGCATGTCTTTTGTGGCCATTTCACAGCTGTGTTGATGGAGTCACTGTCAATCAACCCCAGGGGGCGGTACCAGAGAGAGAGAGAGAGAGAGAGAGAGAGAGAGAGAGAGATTGTCCCTGCGCATGCGCGCGGCGTTCAAGCCCTTGTCTTCTTTCTTGTCAAAGGGAAAATAGCGCGACCGGGTCCGGTTTCTGCGCCTGCGCAGTATGCCTCCCCTGTTCCCTATTCTGTAGTGCCGCCGCCGGTGTTTCCAGTGGGTGAACCCGGAAGTGGCGCCGCCTTCTCCTTCTCTTCCGCCTTGGATGCCGCAGGATGCTGAACGCCCCTTCCCAGGCCTTCCCTGCCCCCGGGTCCCAGCAGAGGGTGGCCCTGGCAGGGCGGAGCAAGGTGAGCAGGGTCCCCGCTGAGGCCGGGTGGGGCGAAGGGGGGCTTTTGTACTTCAACTCCCAGCATCCTCTGCCACTGTGGCCAATGGCGGGGGATTCTGGGAGCTGGAGTCCAAAACAAAAGGTGTACCACAGTTTGGGAATCCCTGCTAGGAGTCAGGTGCAGAAGTGGGATTCAAAGCCATGGCTGCTTTAGCTTGGAGCATCAGTATGCCAGGGAATCCTGTAGCACTTTGGAGGCTGCATCTACACTGTAGAATTGCTGCAGTTTGGCACCCCATGCTGTGGGCCCATGGAAGTTGAATCTGTGGACGTAGAAAGCCTGCATTTAGATATCTCATGGCTATTTTCTTTTTCTGCCCTATATCCCAGAATATCAAGGCAGAAAATCCCACAATATCTGCTTTGAACTGGGTTATCTGAGTCCACACACAGATAATGTGGGATTTTCTGTCTTAATATTCTGGGATATATATATATATGCTTATTTATGGTATTTGTATACCGCCTTTCTCAGCCCGTAGGTGACTCAAGGTGGTTAACAGGGCAAAATTAAATGCTACAATGTCATAAATACAATTAAAAACATAACATATAATAAAAACTAAACAAATCAATAAAATATACATTCATTGTATCTCCTTGTTAAAAACGTTGTCCATTTTCCTGTGTCAGTTACTCTGCATTTGCAAATGCTTGTTTAAAAAGCCACGTTTTGACTTTTTTCCAGAATGTTAAAAGGGAGGTGGCTGATTTAATATCTATAGGAAGGGCGTTCCACAGCTAAGGGGCCACCACCGAGAAGGCCCTGTCTCTCATCTCCACCAAACGTACTTGTGACGAAGGCGGTAATGAGAGCAGAGCTTCCCCAGATGATCTTAAGGTCTTAGATTGTTCGGAGATGCATTTGGATGTGTAAGTTGGGCCAGAACCGTTTAGGGCAGGGATTCTCAAACTTTTTAAACAGAGGGCCAGGTCACAAACTGTTATAATCCGGCCCTCCAACAGTCCCTCAAACTGTTGGAGGGCCGGATTATAATTTGAAAAAAGCATGAATGAATTCCTATGCTCACTGCACATCATATTTGTAGTGCAAAAAACACTTTAAAACAATACAATAATTAAAATGAAGAACAATTTTAACAAATATAAACTCATTAGTATTTCAATGGGAAGTGTGGGCCTGCTTTTGGCTGATGAGATAGGATTGTTACTGTTGTGTGCTTTCAAGTCGTTTCAGACTTAGGTTAACACTGAGCGAGGGCCGGGTAAATGACCTTGGAGGGTCGTATCTGGCCCTCGGGCCTTAGTTTGAGGACCCCTGGTTTAGGGCTTTATAGGCTAAAGCCAGCACTTTGAATTGTGCCCGGTAGCAAACTGGCAGCCAATGGAACTGGTGCAACAGAGGAGTTGTACGCTCCCTGAGCTCCGCTCCTGTTAGCAATCTGGCTGCCATTCGTTGGCCATTTGAAGCTTCTAGGACTGAGTGGAAGGGCCTTGAGTCATCTCAACTAATGTCTAAACTAGAAGTAATTGCAGGGGTGTAAGCCTGTTCAGCCTGAGTATCTCTTATCTAACATGCTTGAGTGCAGAAGTGTTTTGGATTATTTCAGATGTTGGATTACCTGTATTGGCAAGTATGCTATCTTGGAGATGGGACTCAAATCTATACATGAAATTCATTTGTGTTTCAAATATAACTTATACACGAAAAGTTGATTTTAGACAATATTTTAAACAATTTTCTGCACGAAATAAGGTTTGTGTGCATTGAACCATCTGTAAGCAAAAGTGTTACTATCTCTGCCAGCCGTCTCGACCATTTCAGATTTTGAAGTGTCTGATATTTTTAGAATTCTAGATAAGGGGTGCTTATGTAAGCTATATTTGAAAAATATTCATTCTGATCAAGTCCTAATAATAATAATAATAATAATAATGCCAAAAGATCTCAACCGGCATTTGGAAACAATAAACATTGACAAAATCACAATCTGTCAACTGCAAAAGGCCACCTTACTTGGATCTGCACACATCATTCGAAAATATATCATACAGTCATAAACGCTTCAGAAGTGTTCGACTTGTGATTTTGTGATACAAAATCCAGCATATATATCTTCTTTGCTGTGTCATACTGTGTTTTTGTGTCAGTAAAATTTATTTATTTATTTATTTGCGACATTTATATGCCGCCCTTCTCACCCTGAAGGGGACTCTGAGCGGCTTACAAGGTATATATACATACAATATATTATTAGCATAGCACAATATCAATTTTAAGTATTGCTGTATTGTACTATATCAATTATACTGTAATATTATTAGTAATATTACATGTAATATAAATATATAATTATAATACCATATTATTATCACTATTACATTGCATTACATTATAATATTATAAATATTATATTTATATACAATATATATTATATTATATTATTAGAATAATAATAATAAACAACAACAACAATAATCCTTTATTTGTATCCTGCCACCGAAGGGGTTCAGGGCATCTCACAGAAAATACTCAATAGTTCAACAAAATACAAATACACCAATATACAAAAAATTTAAAATCAGTAACAGTAACATTGACCCAATTATACAAAAAACAGCAATAAAACCCTGATTTAAAAGATACTATAAAACCCAGCAAGTTACAAAAATAGTGGCTTTGAGACTATTTGCTATAATTGAGGCATCATGAGTCAAAAGAAGACAAAACAATAAGTGGAGAATCATGAATGGAAATGGCTCTATATAATTTAAAATATGACAGAGACAGGTCTGTTGTTGTATGTAAGACATAACATAAATAAAATAATATTTAATAATATTAAAAACAATAAATATTATTTTATTTATGTTATGTCTCTAAAATATATTTGCCTGTAAAGATAAATTGATTATAGGTGAATAAAACTTACGTTGTGACTGTTTCAATGGAACATTGTGTTAAGACAACATGTCTCACTGGAAGAGACAATAATGCTGAGAAAATTAGAAGTCAACAAGAAAGCCACCATAAAGATAGATTGATTTGTGAAACTAGAACAAAGCTGTTAATAACCGGGAGGACATCTACACCTTAGAATTAATGCAGTTTGACACCACTTGAACTGCCATGCTGCAGAACTATGGAATGCTGGAAATTGTTTTGCAAGGCATTAGCAGTCTTTGGCTAAGAAGACGAAAAGCCTTGTAAAACCACAACTGCCATGATTCCATCGCATTGAGCCATGCCAGTTAAAGTAGTATAGACCTATGTTAATTGTAAGATGCACTGTAGGCCTTTTGGGGGTTATTCATTCATAGTGTTGTCACAAGTTGAAGTTGATTTGATGGCAAAACAGCAATAGCATGCATGCACACATAATGTATCTTTGCTAACTCACCATCTAGAATACCAAGACTTTAATCTTATTTACTTGTTTAGTTATGCCTATCCGTATATCTTTATAGGTCCCTTTGAAACCAGGCCGAAGTCTAATGGACTGGATCCGGCTAACTAAAAGTGGGAAGGATCTGACGGGTCTAAAAGGAAGGTTAATAGAAGTGACTGAAGAAGAGCTTGCCAAACATAATAAGAAGGAGGATTGCTGGATATGCATAAGAGGTAAATTGTATTGACACATCTGATTATGTATTGTTTGCTTTTTAGTGGTAGTTTAATAACGACATTGTGCTGGTAAGTCTCTTAGCCCTGTAAGAATGTGATGTCTTACCACATTTAATATTTAAATGAGCATATTGGTGCTTTTGCTGTCCTTTGGCATTTTCTATTTATGCTACTTACAGAGGGGAAAAAGAATTATAGCTACGAAAAAAGTTTAAATATTTTAATTTTAGAAACTGTACTATTTATTTATTTATCGTGTCAGGAGCAACCAGACATTTGTATTACATTTTTAACAAAACAAACAAACAAACAGACAGACAGACAAAACACAAAGTTTGCAAGTTTGGTAGTTGATTAAATGTCCTTTGACCAGTATCTGGCCACTTGGAGTGCCTCTGGTGTTGCCCAGTGGGGAGTCTCTCATTTGGTATCAGCCATTGATTGAGGTTCTGGGTTTGAGCCTGCCACTTTTGGACTCTCGCTTGCTGGGGTACGGTACTGATAAACTGTACTGATAAAATTAGAATAGAAATGATAGAAATGAATGCATATACAAAAATCCACTTACAAGCGAACATGCATATTTTAGTCCTTCAGCAAGCAAAAGATCACTAATATATAAGTACTAAAATATAATCAAGATTCCTTGTTTTTAAAATCAGATATTTTAAACTGAATATTTGGAAAGCAAGAACTTAATTTCACATACCTGTCTCAAATTGAGGTTCAGGAATGGTATCATTTGCCTCTTACATAGTAACAAATGACTTGCTAAATTTTTGACTGCACTTTTGGATGGAGCACTAAGTCCAGTACATCATTTCTCTCTCATCCTTAATCAGCATGGCTCTCTTTCTCTGAAGAAAAGTAGTGCCAGAAATCCTAATTGAAACTTTAGATGGAGATCTGCTTGAATGGGAAACCAAAAAAACTACTAGGAAACACTAGGTTTGCTTTAGTTGGTTTCCACAGTGCTGAATTAGAGGTGGTATAAAGGTTTGTGTTGTGCTCATTGAATTGTTAGCTTTCTACAAAAGCTCCCCCATTGCTTCCTTTTTTCCAAAATGCCTTTTTAATTTAAAAAATATTTCAATTAAATATTATAATCATATTTTAATTGAATATTGTAATCATAATCATAACAATAGTACTTCCTTTTCTTTAACATTAACCTTCCAAATATTTCTATGTTTTTCCCTCCCTCCCTCTTCTACCAAAATGCAACACTTACTGTCTTTCCAGTTATGTCACACATTACTTCATACTTTGCATTGTTGTGTAAAAATTCTTGTTTACAGAGTATCACTGCAATGTTAGAGTTACAACAGAATTGCTTTGCTGGAACAAACCAAGGGCTGAGATGTTTTTCTGCCTTTGAAAGTAGCTGGAAGCTGTAACTGTAAATCCTTGTTCTAGTGACTTTGTTTTAATTTTTCTTGCTTTAGCATTTTTGTAAATCTCCTTGAGTTCCATACAAGGAAAAAAGTGAGATATAACATAATTAAATAAGACTTGCAATTTAATAACGTCAGAGGAGTTATTCAGTTCCCACCACTGATCTACAGTCTCTTTGTGAATGTGAGCAATGTGATTTTAGCTTTCTTTTGGAAGACTACTTTCTAGATACAGAATCTTGTATCTGTTATTTCTCTTGTAGCTCCTGAACTAGTCAACCAAACAGTGGTTTAGGTCAGATTCCAGCAGTAGCTCAAATGCCATTCAAGAGTGAGAACCAATTAGCCAAAATATATTATGTCTCTTCTCCCAGTACATAGAGGTTATGGCAATGGCAGCTGTAATTGCTTCACAAATGAGGAAGAGGCAAAACCACTTGCTGTAAATCCACACTGGTGCATGTATAACATTAAAAGCAGCCATTTGAATACAGAAAACATTAGTACAAGTAATTATAGTGGGTGAACCAGTAAGTTCATATGCAATTGAGATTTCTGGTTCCATTCCTTGCAATGATTCTTACAATGTAATGTATCTAATCAGTTGCTACTTTTATACAGTGTTTTTACCTTTATTGACAAGTAAATTAACCAATTACACATTTTTGTAATTAGCGTTTTCTTCTACTGTGCAGAAAGGCAGAGTACAATTATTAGTCCAGTTTTTGCTTTTCACTGAGAAGGCTGTAAAGTCCCATGTTAGCTCAAGATGTTTTGCACATAGATTTTTAAAAGGTGCATGAAATTGCCTAGAAGGTTAGAGATTTGCTTAACCTACACAGCTTCCAATACTTTACACTAGATGGCACTGTTAATGCATTCAGGATAAAAGAGCTTTCCAAAATAAGGTTGGGTCAGCATTAAAATTTAGCAAAATTTGTATTATCTGTTTATATTTAAGACACAAATCTATTGAGATTTTTTTTTTAAAAAAATTGAATGTGTCAAGAAGCAAAGCTGTCAGATTAGTCTTGCTCTAATGCCTTATATCAGTGTTCTGTAAACAGTAAGTATACATTGAGAAATGACCCATACTTTCTGGAGAACTAATGCTCCAGAGAAAGAAACTGACAAAAACATTTTTTAAAATATTCTTTGCCCAAGAAAACCCTTTGAAGTTCAGGGTTGCCATAAATAAGTTGACAGGTGATTCAAGCGTATGTATGCACAGACACACTGCTATATGTTATGCTTCTTAATGGTTTTATGTGCCTCCTTAAAGCTTTAGCACTTTTATTGATGAACATGTAGGCGTTTTTGATTCATATGGAGAGAACAGGTGTCATCACAGTAGATCTGGCCTACCTGACATGTTAGAAGTGATAGCTACCAAAAAGAAGGGACAAGAATGAGCTGCTGGTAATGTGACAGTTCTTGTTCCCGAAAATAGCCCCGTAAGAAAAGCCATGAGTGGAACGAAAGGACAAGTAACAAAGAATAAGGAAGCTAGTTTGACCCAGGCTTGCATCTCCTCACCTCTGGTTCAGAGATCATCAGCAGCTGTACTCCGACTATGAGGAAAACCTAAATGTTTTTACCTTAGAAACCAGCTCACAATGAAGGAATATTACGAAGTAAATCAACAACAAGCAACTTGTAAACAAATTGTTAAAATGCTATATATAAAGTATAAAAAACAGAACCAGCTCTCCAAATTAGTTGTTAATCCTTATAGCTTTGCTATCTTATTACCCTTGGCAGGAAAGAAGACAACAGTTCCAATTTATGATGAACAGATAATAACTTGCTTTCCCAGCCAGTCTTGGCTGCCCTCCTTTTGATATATTTCAGCTTGTCAATATCCTACTTGAAATGGGGTGCCCAGAATTGGACATAGTATTCCAGGTGTCATAAGGGGGAACTGTTTCCTTGATCTAGACCAGTAGTTCCCAATCTGTGGTCTGTGGACTACCAGTGGTCCCCAAGAACTAAAATATGGTCCATGGCCTCGCTGTTACTACACTGCTGCAACGAGAGCAACTGGTCTTGCAAAATCCTCTTATAGTGCCAAGGCAATGGGGATGTTGGGAGGGGAGAGGCTGACTACCCATGAAAAGTGTGATAACAAGCCTCTTGACTGTTGCTTCTCCTCCTCCTCCTTCCCGTTGAGTGGAGCCTTTCCACGGGACACCTGGAAGCAGCAGCGCCTTGGTGTCTTCGTTTTTAGGCCTGTTTTGGGGTGCTGATTCAGAAAATGACATTGGATAGCCCACATCAGCTCTAGATTATTAAATATGGTTTTCTGTGGGCGAACAGATGTTGTCTACTGGATGGCATATGTTCTGTATCAGAAACTAGAGCACATGTGGTCTATCCAATGCAGTTTTCTAAATCAGCACCCCAAATAACCAAACTGTATCTAAAGTTAACCAAAAACTGATTCGTAACCCTTTTGGTACTAATGTTGGAGAATGGCCCCTGGTCAAAATGGTCCCTGGCCAAAAAAAGGTTGTGGAACCACTGATCTAGACTGTACACTTCTGTTGATGTAGCCTAGAATTGCATAGTTTTTCTGCTTCACACAGTGTCTGACATTTTGCTCTTGGTCAGCTAGGATCCATATGAGTAGCTTTTTCCTGTGCCCACTTTCCCCCAGCTTGAAACATTTTAAAATCTTTTAATTTGACTTTCCAGGTCTTGTTTATGATGTCACACCATATATGGAGTATCACCCTGGCGGTGAAGATGAGTTAATGAAAGCAGCAGGATCTGATGGGACAGATCTGTTTGATCAGGTAACAAGAGCACAGCTTGCAATCATAGAACTGGAAGAGACCACAAGGGCCACCCAGCCCAATCCCCTGCCATGCAGGAATACACAATCAAAGCACCCCTGACAGTTGGCTATCCAGCCTTTTTAAAATCCTATAGAAAAGGAGACTCCACCATCCTGAGAGGCAGCATATTCCACTGCCGAACAGCTCTTACTGTCAGGAAGTTCTTCCTAATTTTTAGATGGGATCTCTTTTCCTGCAATTTGAATCCATTGTTCTGTGTCCTAGACTCCAGAGCAGCAGAAAAAAGCTTGGCCCCTGCTCTATGTGGCATCCTTTCAAAGGTTCATTAAATCACAATCCAGATACTAAGGGGTTTTGTAGTAAGAAGAGAAATAAGCTATTTTGCTTTCCAAAACAGAGGTGGCAACTGCAGCAGACTTATAGACTTCTTTCTAGCTCCTGGGTCCCTCCTGGAATTACATGGACTGCTACAGATAGCAAAGCTAGAAGTGTCTTGGCTTCTGATGAAGAGGCCTGGAAATCATGAATGCTTGTGCCAGAGTAATTCAAGTTCTAAAATACCACTGAGTTCTTTTTTGCATAATTAATGTGATGTAAAATTACAAGGAAAGACGTGAGTTGTTTCATGAGTTCAAGATGAAGCTATTTCACTACTATGAAAATAATGCAGTCCATATACTGTATATTAGTATTGAGAAAATGCATTCAGATTCAGCAAAGCACACTTTTGAATCGTGGAATAAGAAATTTAAATACTAGCTCATGAAGCTACATTTTAATCTTTTGATTGCACTGATATATTTGTGGAAACCTATATATTTTGAAGACATCGGGGTTTTTTTTTTACTTTTATAATCTTTTAAATTTCCTGCACTTGTTTTCATTGGGGAATCCGCCTGCATAACTTATGCAACAGAGTTCCTTGGTACTTTGGGAACCAAAGGAAACCTAAAAACATCTCAGAGCACAAAACAGTGCTTTCTTTGTGTTGTCAAAGGCTTTCATGGCCAAAATCACTGGGTTGCTGTGAGTTTTCTGGGCTGTATGTTCCGGGCTGTATGTTTCAGAAGCATTCTCTTCTGATGTTTCGCTCACATCTCTGAGGATGTATACTATAGATGTGGGCAAAATGTCAGGAGAGAATGCTTCTGGAACATGGCCATACAGCCTGGAAAACTCACAGCAACCCAGTGCTTCCTTTGTTTGGTATACATGATCTGTTTAAAAACAAAGAGCCATACACTTAGAGTTCACATTGGGAGAAAAAGCAGAATTCGTTTTTTTCAGGTATTCCTGTCCTTAGTAAACTTCAGGCAAGTACTACTCTTTTCTCTTGTGCAGGTTCATCGCTGGGTCAATTATGAGTCAATGTTGAAAGAGTGCCTGGTTGGAAGAATGGCACTCAAGGCCTTTGCTGCTCCTTTGAAAGGTGAACATCATATTCTGAAAGAAACCTTGCTGTATTATTGTTACAGGTAGCATGATTAAATGTGCTTTCTTTAAAGACAGCATAAACAGGTTTGAATGTTCATGTTAGCTGGTGGGTGTTCTTCCAGCTTGGCTTTTTTTTTAAAATAGTGTCAGAAGCAACTTGAGAAATTGAAAGTTGCTTCTGGTGTAAGAGAATCGGCTTGATGCAAGAAGTTGCCCAGGGGACGCCCAGATGTTTAACCCTCCTGTGGGAGGCTTCTCTCATGTTCCTGCATGGGAAGCTGGAGCTGACAGATGGGAGCTCACCCCATCTTGCAGATTCAGACCACCGATCTTCAGGTCAGCAGTTCAGCTGGCACAAGGGTTTAAGCCATTGCGCCACCGTGGCTCCAGCTTGGCTGGTAGGTGCGTGGTAGGGATGGGCAAAATGCAGCCTTTACACTCCTTGCTCATTCCCTCCTCATATCTTAAGGCAAAATGGCCCCAGAATTGCTAATTGTGCTCCTAACAATGAGCATGAAGGGCCATTTCAACGCATTCACTCTCCTCATCTGTTTAAAAATTTCCTCTTTCCAACCTGGCAAAATGGCACAACCTAAAAGTATCCTCCACTTTGTGTGACTGTGGAGCAGGACAGACAACTCCACATCTGTATGCTTGTCCACCCTGCCCTGCCTCATGTACAGAGGAATAATTGTTGGAGACTACAGACAGTGCCATTGCTGTTGCCCGTTTTTGTTCAAAAGATATTTAGCCGCTTGTGCTCCTTCTATTTGTATCCGTTTTATACTAATGTATGCAATGTTTTTGATACAAAATAAATAAGCTTTCCTCTTTACTCCCAAGAAATTTTAGTGTGATCCCAGGTACATACTGTAGGCATATAAAACAGGTATAAAAATCAAACATTTACTGATAATAAATCAGCATTTGCAAGGATTGCTAAACAGACCCATTTTCCTTTTTTGTGGAGTCCAGCTGAAGCATTTTCAGCACAGTCTACTGTAAACATTCATAGAATCAGTGTTGGATGGACTACATGGTCCATCCAGTTCATGCCATGTAGGAAAATAACATTCAGAGTACCCTCAACTAATAGCCATCCAACCTCTGTTTAAAAATCTCCAAAGATGGTTTTTAAACCACACTTGCATGTTCTTACTAACACATTTGTGTAAATCAGTGGTTCTTAACCAGTCGGTATCCAGGTGTTTTGGAGAAATCCCAGCCAGTTTACCAGCTGTTAGGATTTCTGGGAGTCGAGGGCTAAAGCATCTGGGACAACCAGGTTGAGAACCACTGGTGTAAATGGATGGTATCCAGAAACCTATTACTGCTGCCAATTTTTTCATAACTCCAACATTAAGATGAGGCATAACCCTATTTGGGACTGTGACCCACAGTTTAAAAAGCAGTGGTGTAGACCTTTCATCATACATATTTCATTCAGATTTTTTGGGGGGTGGGAAGCACTGCTTAATGTCTTACATTTTTGATGTATAAAACTAACTAGTGTCATCTCTGAAACCAGTGGTTTTCCACACAAATACATGGTGTAACACACAAGCTTTTGGCTTCTAATTGTTCATTTTTGAAACGCTTGCCAACGTCACTAAACATGACTCAGTTTATTCTCGGCGCCTCTCTTAATCCATTTGTCTGTCTCTTCAGCTCAGCAGTGGAGAATCCAGGAGATAGGATTTTGCCGTTGCTAGGAGGCTGATGCTCTTGGCGTGCTTGGCAGCTGCAGTGTTATGATGTGGTTTTCTTCTCGTCACATGGGAGGTCTTCAAGCTAAATTGGCTTAGTGATCTTTAAGTACAACAAAATAGATTTAAAACAGAGCAACCTTGGTTCAGGTTTATCACTTTGATACAATTAGGAGAGGGCATCCTAAACCACTCCCAGATTGTAGGTGTCACATTGATTCCCCCTCAGCTAACCTCTTGTTGTCTAGCCACTTTATTGCTTTCTGGGCATCTGTTTTTGCTCTAGGGCGGCACTTTGACTTTGTGACTTCCTACTGGAAGTGATTCACTGAAAGTCTTCCCATCCAGTCCCAAGTAACTTCTGCTACATGCAACTTGATTTTATGTTCCTAGGCTTGGTAAAAAAAGGAAGTGTTTTCAAAAGGAGGAACATGGGACAGTACTTTCTTAATGTCATTGAGATGGATCAGTACTGTCAGTTGACATTTGCCACTTCAGATACTAAAATTGTTTACACCATATTTCTAAATGCTCACCTTTATAATATTTTTTCCAAATGACAATACTAGTGGGGCACCCAATAAATATACTTATATACAGTGAAGTCTGTCTTCCTCTGTTTCATTACTATAGAACTGAAGTTTTGCATCGTCTTTTGTTTCTTTAGCTTAGCAGATCATGAATAAAGCTTCATTTGTGTGTTGTGTCTGGATATTGTTCTCATCATTGCAAAGTTTTCTGCTGTTAATGTTCACTACATTCTTTTTGTATATTTGCAGACATTTGCCCCAGAGTTCCTGAAGCGAATGAGCTCTTGAATGGTAAGTCTTCATGCTCCCAGGATCCCACCATTTTTTAAACAAAATATGCAACACACAAGTGGAGATGGGCAGTTAGGGATTAGCTCACATTTCTAAATTTCTGGATTAAATGTAGGACTATCTGCTTCTGTTCTGGCACTTGTCTCTCTTTCCCCACCATCCCAAAAATTGGAAATTTAATAGAAACACACAGCTTAAACAAAGCACTGCGTAAGAGAAGATATACTACAGGAAAGCATCTAAATAATAGAAAATAAGGTCATTTGAGTCAGAGCTGCAAGTCTCATGCTATAGAATTGATTTGGAGTACACAATCAGGGCCAGCCACATAGGATGACACAATCAAAACACTCCCAACAGATGACCATCCAATTCAGTTGTGCTGAATTTGAATGGGAACAATTCAGAGTGCTGGCTTTGGCCTGTAAAGCCCTAAATGGTTCTGGCCCAACTTACCTGCCCAAATGCACCTGTCCAAAGCCGACAAGAGCTTTAAGATCAGCTGGGGAGGCGCTGCTCTCAGTCCTGCCCTCTTCACAAGCGTGATTGGTGGTAACAAGAGACTGGGCCTTCTCAGTGGCAGCTCCCGCCCCAGCAAGATCAGACTGGCCACTCCCTCCTGGTTTTTAGAAAAAAAAAACTCAGTTATGCGCTCAGGCATTTGGCAAATAGGATATTATGGAATTAGACTTTAACAGCCTGCATAATGACTATGGATTTTGGAAAATGACTATGGATAAATATCAGATCAAGACTCAGCAGTTTATATGGTTTTGATCTGTTGTATTTTTTATGTGTTTTAATTGTTCATATGTTTTAACTGTTGTTATAATTTGATGGGGTGTGTTCTATTGTTATGTCCATGTGGCATTGAATTTTGCCAAAGTTTGTAAACCACCTTGAGTCCCTGGCAGGGTGGGAAAGGCGGGGTAGAAATGAAGCAAGTAAGTAAATAATACATCCAGCCTCTGTTTTAATTTTGCAAAGAAGAAGAGCCTATCCTGCTCTGAGGCAGTGTATTTCGCTGTCAAACAGTTCTTACCATAATGGACTCCTCAGATGGTGCCACCAGAAAAGGTCTGGGGAAGTGAAATTTCCTGTAGATCTGCACCAAGGCTTTTGTAGCATTTTGCCTGCTGGGCAATAGGACAGGAATGTCAAAACCCTGAAAGCTTCCAACCACATTTATTCTGCCACTGCCCCTTTCTGTATTTGTATCTTGTTCTAAAAATGTGAGTTCAGCTAAAGTGTCTTGCATTCTTATTTTCACTTTCTCCTTTAATACCTTTCTTGGGTTGACATTATAATTGCTTTCCTTTCCATAATTATCTGAATTAGTCTGGAAGCATTTTCTGTGCCACTAATTGTAGTTGGAAAAGCATAATCTATTTCTGATATGTTTAGGTTGTTCAGAGACTTGTTTTTGCCTTTTCTTGTTCTTAGACTGTCAAAGTGTAAGCAAATATTTCAAACACCCAAGGAAGCTAAACTAAAAGTTCTGAACTATTTAGAGTGGGCTTTTACTTTCCCAAAAGATAATACATTTTGAACCCAGCATATTGTGAACCCAGCATATTATTTAAATTAACAACTGATCCTTCCTTTTGCTCTCTCCCCTTTACCCTCACAACATCCCTGAGACGTAGGTTGGGTCACTTGATCTCTGCTATCAGTATAATTAAATGAAACTAATGTATCTCTTTACAGTTTCTATAATGAGGTATCTGGTTTTCATTAGTTTCGTTTATGTGTTAAACTGTATGTACTTTCCTTTTCTTTGTAGGTACTTTTCCAAAAAGTGAAAATTTGGATAGCAGTTCAAAAGACATAGTTCCCAGGTATAATATATTGCCTTTCTAAGTTGCTTTGATCTGTAGGCTTCCAGATTTTTAAGGACCGAACATAAATGTATTAGGAAAATCTTTGCTGCTATATAATTATTATTTATAATATTTATATTTATAGTTTGGCTAAAGTCAGTGCTATAATACAGTCACCCACACTTTGGAATAACTTCATAGACTGCAGAGGCTGGATGACCATCTGTTGGGGGTGCTTTGAATGTGATTTTCCTGCTTCTTGGCAGGGGGTTGGACTGGATGGCCCATGAGGTCTCTTCCAATTCTACGATTCTATGACTCTATGACTCTAGATTGAAATGGTTAGACCTCAGGTTGTGGCATCTATTTTTTTTTTATTAGAACATTGAGGCCTACCAACCAAAGGCAAACATGAAATGGTGACTCAGGACAAATACTGGTAAATTGCATGCTGCTCTTCAGGATGTATGCAAATATATTTGCACATTACATAAAAATAATAGACATCAGGGATAATAACACTAACTCTAAAACTGGCTTGTAGAGCTGAACAAAAACATGGTCAAAAGCAACCAATTAGTAGTCTGATTTTACAGATGAGGAAAACTGAGAATGAGACATAAGCAATTAGCACAAATCCAATGACAACAGAGGACATTGAAGATAATTTTGTATGAAAACATATAGAACTGTTTGTTTCAAAAAGATTTATACTCTTCTTAATCTATTTCAGTTACGATTGGTTCCAGAAAGATGATTCCGTCACTGTGGTCATATACACTAAGCAAAAGGTAAAGAATTGTATTTGGTTGTAAAGGATTGCAGTGGTATATTTCTGGATTATTGTTTAAAAATAAAAATGGGTAATGATTTTTGTCCTTCAGCTTCATCATATCTCCTATCCATGGTTTTGTTCTTCATTGAACAAATCCAGCAGTTCTTTGTTGTTGTCCTATATGCATAGAATTACCACCTAAGAAATCAGTGTAGCGCCCTATTCCTCTTCTTAAATCTCTTTGTAAAATCTTGCCCGCCAAGTCTTTGACATTGGCCCCAAGTCTTCAATCCTGTTAACACTAAGCACATGGAACTGAATGAATGCACATTGTTTGCCTATTTAATCATACCTGCACCATCTTATCATCTATTTGTTTCCTTTTCTGTATCAGTGCGGGATAGGCTTTTCACACCTGTGGCTTTCCTAGATTATGATAATTCCAACTCTTTCAGACTACTGATGACCAATAGCCAGAAATAGTAGGATTGTATTCTTAACAACATCTGGAAGACTATCCCCAACTTTGGTTTACAGGAAGCCAAGGACCAGATTCAATTTCTGAGAAGTTCTCAGGGTTGTATATCCATTTTTGGCATGACCCAAGACAAGAGGATAGGCGACTAATTCCAGCACATTTTATCTTATAATACTATCTGTCATTAATATTTTTTTTTACTCTTTTTGAATGGGGGACACCAGGAGTGAATATTATTGAAGATTTTAAGTTATGTTTTGTATTAGTAATTTGGGGTTTTAGGGGTGCAGGGTTTTTAAAAATAAGGTTTATATATTTCATGGCTTATGATTGTATTTTTATGTTATGTAACTTGCTAATTTTATATGCTGTAAGCCACTTTGAATCCCATTCCAGGAGAAAAGCAGGATAGAAATAAATAAACAATAAGGAGAGAAGGCATGGCATTGTGGTTGATGCTCCAGGAGGACTGGGTTAATCCCAAATCGTGAACCAACCCCTCATCTAGAATAGTCTCTCCACAGCAGGGGATTGTGTGTTACTTTGAAGCACCATGGCTATTGAGTGTGTGCTGTTAATAATGAAGAACCACTTATTAGTTTTAACAACTCCCTTGTAATGACAGTTTTCTTCCTTTTTAAAGAATATGAATCCTGAATTGGTGATAGCTGATCTTCACGAAGGTAAACTGAGAGGGGAAGTCATAGTGAAGGACTACTCATACCTTTTACACATTGGTGAGTGCTTTACTAGCAAAATATTATTTCTTTTAAAATATTAATGCACCCTGTCTGGTGCTTGATTCTGCTAAGGGGAACCATGATGACACAGGCTGTTTTAATTCTACCAGTTCTCTCAATGATACCTGTAAAGTGTTAATTATATCTGTGTTTGTTAAATGTTGTTTCTGATATACTAGACATATGCACATGGCATTTATATTTAAAGCTGGTATTCAAAAATTCACAAATATAAAGTTCATTTATTTATTCATCTATTTAAAAAGCTGTATTGAATTCCAAGATCTTAAGAGGATGTATAGACAAAATCAATTATTATTATTATTATTATTATTATTATTATTATTATTATTATATTTATTCCCCATTTTATCTTCCCAAAGGGGACTCAGAGCAGCTTGATTAGCACAGAATTTAAAATATACAGCTATTCAAAAATTATAACAGAATTAAACACAAACAGCTGTAAAAAATTAAGTTAATATCCATCAAAACATTCAATTTTTTTAAAAAAAACAGAGTACCCCCTGACTAGATCTTCAGCACCATCATCTTTAAAAGCCAGTTTGAATAGAAAGGTTTTAGTCTGCCTCTGGAAGGACAGCAGAGAGGGAATTCCAGAGTCGAGAGGCAGCCACCGAGAAGGAAGGCCCGCTCTTTTGTTCCCAGAGGGTGAAATCATTATGTTGCCAAGACTTTTACGTAATTGCAGGCCTATATATTACTGTAAGGAAACATTGCAGTATAGCTGTGATCTTTATGGTTTTATAACTCGGCTTATCAGATGCCCCCAAATGCCATATTCAAATGGCTTTGTATTACTTAGTCACCTTCACATTTAATAACACCGTTTATTTAAAAACGTTCTAATAATAATATTGGTTGAACCTTGAGTTTTGTTTTTACCTTTACTGTATATAAAATCAGAATGTATTCTGTTTCAGAACTGAGTTTTGAAGTGCATGAGGATATCATAGGTAAGTACATCTGTTTTCCCAGGGTCAAAATGTCATTTTAAAGATTCCACCCAGTTAATAAATTCAGTAGTTGATAATAATTTCTCCTACTTTCAAAGTCCCCTCTTAGTACTTTTGAGTTGGTGGTAATAATAATAATAATAATAATAATAATAATAATAATAATAGAACTTTATTTATATTCTGCTCTATCTCCCCGGAGGGACTCAGGGAGGATTTTGGTGGTACCTAATGAATGAAAATGCTGCTGCAAGATGCAAATATATTTTTATTCATTAAAATCAATTTGGAGCTATAGCACACAGACACACACAGAGTGCTATTATTATAGAAGATTAGCATGTAGAGTCCATTTTAGTGATTTTCCACCCACACACTTTAATAAACTGAGCTGTTCAGCAGTGGATTGTGAACTCTACAGTAGTGTTTACCATAGGAAAATATTGGCCAGGATCCAACAGGATACTTCTGCTGATGGAATTGCCTCCATCACTAGGATCAAGAAGGAGCAATCTCCTGTCCTCACTGCTGGCCTCCCAGTGTATCCTGAAAACATGCTTTAGAGAGCTTTGGAAATGTATGGCATTGGTATCTGAATGTCAGCAAGAGCTGCAGGAGCATAAGAGAAAGAAGGAATTTGCCAGTGCCCTGGCTCTACATTAGCTTTAGGCCATGGTGCTCCTATTAGCATAGAACAACACTATGTATATTTTTAGTACAGGTCTCTGAAAAAGTGGGAAAGGTCGAATTTGTCCTGACGAAGAGAGAACCGCTGCCTTGGAAGACCCTTGGGCAGCCGCTAGAGAGTCACAACTCTTTTGTAAAGCGCACAGACAGAGGTAATTAGTCTTGTTAATTTCTACACACACCTGTTTTTGATGCCTTGAGCCTCTAGAGCACATGAAAGGACAGGGTCTTCGGGGAGGAGGGGGAATGACTTTTGGGCCACATGGAGACCTCCACAGCTTTCTTTTTGCAGGCCACAAAGATGTTCTGTCTTCTAGGCTTTCTATAAAAAATTACAAGCCGTCTCCAAGTTATGAACAAGATAGTTTTTGTAGGTTTGTTCTTAAGTTCAGTTTTGAAGAGTTACATTTTTAAAGTGTAACTCCATATATATAGAGAGAGAGGGGGAGGGGGGGAGGCAGGCAGGCAGGCAGGCAGGCAGGCTTTGGATAGCATAGGGAAGGGTTAAGATCCCTGTGGTGTTTGTTTGATAATAACTCTTCCAGAAGTTAATTTCCTGTCCGAGGGGTAGATTTCTCTCACTTCCTGTTGTCTCACCCCTGTTCTTAATTATGAGTCAGATGTTTGTAACTCAGGGACTGCCTGTATTTCTTTTTTTTTCCTCATAGCCTCTAGGGCAGTTCTTCTCAGGCTATCGGATATGAGAAACCAACAGTTACTGATTTCTTGTGTGACAGGGATTAGCACTAAATTTGTGCTCTTTGGATATAGTTGTTACTTTCCTCTTTTGAAATTTATAATAATAATAATAATAATAATATTTACCACTGCTTTTAGTAGCACCGGGAGACATGAGTAGAACCATTTTTGTCTTCCCCTGGACTATATAAATTTCAGGGTGTTTTTTCTCAAAGTCAGAAGTAAGTAAAATGCTTGTGTGATAAAGTGTTAAAGCAGTGTATGGGTACATAGATTTTACACAACATTGGTTTGGATCCAAAGCTTTCTTTCCACTCACAAAAAGTGGGTTCTTGCAATGGAATAATAATTTCTACCAGAAGCAGAACAAAATATTTTGTGTTCAATTCATACCTGGATTATTTCTGCACCTGCAAGTAACCTGTTCCTCTCCATTTTTAAATCAATGAATAGGGTGAAAATTGAATTAATTATATTGTTTCTGTATTCTAAGGTCTGTGCTACAGAAAATGCAAATTGCTGTCAAAGGAAAATGTCACTCACGACACCAGGCTATTCTGTTTAACATTGCCACCAGGAACTCATCTCCAGGTCCCTGTTGGACACCATGTTTACCTCAAACAAACTATTTCAGGTAATAACACTGCTCTAATTCCTCTAAAAAGTGCATTAAATCAATGAGTTAGTTTAGTTTATTCAAAAATAAAGTATTTTAAAACTTATTTCTGGTTTACACACATGCACACAGAGATTTCAAATAAGTTGATGATCTCTTTGCAAAATGGGTTGTTGTAGGTTTTTCCGGGCTATATGGCCATGTTCTAGAGGCATTTTCTCCTGACGTTTCGCCTGCATCTATGGCAAGCATCCTCAGAGGTAGGATGCTTGCCATATCATCCTCACTAACTCTGAGGATGCTTGCCATAGATGCAGGCGAAATGTCAGGAGAAAATGCCTCTAGAACATGTCCACATAACCCAGAAAAACCTACAACAACCCAGTGATTCCGTCCATGAAAACCTTCAACAATACAATTCTTTGCAAAATGTTTCCTACAATCAGGATTCACAGTCTTCAAATGTTTAATTTCTAGAATTCATTTATTTCTGTTTGAAAATTAACATTATTATACATTTGCCAAAGAAATGGCAACCAGATTCAAAATATTCTTTATCATAGGGAAACCAACATGTTATTGTCGTGGACTCCTGTGCCTTTTCTCAAACTCAAAAACTACATTTTTGAAGTGATCTAGGCAGAGTGTAGGAGTAGTTTCTATGTCTAATTTCCACTTACTTTTTAACTTGAGATGTCTTTATGCTGCAGAACCACAGACAAAATGAAAAGAGTTTGTTACTAAGAGAAGGGAGGTGGTCATCACCCAATGACAGGTTTATGGGTAAAATGGTAAGGGTGGATCTGGTAACTGATTGCTGTCTGGTGCTTGATTCTGCTAAGGGGAACCATGATGACACTGGTGAGAGTATAAAACAGTTTTGGGCAAACTTTAACCCTCCGTGTGTTTTGAACTTCAACTCCCACAGTTCCTAACAGCTGGTAGGCTGTCAGGAATCATGGTAGTTAAAGTCCAAACACACCTGGAGGGCCAAAATTTGCCTATGCCTCAGGGGAGTATATTTCTATCAGACTAGAAGCTATCAGACTGAGCACTGTTTATATGTCACACCGCCACAAATAACATGAAAATATCCACGGAGGATAAACATGCTATCCCAAATCTCCTGCATTTCTAAATGGAGCCTGCCCAAGTGATCAGATTTTGTCCATAGAAATTCCAAGTCTAAAACAGTAAGGAAAAAAGTAGTCAAGACAATCTTTGTTGCTACAAACTGAACCTCTTTTGCAGATCTATGCGTGAACCAGAAAGGGGCCTTGTTTCCTGTGTTTGTTCTTAAGAGCCCTGCTTAATTTGGTCCTTACAGTGATACCAATCAACTTGGGTTTCTCCTAGCATGCCAGTTGTTTCTAAAGCTCTTTTAATATCTAATGTGCAGTTTTCATCCACTTGGTTTGCTTAGATGCTGAGATAGTGAAGCCATATACACCAGTGGCATCGTCCTTGGTATCGACATTCAAAAGCCCTTCTTGCAGTGATAAGACACACATATTTTTCATGATCAAGATATACCCCAGTGGACTGTTCACCCCAGTGCTCGACTCTTTGCAAATAGGTAAGTGTCGCTCCCCCTGCCCCTCAAGCAGGGTATCCTATGACTGTATACATTATGCCACTTCTTATTATGCATTTCCCTCTTTCTAATTTTTATAATGGTCTCAAAACACATTAACATTTTATTTCATGTTAGGAGCAACTTGAAAAACTGCAAGTTGCTTCTGGTGTGAGAGAATTGGCCGTCTGCAAGGACGTTGTCCAGGAGATGCCCAGATATTTGATGTCTCACCATTCTTGTGGGAAGCCTCTCTCTTGTCCCCATATGAGAAGCTGGAGTTGATGGATGGGAGCTCACCCCACTCTCCAGATTCGAACCGCCAACCTTTTGATCAGCAGTCCCGCCGGCACAAAGGTTTAACCCATTGTGCCACCAGGAGCTCAAAAATTGGCATTCTAATTGGCATCTTAATTTGGCTCAACCAGAAATCTGGCTTCAAATTATTCAAGAAGTTTCTCTTTTTAGTATTGTCCTGAAGAATTATGAGCATTTGAAGATAACAATGGCATTATCTTCTCTTTATCCTTTATTGTACTATTTGTTTTTCTTCTCAGGGGAGTATATTTCTATGAGTAACCCTGAAGGTAACTTCACCACATTGCAAACTGAAGAGGTAGAAGAACTATTTTTATTGGCAGGAGGCACGGGATTCACACCAATGATTAAACTCCTGAACTATGCCTTGACTAGTATCAATACTCTCAGGTAATTTTCTACTCTTACTCCAAGTGAACATTTTAGCTCTACTTTAAACTGGTAGTTTATCCCATTCAAACCACATGTGCACTGGCAGATCAGTATCTTGATAATGTATGGGCTAAAGTCAGTTGTTAAATCCAGTTAGAGTAGGCCCACTCAAAACTCTTACGTAAACTCTACTTAGTTAGTGGATGTGCTCTAGCTGGGACTTACAATACATTTTTGGCTTATGGGTTTAATTTTAAGGGCCTATGTAAGAGGTTTTTCCCTGATTACTTAAGGAATTGTCCAGATATGCTGGAAAAGTGTTTGGTGTCAAAGAGATAACTGCATTAGTCTGTAGCATCATAAAATGCAGAAGGCAGGGAAGATGCCTCAGAAAGTGCAGCTTGTGCAAAATGCTGCTGCTGAATTACTGATCAAAATATTGTATAGGTGTCACATAGGAATAGTACTAGCAGCCAATAAATTTCATTTCAAAGGTGCTTATGATGACATTTCCCTTAATAGCTTGGGAACTCTCCTTGAAGAAATGCTGTTCCTTATAAATAGCCTGACTGAGGATTGGGGTCTGTGGAAAATGGGAGCAAGCCACTTTGGGAACAGAAAAGAGAGGGAATCTGATTAGTGCTGATTCTTATTGTGCTTAATATATATTTTTGTTAAAACCTTTGCAGTACAATGACTTTTATCCAATTTATATATGCCCATGGGTTAGCACTGTTTTCAAGCCCTGTACTCACGGGAAGTTGTACCTGTGGTTCCACCTATCTTTATCTGACAAAATATGTCCTCTCTAGGAATTTTCTATATCCTCCAGGTGATTCTATGGTATACTTCTGCCAGAAGTTACCATAGAGTCACCCTGGAGAAGCTAGCAAACTCCTAGAGAGGATCCCTCTAGAGCAATGGTTCTCAACCTGTGGGTCCCCAGATGTTTTGGCCTTCAACTCCCAGAAATCCTAACAGCTGATAAACTGGGGGGATTTCTGGGAGTTGTAGGCCAAAACACCTGGGGACCCACCGGTTGAGAACCACTGCTCTAGAACTTTTCTAGGTCCTCCAGGGCAACTCAGTGGTAGCCTCTGGATGAAGTATTTCATTTCAGGAGGTTTAACTGTTATTCACAGTAGCTCAGGGACATATCTACCACAGATATGAGGGTAATACTATATTTTAAATTGTTGACTCCATAGTTTGCTGCTTTGAGATACACATGAAAGGCAGAATCTTAAAAATAAATTAAATAAAGAAAATAAATTAGACAGAAAGCTAGTTGGGCAAAGAATTTGGAGGTGAGATCTCCTTTTGGAAAAGGTAGGCACTCATGCTGTCTTGGGTCCCCTTGTGTTACCACACTGTGCATAATCATGCAGTTGGTGAATCAGCCTTTTCCATCTCTTGTCATTTGGAGGGAAACAAAATAAGCTGGTGGGGTCTGCCCACTCCTAAAATGTTCTCTTTCTCTCTCAGGAAAGGGAGAAGATAAACAATAGTCGATAGGTTCATGTGATGGTTCTGCTTGAAATGAAAAAGAGGGTGTGAAGGTGGTCGAAAACAAAGTAGCGACAAGCAAATATGAAGAGCCACGTAGTTGGAACCGTCCCTTCATGTCTTCTCTGAAACTCTTTTCTTGATCATGCATCTGTATGAGTCTTTCCCACACGTGTTTTGGTACAGCTAAAATGCATTCCAAGCAGTGTCAGGAGCTGCATTAGTCAGTATGACCTTGTGCAACATATATCTAATAGTAGTGAATGTAAAGATTGAAGCTGTAATTTATTTTTTTAGGATAGCAAAGTTGATGTTCTTCAACAAAACGGAAAATGATATACTTTGGAGAAGTCAACTGGAGCAATTAGCCCTTAATGATGCAAGGTAATGATGTTCAGAAATTGATCTATGAAGGTTTGCGTCGTTCTTATATGATGAACCTGAGGTGACAGTTGACATAACACATAACTTAGCTATTTGGCCTTCTAACTTTCCATCGTCAGGTGGATAGCATTGCTGGGTATTTGGGGGGAAACAGTGACATGTTTCAAAGAAAGAGTCAGCTTTCTCCCAGATTTTATAAAGATGATGAAAGAGGAGTGTGTTCTTGTTGCATGTGCAAGATACTATAGAAACCTTTGCAAATAAGTATTATTGGGCAATATTGGCCAGCTTTAAAACAGCCTAAGGAATTTGCCAATGAAGTTTTAAACTCAAACACCCACTCTCCATTTACATCACTTTCCATTTTTACTCCCATACTTTATTAAGTTCTGAAACTACAAGAAAATATCTTCCTTTTAGCCTCTCAATCTATTTCAGTGAATTGTCAATGTCATATTTTTTTGGCTGTGGCTGTTTGTTTATTTATTATTAATCTGACTTAAAGTTACATTTGCTGCTCTGACCAGTGTCCCATTTCAGTTTGATAAAGAGACATTTGATAATTTTGGGATACAGAGGGGACTATGTAAAAAGCTTTTCTACTCTAGTATTTAGGCATTTATAAAATTAGATGCAGCTGACAAGTGTGACTACCTATCTGTCAGTAATGGCAAACCACAAGGAAATTTATTTATTTATTTATTCATATTTATACCCCGCTCTTCTCACCCTGGAGGAGGCTCAAAGTGGCCTTACAATAGGCAGCAATTTAATGCCATACACACATATATTAAAACAAACAATTACAATTAAAACCAAACAAAACATCAATCATTAAACAACAGTTAAAATCACGCCATCAAAGTCATAATCCAGGGTCATTCCATTTGTCAGTCACATTGATTCATGATCACTTATTGCACTGCTCCAATTACTTGTCAAAAGCTTGGTCCCAAAGCCATGTCTTAAGTTTTTTCCGGAAGTTCAGGAGAGAAGGGGCTGATCTATTTTCATTGGGGAGGGAGTTCCATAGACAAGGTGACACCACTGAGAAGGCCCTGTTTCCCTTCCCTACCAGTCATACCTGCTAAGGAGGTGGGACCAAGAGCAGGGCCTCCCTGGATGATCTTAACCTCCTAGCTGGTTCATAGAGGGAGGTACATTTGGACAGGTAAGGTGGGCTGGAACCATTTTATCTTTCTCATTGACTTTGACAAGAAATATATGCTTTTGCCTATAATTGAGTTACCTTTCAACTCAGTGTCTCTTTCCTTGTTCAGAGCATTTGTACAATTCATAATATTGGAACTATTTTTCTGATATCAAAAACAGGGAAAACTCTGAAGGCACTGTAAGTTTCAGTCTTTCCAAACTCAGTGAAGGCACACACTGTGCAAGATAGGATTTCCTGTCTTTTTCTCCTGTGGCATTTTGGGACTCCCTTGAAATAAGTGGTGGATTGTCCTGAGGTAAGATGCCAACTAGCCCTCGCACTCAACCAAAGTGAGGCCCCAGTTTGCTTGGATGGTCAAGAGCGGAGCTTGGGAATTGTAGGGTTTTTTAAAATAAAATAAAATAAAGGAATTGTTTACTCATCAGTTGTTACTCTTTCTGGAGTTCAGGAATATAACATGCTGCGTTATTTCCTACTGAAAAGAGCCAGGAATATTGATCTGTTATGGCATAGGAAGAGAATCTTGAACCACTTCTGAGACTGATTTATTTTGGCCTGAATTTGCATGGATTTCAGTCCATTCGTTCAACTGTATTGATGGCGCATAGTATTAACACCACAAGTGGTTACACAGTTGTTGGAATGGGATCGGAGTGTAATGGGAAATAGAATGATGCAAATTAAGACATTAGTAATGAATAGTCAAAGATATACAGTAACTCTATAAAGTAACTTTGAGATATGAAAAACAGAATGTTCTGCTTACCCAGAAGTCAGTTTCTTTGAAGCAAGATCATAGAATCATTGAGTTGGAAGAGACCTCATGGGCCATTCAGTCCAACCCCCTGCCAAGAAGCAGGAAAATCGCATTCAAAGCACCCCCAACAGATGGCCACCCAGCCTCTGTTTAAAAGCCTCCAAAGATGGAGCCTCCACCACACTCTGGGCAGAGAGTTCCACTGCAAAACAGCTCTCACAGTTAGGAAGTTCTTCCTTGTGTTCAGGTGGAATCTCCTTTCCTGTAATTCAAAGCCATTATTCCACATCCTAGTCTCCAAGGCAGCAGAAAACAAGCCTACTCCCTCCTCCCTATGACTTCTCATCACATATTTATACATGATGTGTAAGGAAACCCTTAAATGTAGTGCGCAAATAAACTGTTGTCTCTTTCATACTGCAAATGGGCTGCTGTTTTTGTATAATTTATGGTTCATCTGTTTCTCTTTACAATTTTCTGTTGAAAATTGCTCCAGAGACTGATGTCCAGGAAGTCTGAAATGCTCTGCAACCAATTTGGGTGTATTTTCATTTCTGTGGATGGATTTTGCATTCATTTATCCTCTTGAGCAGAAATGTGTTCCATGTAGACTGCAGAGGGTGACATATATTACATTGGGGAGGGGTCAATTAACACCTCGTGTGATGCTGTGCGTGATACTATTGGCACCTGAAATCAGTGACTAGCTATGCTAATAGACCATGTTAGAAATCAGGCTCTTCATGCTTCCAGGAGGAAAAAAACACATTATTAATCTTATTAGCTTGGATCCAGATCTTCCATGATACAAAATGGTCTTGCTCATTAAGCAAAGAGGGAAATGTTCTAGTTCTTCATTAAGAAGCTTGAACCTGGATGGAAGGACCCCTTGAAACATGGTGTGGGAAGTTGTATACAATGGAAGGGGGAAATCAATGAAAATATGCTCTACCTTACTCCAGTAATTTGTCTTCATTGGCACTCAGATGCTTTCGGAAAAGGAGAGCAACTTGGTACAACCTGTTGTTGCCATGTTATGCAGACAAATAGCACTGCAGATCAATATATATGTACTAGTACATAAATCCTTAAAAGATCAGGATGCTATTTCCATTTTCTTATTTCTACTTGTGTCTACTATTTTAATTTACAACTGAGTAAACTCAGAAAAATGTATTCTAATAGACGATGGTAGAAACGACAAAAAGAGAAATGCCAATCTGCATCTTAACCTCTCTCTTTCTCTCAGGTTTGACATTCAGTTTGTTCTTTCGGAGCCAAAGGAAAGTTGGCTAGGCAAACAAGGAAGAATTTCTTCCTCTCTCCTTTCCCAGTTTGTGAAAAGAAGTAAATGTGATTCTAAAATATTAATATGCATCTGTGGTCCATTAGCTTTCGTGGAACAAGGAATACAGTAAGTGAAAGGGAGAAATAATGGCTTGTCATATGATATCCTTTGAAGTTGAAAGCAGACTATCATGCTTATTTTTTCTGTCATCAAAATGTTGGGCAAGTGGCATATACATTTCTATTGGACTGTATCAACCTAGACACTAACATTCAGACCTGATACTCTTGAGTGTGATGAATAATGACTGGTGTGCACTAAGCTAGGAAAACAAGAGGCTTCAGTGTCTGAGAACAGATGAGCAAGAAGGGAATATATGTAGACTTCAGTCCCCGGTGGTGCAGTGGGTTAAACCGCTGAGCTGCTGAACTTGCTGACTGAAAGGTCAGCAGTTCAAATCCAGGGAGCGGAGTGAGCTCCCATTGTTAGCCCCAGCTTCTGCCAATCTAGCAGTCCAAAAACATGAAAATGTGAGTAGATCAATAATTATTGTTCCGGCAGGAAGGTAACAGCACTCCATCCAATCATGCTGATCCACATGACCTTGGAGGTGTCTACGGACAGTGCAGGCTCTTTGGCTTAGAAATGGAGATGAGCACCAACCCCCCCCCCCCCCCCCCCCCGGAGTCAGAAACGACTAGACTTCATCTCGAGGGGAAACCTTTACCTTTACTTTGACTTTAGTCTATAACTCTCCCTCAGGGCAAATGAAGTTTGAATTAGAATAAAGTGTGAATGAAGTGGTTTGAATTGTGTTTATTATAAATATATATTTACAAAGTACTCCAGCTATATGTGTGGAATATGGCAAACTAGCTGCACAGAAAAAGACTTGGAAAATGCATTTATTCTTATACATTTTAAAGACTGAGACTCTGGGAGACTTAGTTCAATACTGTTTAATTTGGGGGCTAATGTGATGTTAACAATTAATACTTGATAGCTTTGTGGCACAAACCAACTATTCCATTTTAGAGCTTGCTGCATAATAATAACTTTCTTCTTCTCAACCAGTAGCTATTCATGTTATTTGTTTTCATTTCAGGTTTTTGCAAGATCTTGGACACGCCAGTAAAGAAATACATTGTTTTACAGCCTAAAAAAATTACAACATCAGGACTCCATTTTGCTCACTTCACTAATATAGTATTTTTTAAAATTGGAATTCTTGGAGGAAAGTGTTATGCATGAATACTGTATTCTTTTCAATTACTTGAATTCCCACCTTTTGAGGGAGATAATTTTATATTTTGCTTTGAAATTGTATTTATTTTTGCTACTATGTAAAATTTAAATTTTAGATATAAACAAGGTAGCATAGTTCACGTGTGTTGAATAGATTTCCATTCTGACCTCCATCAGATCCGATTTAGTAGCATTCATTCAACTGATTACTTTGGCTACATAGGCACCAGAGACATTTTAAAAAATTACAACTTCATTACTGTAAAAGTCTTCCTATTGTAGCAATATAGTATGATGTTATATTTAATGGTTAACTCAGGTATATGATTGTTTTCAGTACAGTCCTGCTGGTGTCATAAAGCTGTAGTATTGAAAATGAAAAGTGTGGGTGTTCTTCCAAATCGCAGAAGGAATAACCATTTTATATGCAAAATTTCTTTTTTGTATAATGCTCATAAAAAACAAGAGAGTGTTGCATTAAAATAAAATGCATATCCTGACTCCTTATGCATTGCCTGCCTTAGATCATTCCCAAGTCAATCATATGTATTTACTCTATTTCTATCCCACGTTTCTCCCCGGCGGAGCTCAAGGCAGCTAAGAATCATATCCTTTGAACAATTTAAAATAAAGTGAATACAAAAAATAAATTAAATTAAATAATACGGTGTGGACTGAGGTAAAAAAAAGATTATAATATAGTAAGTACACTTAAAAGAGCCTTTAAAACACACACATACCTGCAAATCCCACCCACACCTCCCTAGCAGCATGTCCCTTCCCCTTCCCCAAAAGCCTGAAGGTCTTGACCTGCCTGCGGAAGGTCAGCAGAGATGAGGCCATCCTGGTCTCTCTTGGGATAGAGTTCCATGGTCTGGGTGCACCCACCGAAAAGGCCCTCTCCTGCATTTCCACCAAATGCTCTTGAGCAGGTGGTGGGAATGAGAGAAGGCTCTCCCCAGTAGATCGTAGATCTCTGACAGGTTCATAGAATGAGATATGGTCCTTCGGATAATCTGGACCAGAGTTGTATAGAGCTTTGTAGATCAAATCAATTTGAATTGTGCCCATAAACATGTTGGCAGCCAGTGGAGCTGTTGCAACAGAGGAGTTGTCCGTTTCCTGTAGCCAGCTCCATTTAGCAGTCTGGCTGGTGTTCTTTGGACCAAATGAAGTCTCTGATCACTTTTCAAAGGCAGCCCTTTGTGGAGCACATTACAGTGGTCCAAACAGTATTTAAGTAGGGCATGTACCACTGTGGTCACATCTTGATCTTGTCTTCTTAAAAGATAATATCTTTCAGAAAATGGCTATCCCCAAGTTTAAGTTACAATTATTCCAAAGTGCTGCTGCTTCTTGAGATCTTAATTTTAGGCTTTTTCTATTTAAGATGTTGATCAGGTCCCAGTCCAGGATGTACAGAGGGAGGAAATGAGATAAGAGCTGGTGATACAGAGAAACCACAGGGTCTTTTTGTTTGTTTGTTCTTAACCTAGATTCTGCCCATGGCAGTAATGTATACTGTTACGGTACATATGCTCATTCCCTAGAGCAGTGCTTCTCAACCTATGGGTCCCCAGATGTTTTGGCCTTCAACTCCCAGAACTCCTAACAGCTGCTAAACTGGGTAGGATTTCTGGGAGTAGTAGGCCAAAACACCTGGGGACCCACTAGTTGAGAACACTGCCCTAGGGGGAATACAAGTACCAAACTTGCAAACTTTGTGTTTTGTCTGTCTGTTTGTTTGTTTGTTTTGTTAAAAATATAATACAAATGTCTGGTTGCTCCTGACACAATAAATAAATAAATAAATAGGATAATACAGGCCTTGACTGGAAAGAAAGCTATCCAACCGAGAACCTGGCATGTAGGGCTGTTATGGGAGAAGATTTAGAGTTCTTCCCTGGTTGCAGTTGGGCCAGAGTATTGATCAGCAACTGTGTTCCAGTATTAATGAAATGGGGGGTCTTCATGCATGGAAATGATCCCATTTCCCTTTTTCACTTCCAGTTTTATAACACTTCTGTGAAGATTGCTCTGTACAATTAAGCTTTCCACTTTGGATGAGGGAAGAAGTTTGATGGAACTCCTATTTTGAGTACTTACAAATAACTGTGTCTGTTTTTCTTCTTCACTCATAATGGAAATAGCTACACTTGAGGAATTATATTCTTCTTTGTGGAAAGAGGGGTATATTTTAAGAAACTTCTAAGTCAGAATTTATTCAGGAAAAAAATATTTAACTGACGGAAGAGCCTCCACATTTGCTGATGTAGTCAGCTCTTAACTTTCATGAGAGTTAGGAGTGAAGCCAATCCTTAGAAAGTGGGAAAACTACAAATATATCTGGAGAAGATGGGGAAAGGGGTGTCACGATGCCAGGGCTCTGCCTGTACCCAAGTAGAAAGGAACCAAACAGTTTAATTAAAGCACCACTTACTTTCTGGCTGTTTTAATAGTCCAAAATATAAAACATAAAGCTAGCAGTCAGCCACAGAATATAAAACAAAAACTGATAGCCAATGCTACACCGTAGTAAAAGGGTCTAATCCAGTGGTCAAATACTGAGAGTTCAATGAGGGATCATTGAGTCTATACCGTAGTCAAAAGCCAGTCCAAAGATTCAAGGTTCCAGGATTCTAAGAGTTTAGGAGACAGGTCAGGACACCGAAGATCCAGAAACTTGGGGGAAAACCAGCAGCATCTGCCACCAAGATAAAACAAATACTTTTCTCCCGAAGATCAGTCCCAAGGCTAGCTCCTTATATCCAGAAATACCCAGTTGTAACCTATCTCTTGCATGCCTCCACCCTTAATTGCTTTCACCCATGAACTCTTACTTACAGATTACTCAACTCTTTAGAACTAAGACTTACATTAACCCTTCCATCCCCAACTGCTAGGCCTGGCACCACCAACCACTATCAACTGCAGAACATGATACATAACAAGGGACCAACATTACTGTGGTCATAGGGATGCCATAGGGATTTACATGCTTCATTGAACATTGTCAGTCTCTCTCAGTCGCATGAGGCATGCAGACTACATTAAAAATGGCTTTGGACAGCAGCAGAGGCATCAGCACATAATCCGCAAATAATCAAATTAATGAAAGCAAAACCCACATAAGTGGAGGGCCAACTTTATTTTAGTGCTGTCTTTGTCAGATACATTTACCAATTTCTATGATCTTTGCATTTTCCAGTGCTCTTAATTCCTATTTGTGATCCCATCATTTGTTATGGAATTGAATTGTGCAGTTATTAAATACCTAAATTGAATTGTGTGTTTCTGTAGAGAGAGTTCACTATCACCCCACGCACACTTTGTGGCTGCTATGGCAACATCACCGCTGTCTCTGATGTATAGAAGATTCCTCAAACAAGGCTTGTCTGGCCAGTAGCAACTCATAAATTCCAGTGCCACACTTCTAAGTTCAAATATATCACATTTATATATCAGGGCTCATCCTCACAAATATTAAATTCATAAGCGTAATACACACTTTGAGGCCTTTATTTACCTTCATTACCATCATGAGAGGAGTTATTTACACCTTTAGCTGACCTTTCTCCCTAAACAGACCCAAGGCAGCTTATGAGTTAAAAGGAGTACTATATAATTAAAAACAAAGTAAAGATTGACATCAAAATAGAATGGAACGTGTAATATTAAATGTTAAATGTTACAATGCAGTTAAAAACAATATAATAAAAACAGTATGATGTCACTGTAAAAGCTTTCCCTCATATTATTTTAATTATATTGTTTTTAATTACTCTGTATCATGGTTGCTATTTTTTTTCCGTGTCAGGAGTGACTTGAGAGACTGCAAGTCGCTTCTGGTGTGAGAGAATTGGCCATCTGCAAGGACGTTGCCCAGGGGATGCCCAGATGTTTTGATGTCTTACCATCCTTGTGGGAGGCTTCTCTCCTGTCCCCACATGGGGAGCTGGAGCTGACAGAGGGAGCTCATCTGTGTTCTTCCCGGATTCAGACCTCCTACCTGTCGGTCTTCAGTCTTGCCAGAACAAAAGTTTAACCTACTGCACCACCGGGGGCTCCTATGGTTGTTAACAGTAGTAGGTAAAGGAAACCTTCACATTCAGAGGCAGTCTACCTGGGAAGAGTTGGTGGGTTGTTCCTGAATAGATCTTTGTGGCCTTCCTATGAAACAGGATGCAGGACTGGATGGGCCATTGCTCTATTTCCTCAGATCTCTTTTTTGGTTCAGATCTCTTCTTTGGTAAACATCTCTTCTTCTTAGGTTCTTCTTCTCAGGTTGCTCCTAGCCTGATCATCATTAATTTCTTTGCAATTCACATACTGAATTACTGCCAGCCAAACATCTTGCTGTGAAGTCCCTTGTTGGATTGTTACTATAGTAACACGAACATGCTCAAATCTGAAGAAAGCAATCCGCTGGAAGATAATTGTGCTGGTTTGGTTTTTGCACTTGAAGACCATCTTCATCAAAACATCTTCAATGGGACAGGAAGAAGCAGCAAAGGAGGCAAAATCCATTTGCTGTTCATGTAAAAACATCAAGAGCAAAACATCAAGAGTTGTGTAGAAGGGATTTGGCCAGTGGGTGGGGGGTCTCTCAATTTTGGCCATACTGCTGGGGATGATAGGTCCTCTGGGAGGGTACATCATCCTCAGGTTGAGCAAGGCTGTCTGGAATTCCAACCTTGCTGCACAACACTGAAATATTGATTTTTTTTCAGGCATCTTACCAAAGTACCTTTGCTTCTCTCCCCCTTGAAAAACTGAAAGAAATCTTGTTCCTGCAAGGGGGAATTAAAAGCTTGTAAAAGTTACATGATGCAAAGGCAGCAGAGGGGAAACATTATAGCCGGACACTCAGAATTTACTGGCTACATTCAAAGTTTCCCTTAGAGAAACCCTTCTAAACTACTAGCAATCTGAACATGACAAATATTTTTTGGGGGAAAACTAATACTAGAAGAAGGGAATAGGGTGGAATAATTTGTACACAAACAGTAGAGAGCAGAATTCTAATAAAAGGATCTTCTCCTTTAGAGCAGATTAAAAAGGGGAATATATATGGACCTTTGACATAATTTATCTGCAAAGATGTACAAGTACACCATTCTCATTAATCAGTGAAAGAGACAATAACATTCCCCATATGCACTGCGAATCACAGCGATTGAGATAAACATAAGGGATACAATAAAACAGACTAATCTGTGGTCCGTGGACCACCAGTGGTCCGCAAGAACTAAAATATGGTCTGCAGACTCATTGTTACTACACCATTGCAACAAGAGTGACCAATCTTGCGAAACCCTCTTATATTATTATTTTTTTTTGTGGGCAAGCAGATGGTGACTATTGGATTACATATGTTCTGTATCCGAAACTACTGCTGATGTGGTCTATCCAGTGCTGTTTTCTGAATCAGCACCTCGAATAACCAAACCGAATCTCAAGTTGACCAGAAACTGATTTGTAACCCTTTTGGTTGGAGAGTGGTCCCTGGTCAAAATTTTGTGGGAAGAACTGCAATAAGGTAACTTCACCACCCATCACATTATTCTGGAAAATGTAACTTTTTTTACCAACGCCAATCCCAGGCTATTACGGTGACTATATTACTCATTATTTTCATGTTTCAAGTCCAACAGGATTCTGGTTGTTATTTTTCATATAACATTTTCCTCTGACACTCAAGATGACTTATGATCAAACAGGACAGACATAACCAGGAGTAGCAATATTAACAGTACAGCAAAATATAATAACAGATAAAATCCACCAAACAATGATACCTCTATTGGGTGAGGTGGAAAGTACACAAAATGTACAATACAAGTTTTTGAAGCTTCACTGTCTCCTTCATCATAAAAAGTAACTATTGCCAATGGAGTTTACAATTTTATTGCCTCGATTTAATGACTTTTGTCTCCAAGAGCCCATATTGCCAAAGAGAGAGATGGCTTCTGCCTAGATGGAGATTACTCTAGACTATCTTCTGAAAAACGACAAAATATAGGTTTGTGACACCGAACGTCATTACTTTTCCCCCTGCTCTTGAATGATTTTCAACATTTCAACCTACAACCCAGATTTTCAACATGTTTGCCTGATTAATCCAGTAGATTTTCAAAAGCTTATAACAGGTGCATTTTTGGCTGGCCCAGTAACTTAGCATGTTAACCAAAGTGAACAGAGAATTTAACTGTAAGAGTGTTGGTATCTGTTAACTGCAGAATATTATTGCTATTTTTATGCCCTATCTGTGAACTTTCCTTTTGCGTAACTGGTTTTGACAGAGTACAGAACTCAAGTTACTAGTTCGACCCAACACAGGAGTATAATTTATTATTTGCCATCAAGTTGACTTTGACTTATGATGACCCTAATAATGTGAGGCCTTCAAGAGCCCGGGTCATCAACTGTCCTACACAGAAGTTGCAGATTAGAGGGAGTGGTTTCATTGATTGAGTCTATCCACCAGTAATGTGGTACTTACCTTTTTCTACTGCCTTCCGAGCATTATTGCCTTTTCTAGTGAACTATGTTTTTCTCATGGCATGGCCAAATATGACAGCCTCATACAAGGAGGCAATTAAATGCAGAAACTACAGTGAGAATTATATTGTTAAAACTGAGCATTTACAATCTGATGTTGCTGACAACACAAGGATCTGCCCTGGGGTGTGTTAAGGCAAATTACATATATAGTCTGAAAACTTGAACTAGAGTGGATCTACTGAATACATTCTTGACTAGTGAGCCAACATATAGGTAAATCACAATGCTTCAATGGATGTGATCTAGTTGGGACTAAAAACAGAATTTAGATTGCAGTGTGATAAGAAATATTCGTTCTAATTCAGAGATCTGGTGATAGGCTGGAATTAAGATTCTGGTGGGTTTTTAAAATCTTTCTTTGCTCCAGTACAAGAGCTACTTTTAGAAGCCAAACCTTGGACACCATCTACTCATCACATGCCATGGACTCTTCCTTGTTGAAGTTACCACTCTTCTCACCTGGTGGTGAAAGATCAGAATTGATTCTAACAGGTTTGGTGGTGTGGAAAGGAGTGTGTCAAATTGGCCTCCAGGAGTGCATTTATACTGCAGAGTTAATGCAGTTAAGCCCAATTTTACTCCATGTATTAATGTTATGGAATCTAGGGCTTTGTAGTTTGGTGAGACACCAACACTCTTTGGCAAAGAAGGCTGAAGACCTTGTAAAACTATAATTCCCATGATTCCACAGCATTGAGTATACTTCAACTGCATTTATACGACAAGCTTTGCATGCTGTTATTATCTGTATCAGTGGGGATGGTGAATGCATTCTATGCCTTAGTTTGAGTGCTAACAGAGCTATCCAAGGTGCTGAACCTATTTTCAGGATAGGTTTCACTTTCTTGGCAAGTGCTTTTGGAGACTAAAACTAAAGGGAATACACTACTTTATTGACACACTGTGATCACATCTATGTTTGGATGTTGCTGTTTAGAGGCCCTCTTTCACCACTCCAATGCCTTTTGTCAAGGGTGAGGGATGTTCACTCCTCCAGAGGCCGTTGGACTGCAGTGTAGTAGCATCATACACAAACTATAAACCTTTTCCCATAATTTTCCAGAATCTGTCTTGATGCTCTACAGCCAATTATTTATATTATTTTCAATAATATAATCAATGTAATCAATGTTGCCACAAAATCTGAAAGACAGACTTGAGCTGTGTCACCTCCCTTTCCCCTCCATTTCATAGATGTGTGCCTATTCTAGCTTTTTTATTCTGTCGCCCACACTGCTTCAGTCTTCTGGGATGCCAGTTTCTCTGACAGAGCTAGAAGACTGAAAAGCTCAAGGCAAAAAGCAAAGAATGTCTGTCTTCAAACAACTACTTTTCAATTACATCTCTTACAAATGACAAAGAAAGAACACATAACCAATGGCATAAAAAAGCAAAAAACAAAGGTGATAACATTTTGGCTTTTATTAGTTTCCTGGGAGTATTGCCAATTTTATTTATCACAGAAAAAATAATATTGTCTAGATCTGCTGGCTCTAATCTATTTGTGTGTGTTTAAAGGTCAAAACCAGCACTTGGATTCTTTCTGGAAATGGGCCAGTGGCTGCCGCAGTAGTTAAAGTGCCAGACTAGATGAGATCAACATGCTCAGGCCCATTCCCTTTAGTTGCAATATTTTAAGATGTGCAGATTTTTTTCGTTTCCAAAGGAACCATTATTTGAAATACATCTCATTCCTACTATCTGATGTGTGCCATTGCTTAACAGTTTGCAAAACATCTACAAAAAAGGGAGAAAGTGTGTTTGCAATGCAATGCTCTGCTGTTTATTATGGTCACAGACCAAGAAACATGTTACAGAAGTTTTAAAAGAACAGCTAGCAAAATTTTATTCAATTTATGCAATATTTATTTATCATGTCAGAAGCTAGTTGAGGGTACAGTTAAAATGCATTTAAAAGGTTTTTTTAAAAGAACTTGGCATTATACTAAATGTCCTTTAACCAGAAACTGGCCACTTGGAGTGCCTCTGGTGTGACTATAAGAAGGTCCCCCATTGTGCATATAGTAGGCTCCACTTTGTAACCCCATTTCTTAAGGTTAGCTCTGTATCTTGTGGTGCCAGAGCACATCCTGTTCAGTGCCTTCCAGGTTGTCCATTCTTCTGTGTGTCTAGGAGGGAGGTTTTTATTTGGTCTCAGTCACTTATTGAGAGGCTGGGCTTTTGCCTGCCACTTTTGGACTCTTGCTTGCTGAGGTGTTCCTGCAAGTATCTCTGCAGATCTTAGGAAGCTGTTTCTTGATTTAAGGCATTGGCATGCTGGCTAATATCTGAACAGAGGATAGACCGAAGATGTCACTGCCTTGGTCCTTTCATTGCTGGCTGCTACTTCCTGGCAGATGTCAAGTGGTGCGATACCAGCTAAACAGTGTAATTTCTCCAGTGGTGTGGGGCATAGACACCCTGTGATAATGTGACATGTCTCATTTAGAGCCATAGCCATGGTTTTGAAAGGAAGCAGAATTTATACAATGATATGCTGAATAAAACATTGGGTCTCTGCTTTTCATACACATGCATTGCAATTTTTTAAAAAACATTATATCATAGCCAGAGCTGCCATGGTCCATTTGATCCTTATGCAAGCTAAAAATTTTGCAGAACAGATAAGTTGCTTAAGTTAATGAACAAATACTAAACCATGGCTTTATAGGGCTTGGTGGAGTCAACTAATGCAGTTTCAACACCATCTTTAAAGCATAGAGAGTCATCATAGATCTGAGGTGGATCTACTAGAAACCCAGGGTTAGCACTACCTTTAATCTGCTAGTCCCAACTCAAGAAAAGGTAAAGCAAAGGTTTTCCCTTGACATTAAGTTTAGTCATTTCCAACTCTGTGTGTTTGTGTGTGTGTTCATCTCCATTTCTAAGACAAAAAGCCAGGTTGTTCGTAGATGCCTCAAAGGTCACGTGGCTGGCATGACTCCTCCCAACTCAAATAGACTCTCAGAATCAATGGGATTTACATATGAATTGACTTACCGTTTAGATGTTGATTTTATGGGTTTACTAGGTTGCAACAAGTAGCTGAATTTAGGTTTTGAAAAAGAGATTGCAGTATATCTAGGGCTTAAGGCTATGATCTAACCCAATTGAAGCAATTACCCACGTTTCCAGAAAACATTAAAACGGATTTTGAAATGTATGACTACAAAGCTTTATAGATAATGCGATCTCCAAGGGGTGCCATGCCTGAACATTTATTTTACAGGATCAAACAAGCAAGAAATGTATTTTCATCTCATTCAAAATATGCATAATCCATCACTTTACTGAGAATGAATGAAAACTCTTGGTCTGTCCGAACACATGGCGGTTAGGATAGTTGTTTGATGTACATTTTGATGTTCTGCTGAATTTAGATGGCTGCCAAATAGATTTGGGGGGGGGGGGGTTTAAAAATCATAGGGGCATTTTAGGAATCAGAATGGGAATGTCATCTAGCACATTACAAAGTCCCTTTAAGCATTATTATTTTGTACAAAGCTATAGCTTACCCCTCTTAAAGCCCAGGTGAGTAACTATTGAAAACATAGCCTTCCAATAAGGATTGTTCTGTACCACCCAGCTTCCCTTGTCCAGATTTGTATTGAGGAGCCATGACTTTTTCACCTCTTTGATGCAGCCCACACTCCTTGGGTTCTCCTCTGGAGGAGATGTTCCTCTCAAGCTCATATAGTATAGAGTTTGGAAAAGTTTCTCTGGGAACTCCATATCCACGTATTCTCCATGGATATATAAAACTGTGGATAATAGCAAACCCTTTGTTTTGACTATACTTGGGTCATTTGCATATTGTAGAATTATACTGGAGGATCTAAAGAGGCTTACAAACATTTTTCAGAGCATGGGAAAATGAAATACTGAATCCATGGATAATTGTGTTGTACTTTGCAGAAAGAAATCAAGGTATATTTAATCTATGTATGATAAAAAATGAGCATACCTAGGAACTGAAAAGGCAATCACAACTAATTAAATGCCTAATGGTTTTCTGTGGTTTCACAGCATCCAAAATCTGCTTTAGAGAAGTTTATAAATTATAAATTATAACTTCGTAAATTATAAACTACATGTGTTGTCGAAGGCTTTCATGGCAGGAATCACTGGGTTGCTGTGAGTTTTCTGGGCTGTATGGCCATGCTCCAGAGACATTCTCTCTGTACAACCTCTGAGGATACCTGCCCTAGATGTGGGCGAAATGTTAGGAGAGAATGCTTCTGGAACATGGCCATACAGCCCGGAAAATTCACAGCAACCTATAAACTACGTGTTTATAATGCTATTATTCTGCTTTGACTGCTGTGGCAACACTATAAGGAATCGTGGGATTTGCAGTTTAGGGAAGGATATTTACAATTACTGTATCTACCACGGGGCTCTTGGGCACTAAATTACAAGCTCCAGGAGTGCACAGAATGTTTCCATGGCAATTAAGGTGGCACGATAGTGCTATAACAGTACAGTGTGATAAAGCCCTCAGTCTGCCTAATGACAGAGCTGACCTGACTAGCAGAGAACAAACAGGATAAGCTGGGCTGCCTTGTCTCTTGCTCTATTTGAAATGAAAAGGTATATCATGTCTCTCCATCTGTGAATATGGCAATTGACCTCTACTCCTTTTGAGAGTGAACCTGTCTAACAAAACAGTCAGCCCTCTGGATCAATAGATTCTGCAACTACACACCCACACACACATGCATACATAATGGGCTAGAGCTACACTTATATATATATATATATATATATATATATATATATATATATATATATATATATACCTGTTCCAACTTACATACAAATTCAACTTAAGAACAAACCTACAGAACCTATCTTGTTTGTAACTTGGGGACTGCCTGTATTTTATGGGACTTGAGAGGAGTCCCTCGTGGCACAATGGGTTAAACCCTTGTGCTGGCATGACTGCTGACTGAAAGGTCAGCGGTTCGAATCCAGGGAGAGGGGGTGAGCTCCCATCTTTCAGCTCCAGCTTTTCATGTGGGGATATGAGAGAAGCCTCCCACAGGATGGTCAAACATCCTGTCATCCCCTGAGCAACGTCCTTGCAGGTGGCCAATTCTCTCACACCAGAAGCGACTTGCAGTTCTCAAGTTGCTCCTGTCACAAAAAAAGAAAAGAAAAAAGAAACTTGACCATCCACAGATTTTGATATTCATGGTTGGGTGGGGGTGGGGTGGTCCTGGAAACAAACCACAATGGATGCAAATGACACATTGTTTTTCATCTTCAAGGATGGTGGTGGAATGGGTAGCCATAATCATCAAATTTAGGACAGAGTTGAAATTGTTGACTCAGACACTAAATAGTCTGGGTGCAGTGTAGGTGTGCCACTGTTGCATTTGTGGTCAGAGCAGAGTGTGGCATGAGCCTGCACAACCTAAACCAGATGTCTGTCTGCCCTATGGATCAGAGGAGGGTATTCATATATGTCACAAGCATTGAGCCAAGATCCATTTGCCGGTATGGCTGGTTTCTGTATATGTTCACATTTAACAGCAAAATATTCATGAAATGCTTTACTTAAACTGAGTCACAGAATCATTGAATCATTGAGTTGGAAGAGACCTCGTAGACCATCCAGTCTAAACCTATCCTGCCAAGAATCAGGAAAATCACATTCAAAGCACCCCCTATAGATGGCCATCCAGCCTCTGCTCAAATGCCTTCAGAAAAGGAGCCTCCACCACACTCCGGGGCAGAGTTCCACTGCTGAACAGCTCTCACAGTTAGAAAATTCTTCCTAATGTTCAGGTGGAATCTCCTTTTATGTAATTGGAAGCCATTGTTCCCCACCCTAGTTTCCAGGGCAGCAGAAAACAAGCTTGCTTCCTCCTCCCTATGACTTCCCCTCACATATTTATACATGATCCACATTATGTCTCCTCTCAGCCTCCTCTTCTTCAGTCTAAACATGCCCATCTCTTCAAGCTGCTCCTCGTAGAGTTTATTCTCCAGACCCTTGATTATTTGAGTCACCCTCCTCTGGACACATTCCAGCTTAGAGTCAACATCTCCCTTCAATTGCAGTACCCAGAATTGGATACAATGTGATTCCAGGTGTGGTCTGACCAAGGCAGAATAGAGGGGTAGCAGGAATTTGCAGGAAACTCCAGATTATCCATAGACCTTATAGAATCAAAGAGTTGGAAGAGACCCCGTGGGCCATCCTGTCCAGCCCCCCGCCAAGAAGCAGGAAAATTGCATTCAAAACACCCCCTACAGATGGCCACCCAGCCTCTGCTTAAAAGCCTCCAAAGAACGAGCCTCCAGTACAGTCCAGGACAGAGAGTTCCACTGCTGAACTGCTCTCACAGTGAGGAAGTTCTTCCTAATGTTCAAGTGGAATCCCCTTTCCTGTAGATTGAAGCCATTGTTCCACGTCCTAGTCTCCAGGGCTGCAGAAAACAAACTTGCTCCCTCCTCCCTATGATGCACAACCACCCTTTATTTGTAGACTTCTAAAATATTGGAATAAGATGCAGTAAAAGATTTCTGTTACACAGACCTTTCCTCAAGATATCAAACATTTTTAACCTTTTTCCTTTGGCATAAATTCTTCTCTAAAATACCATTCCAGCAGGATTGTTTTGACTTTGCTAACTTGCTTTTGCTATTCTAATATTAAAAGCTTGAAATTGCCAGTTCAACTTGATATATAGCAATGCTGGTAAGAAAAAAAGCAATTGAGCCCCAAAGAGCCATGGAGGGAAATCTTATTCCCATTAGCCTGTTTTTTTATTTATTAAGGATGCCAGTATATTTGGCAGCAGCAAAGCGAATTCAGTCTTTTCTATTGTTTTCATTAGCTGCTGACAATCATGTTATGAGAAAGAAGTGATTTTTCATTTTGAAGCAAACAGTAGCCTGTATGCTTTGGGTGATTGCAATAGTTCACAGCATATTGCCTGCCGCTGTATAGTCCTTCATAAAAGATTCCTCATAGCATTATCTGGTAGGTTTTTATTTGGAAGACACTTTGAGCACTCTATAAAATCTTAAATAATGATGTTGTGGGTTCCCCCCTGAACTGAGTTTGATATCCTATAGAGCAGACATGGGCAAATTCCAGCCCTCCGTTTAAGCAGCTGAGGGGGAAAAGGAAAGGGCCTGAGGCTGTTAGGAATTGTGGAAGTTGGAGTCCCAAACACCTAGAGAGCCGGAGTTTTCCCATGTCTGCTATAGAGAGTTTGCAAAAGCTAAAACTTGCCTGTAGTTCTGTTGCCTTTTGTTTCTGAGGATCTTTCTATAAAATAATAGTATCAGTGATAATAATTTGTACTTGCCTCATATTGGTTGCTAACTTGAGACACAACATTCATGACAATTTGCCTCCCAACTGGTTCTGTGGCCCTTAAACTACTTTAAAAAGAATCCCCATTGACCTTGCAATCTAACTGAAGATCTGCATAGTTTGGGGGATTTTTTTTTTTGCAAACTTATATTTACAGCCCTTGGTGGCACAGCGGATTAAACTGCTGAGCTGCTGATCTTGCTGATCAAAAGGTTGGCAGTTTGAATCCGGAGAGCAGGGTGAGCTCCCACTGTTAGGTCCAGCTTATGCCAACCTAGCAGTTTGAAAACATGCAAATGTGAGTGGATCAATAGGTACTGCCTTGGCGGGAAGGTAAAGTTATGCCAGCCCCATGACCTCAGAGGTGTCTACAGACAACACCAGCTCTTTGGTTTATTTATTTATTTATTTATTTGTGACATTTGGATCCCGCCTTTCTCAGCCCGAAGGCAACTCAAGGCGGCTTACAAATTGGCAGCAATTTGATGCCATAGTAGTCATAAAATACAATTAAAAACATTTAGAATAACATTGTAAAAATCCATTAAAAACCATTAAAAACATTTAATCACCAATGTCTTCCTGTTAATCTCATTTTCCAGTAGCATTGTCTAGCCATTCCATGTTTACTCTTTCATAGTTCCATGTTTATCTATTACGATGCTTTTCCAAAGGCTTGTTCAAAGAGTCAGGTTTTTACTTTTTTTCTGGAAAGTCAGGAGGGAGGGGGTCAAACTAATATCTTTAGAAAGGGAGTGCCACAGCCGAGGGGCCACCACTGAGAAGGCCCTGTCCCTCGTCCCTGCCAGACATGCCTGCAAAGAAGGAGGGATTGAGAGCAGGGCTTCCCCAGATGATCTTAAGTTCCTAGATGGTTCATAAGGAGAGATACGTTTGGAAGAAATACGTGAGATGACACCACACCCCAGCATTGGACATGACTAGACTCAATGACAAGGGGAAAACTTTACCTTTACTTTATATTGAAATTTATTCTTCCAAAAATTGAATGCAGAGCATGCAAGCACAGATTTCTTTATGAGTCATATGATGTATTTTATGTATGAGTCTTCTTACAGCTGAAACTCTGAGGGAGGCATACACAATGAAAATAAACACAATTAAACTAATAAGATCATTGACAAACAAAAGTGATCCCAACCCCAAGTAGGTATTATCTCTGTTGCTTGAAACTGTTGATACCATCAAGATCAGCCTCATCAGTTTGCTTCATTCCCAACCACAAACCTGATTTTTGTTCAGTGTGCTTCGATTGAGAAGGTTCCTCGCTTATATACATCTGTAAACATCTACAATTTTTAGTTCTAAAATTGACCCCCAAAACCTGTGTCGACTTATTCACAGGTCAATATGAGTAAAAAGGTAAACATAAAAGTTCCCCCTTGACATGAAGTCTAGATGTGCCCAGCTCTGGGGGGTGGTGCTCACCTCAATTTCTAAGTCAAAGAGCCGGTGTTTTCTGTAGATGCCTCCAAGGTCATGTGGCCTGCATGACTGTACAGAGTGTCATTACCTTACTGTTGAAGCAGTACCTATTGATCTACTCACATTTGCATGCTTTTGAACTGCTAGGTTGGCAGAAGCTGGGGCTAACAGCAGAAGCTCACCCATCCGCTCCCTAGATTCGAACTGCCAACCTGTCAGTACTGTTATATATAAAAAAAGAATCATTCTCTTTCATTAGTAGAATGGCACTGGCACTTTACCCATTACACATACAAATATGTTGTGATGGCAGTGGCACTTTAGTCATTTATTTGGCTAATATAAGGCCAAACGTATTGCATGGGAAAGTTAAAGCATATATCTCATTTATCCAACTAGCTCTTTGTATTATAGCCCTAGGATACAGGTACATGGTGTCATTATTACTTAGCATTGGAGGGATTTAAAAATAAACCATGACCTGAACTTACTTAAAATGAGTCACGCCACCTTTAAAAATCACCTATAACGCTCTGTCCAGTTTTGAGCATCGCAATTTGAGAAGGATATTGACAAGGTGAAACATGTCGAGACGAGGGTGACTAAAATGGCAAATAGTTTGGAAACCATACTGTATGAGTTTCAGTTAAGGGAACTGTTTGGGGAGCTGTATCGGAGTCCAATGGAAGTTTTTAAGGGCTACAGTGCAGATAAATTTATGACGATCCCATACATTTCACAGGTTTTTCTTAGGCACAGAGTACTCAGAGGTGGTTCTGTCAATCCCTTCACTGAATTATAGCCCCTAGCATCCACTAGCAGTCTCCCATCCAAATAGTAACCAGGGCTGACCCTGCTTAGATTCCAAGACCAGACAGGATCTGGTACTAAGCTGAACCCAGGGTGATGTCACCTGTTAACCAGCAAAATCATTTCCAATTTGGTCATGCATTTTTCTTCTTTCCTCCATATTTTTAATGTGTGCCTGATATACTTAGCTTAAGTGGCTGAGGGGGAAAAGGAAGGCTGTGAGGAATTGTGGGAGTTCAAGTCCAAAACACCGGGAGGGTGGGCCCAAGTTTGCCCAGGCCTGTTTTAGATGGATCGATTCCATCAAGAGAGCCAAGGCACCAAGTTTGCAAAACCTGAACTGATAACAATTGGAGAATGGAGGTCTCATTCACTGAATCTCAAGTCAAAGCCAACCGGATGCCCCACACAACAGCAGCAACATCTATATAAATAAAAATGTAATATTCATTTGTGGGATTAACATAACTCAAAAACCACTGGATGAATTGACACCAAAATTGGACACAATACTGATATCAGGCTAACAAGTGACCATCACTCATGAAAACACTGAAAAACACAGCAGAAGGGACTTAAAAAGCCAAAAATATAAAAAAATACATTATAATGCATGCACAAAACCACATATATACACATAAACACACATATATACATATACACAAATATATACACATATATACACACACAAAACACATATACACAGACTGGGCCACAGCAATGCGTGGCAAAGGACGGCTTGTTGGTATTATTATTATTATCAATGGGAGATTTATTATTTTATTATTATTATTATTATTAATGGGAGATTATAGGTAAAGGTAAAGGTTTTTCCCTAACATTAAGTCTAGTCGTCTAATCAATGAAAGTAAAAAAATATACTGCAACTACATTGTGAAATAAATTACATTGGCACCACTTAACTACCATGGCTCAAGGCTATGGAATCTTGGGAGCTGTAGTTTTACAGGGTCTTCAGCCCTGCCCGACAAAGAGTGCTGGTGTTGCACCACAGGATCCTATAAAAATGAATCATGGCAATTAAAGCAGTGTCAAACTGCATTAATTCTACAGTGTGCATGCCGCTACCACCTTCCACTTCAAGGAGGGCAGTGTCAAGTGACCAAAGCCACCTCTCCCATACCCCGACCTCCGTTGAAAGTGGGCGGAGCTTGAATCCCCTTCATTCATACCTTTGGCTGGAAGGGCGGGGCCTTCTTCCTCTTTAAGAACCTAGTGGCTGCTAAGCCCTCTCCAATAGCCCCGCCCCTACTCGGAAGGCGGTACCACGTGACCAGAGCCGCCTTCTCCTCCCACCTCCTGCTTATTTTCTAAAGTGGGCGGAGCTTGGGACCCTTCATTCATCGTCTGGCGGGGAGGGCGTGGCCTGCGCGTGGCTGGCGCTGCCCTGCGGCGGCGGCGCGCGCGCGGCGCCTTATGAATGAATGAAAGCAAGCAAGCAAGCGAGCAAGCGGCAGGCATGTAGCCAGGGGGGGGGCTCGGGGGGCTTCAGCCCCCCCCGAAATTCTCATGGTGGTTCGCGAAAAGGCCTTACTGGTGCATTATTTAAACTGTTATGTTTATTAATATCATGATTTGATTACCATTCTCAATATATCCCATATGTATGGGGGTATTGGGGTAATGATACAAAAGGTTTGCTAGGCTAGACCCTCTTTCACTCAGACTCAGCCCCCCCCGAAACTCAGCCCCCCCCCGAAACCCCCCCTGAAATTTTTTTAGCCCCCCCCGAAACGAAATCCTGGCTACGGGCCTGGCAAGCGGCTGTTGGGTTTCCTGGAGCGGCGGAGGCAGATGCCAGGCATCCGGAGAAGTGGACCAGGAGGAAGGAAGGAAGGAAGGAAGGAGACCCAGGCAGGTGCGTTGCTTCTCGCTTTTTGGCTTAACCCAGTGGTTCCCAACCTTCCTTAATACAGTTCCTCAAGTTGTGGTGACCCACAACCATAACATTATTTTTCATAACTGTCATTTTGCTACTGTTGTGAATTGTGATGCAACTATCTGATATGCAGGATGTATTTTCTTTCATTAGACCAAATTTGGCACAAATACCCAATACACCCAAATTTGAATACTGGTGGGGTTGGAGCTGGGATTGATTTTGTCAAAACTGTCATTTTGCTACTGTTGTGAATTGTGATGCAACTATCTGATATGCAGGATGTATTTTCTTTCATTAGACCAAATTTGGCACAAATACCCAATACACCCAAATTTGAATACTGGTGGGGTTGGAGCTGGGATTGATTTTGTCATTTGGGAGTTGTAGTTGCTGGGATTTATATTTCACCTACCATCAAAGAGCATTCTGAACTCCACCAACAATAGAATTGAACCAAACTTGGGACACAGAATTCCCATGATCCGCAGAAAATACTGGAAGGGTTTGGTGGGCACTGACCTTGAGTTTTGGAGTTGTAGTTCGCCTACATCCAGAGAGCACGGTGGACTCCAGCAGTGATATATCTGGACCAAACTTGGCACGAATCCTCAATATGCCCAAATGCGAACACTGGTGGAGTTTGGGGAAAATAGAACATGACATTTGAGAGTAGTAGTTACTGGGATTTATAGTTCACCTACAATCAAAGTGCATTCTGAATCCCACCAATGACAGAATTGGGCCAAACCTCCCACACAGAATCCCCATGACCAACAGAAAATACTGTGTTTTCGGATGGTCTTTGGTGACCCCTCTGACACCCCCTCACAACCCCCCCCCCCAGGGGTCCTGACCCCCAGGTTGAGAAATGCTGGTTTAACCTGATTCTTAAGTCTTGCTGTCAAACAGTTTCTTCATTTGGGTTGCACTATAGAATTAAAGCAGTTTGGGTTGCACTGTTTGAATGAAAGCAGATACAGTGGGTATCTGACCTGGCTTAAGGCCATGGGATCCTGGGATTTGTAGTTTGGTGAGACTCCAGCACTCATGAGCAGGGAAGGCTATTAAGACCTTAGACTTCAACAACTTCTAAGATATTGTAAAACTAAACTCCTCTGTTATATTCTCCTAATCCCACATAGTTGAACCATAGCTGTGAAAATGGTGCCAAACTACGTTATTTCGGCAGTGTAGGTGCACAGATGTGCCTCCAGGCACCGTCTGGAAACGGATCTGACTCATCTGGTCAAAAGGCTGACTTCAATAATGGGGAATCCACTTGATCAATCCAGGGAAGAGAGGAAAAGCATTCTACTCCCAGCTTTTACTTGCAGCCCACCTTCTTAAAGAAGCGGGATGGTTGTTGATGAAGAATATTCTGTTTGCAGATTGCTTGCAAGGCATCTCACAACTCTATTTGGCGTCAACTAAAGTTTCATGACAGTTTTCAGGGTTGGCCCCAAACAGACCTCATTATAGTCATCCAGATAGAATATCTGCCATTTCTACACCAGTGGTTCCTAGTAAAAGGTGTTTTGTGACATATATTTTAAAATATTTTATTATGTAATTATTTGTGTCAGGAGCGACTTGAGAAACTGCAAGTCGCTTCTGGTGTGAGAGAATTGGCTGTCTGCAAGGATGCTGCCCAGGGGATATCCAGGTGTTTTGATGTTTTACCATCCTTGTGGGAATCTTCTCTCATGTCCCCGCATGAGGAGCTGGAGCTGACAGAGGGAGCTCATCCATGCTCTCCCCGGATTCGAACCTCCAAGCTGTCAATCCTCAGTCCTGCCAGCACAAGGGTTTAACCCATTACACCACCAGGGGCTCCTAATATTTTTATTGAGAACTTTGAAATACATGAACACCATTGTATATGCATATATAATATCCAGGCATTGGATTTGAACTTAACCTTCCAGATTTAGATCATAGAATCATAGAGTTGGAAGAAACCTCAGGGGGCCATCCAGTCTAACCCCATCCTGCCAAAAAGTAGGAAAATCACATTCAAATCACCCCCGACAGATGGCCACACAGCCTCTACGTAAAAGCCTCCAAAGAAGGCACCTCCACCACACTTCAGGGCACTTAACAGCTCTCACATTTCAGGAAGTTCTTCCTAATATTCAGGTGAAATCTCCTTTCCTGTAGTTTGAAGCCACTGCTCCATATCCTAGCCTCCGGAGCAGCAGAAAAGAAGCTTGCTCCCTCCTCCCTATGGCTTTCCCTCAAATATTTATACATGGCTATCATGTAAAACAACATTCCATGTCTCCTCTCAGCCTTCTCTTCTGCAGGCTAAACATGCCCAGCTCTTTAAGCCACTCCTCATAGGGCTTGTTCTCTAGATCCTTGATCATTTTAATCGCCCTCCTCTGGCTTTTATCCTAGAACTATTGAACTCCATGGTTTCACATTGATGTAGCATTGGGGGCTGTGTGGTGGTGGTGGTGGTGTGTGTGTGTGTGTGGAGGAATGGGTGTGTTGCTTTGTGGTGTGTGTTGGGGAAATCATTTAATTTTGTTGTACAATAGTACCATGACAATAAAGCTAGTCTATTCTATCTGTAACCATGTTAAGATGTAATTGTGTGGACTTTAATATATTATCCTCTGGCGGGCACTGAACACACTTGAGGTTTCCCCAGAGTATACTGGGAATCATGCTCTACTCTTATAATAATAATAATAATAATAATAATAATAATAATAAACACTTTATTTATATTTCTTTCTATCTCCTCAAGGGAGTACAACATACACAGATAGGCAAACATTAAATGCCTTTAATACAGTGAAATAACCATGACACACAAATACACAGAACAAAGGTAAAGACTTCCCCTTTCATCTTTGGCTTCTGAGGCGGTGTTCAACTCTGGCCATGGGGAGGTGCTCTCTTTCCATTTCCAAGCTGAGGAGCCTGTTGTCTATAGACACCTCCTGGTCATGTTGGTGGCATGGCTGCATGGGCACCTTTATTACCTTCCCACTGAAACAGTACCTATTGATCTACTTACATTTGCATGTTTTCGAACTGTTGGGTTGGCAGGAGCTAGAGCTAGCAGCAGAAGCTCACCCCGACCCACAAAATCAAAATGCAAACCTTCCAGTCAGCAGTTCAGCAGCACAAGGGTTTACCCATTGCACCACTACAGCTACTGTAATCTTTTTCTTCCCAGTGCCAATGTTTCTGTATAAATGCTGCCCTTTGATTTGAGACAGAAAAATGGAATGTGTCTTTCAGAGGCATCCTATTCTGGAAATTATGACCATGCCCCTCAGATTTCCTTGCAACAGAAGAAACCCCACAATTAATTTTACCACCTGCAGCTGTTCACAGTTGAATGGGAGCTCTCCCCAGATCAGGCCAGACGGTGAGCCCTGGCATGGCTCCAGTTCATTTGGAATAGTTGCAGGAGGAGTGGTGCCAAAATCAAAAGTCCTGTATATTCGTAGCCTCCAGGCAGCATCTTCAGTGGCCAGGTCTGTGTTACAATAATAAATGTATATAGTGCATGCTGCATTTGTACTCTGATTTACTTCTATGCTTTGGCTTTGAGCAGCATTGTATATTTCAGGAATATTTCATCTCCTTCTGGAGCAGGTGGATCAACATACAGATGGCACCCTTGGAATAGATATGGTTTAGTGTATTTCTCTTTCATCCTCAGTTTTGCCCGCTCTGCTTTAATGATGCCCTATGCAGCAGTTAAAGACATTCAGAAGGTATTCCTGATGCATATTAATCCTGGCATTGGATGGTAGCACGAAGACTTTTGTTTTTCTTTTAAGTCATGGTAAATACTCTGAATTGGTCACAATCATTATATAATGGATATAAGGCATGGTCATTATGTGATGGTTAATTATTCATCTCTTTTCACACTTCCCATCTCATGGCAATTAAGATAAAATGATGAGTGTTTTCATGTTGACTTCATATAAATCCAGAGAGCCCAAATGGTATCAAAGCAATCATCAGCAGAGAGCCTGCTGTGTCCCTTATCCTAATCTTTCCTTCTTCAGGGAAGAAGGAAGCATCAATGCCATGGAGATTCCATCTGAACATGAGGAAGAACTGAAATGTGTCCAGAGGAGGGCGATAAAATGATCAAGGGCCTGGAGCCCTATGAGGAGCGGCTTAAAGAGCTGGGCATGTTTAGCCTGAAGAAGAGAAGGCTGAGAGGAGGCATGATAGCCGTATATAAATATGTGAGAGGAAGTCATAGGGAGGAGGGAGCAAGCTTGCTTTCTCTTCCCTGGAAACTGGGATTCGGAGCAATGGCAAATGGCACCAAAGCAATCATCAGCAGAGAGCCTGCTGTGTCCTTTATCCTAGTCTTTCCTGCTTCAGGGAAGATTGCATTGGAAGCAGGCCAGTAGCCGAGGAACGGGGGGGGGGGGGGGGATTGAGGGGCTTCACCCCCCCCAAATTCTCAGGGTGGTCCGCAAGAAGGCCTTATTGGTACATTATTTAAACTGTTATGTTTATTCATATCATGATCTGATCACCATGCTCAATATATCCCATATGCATGGGGGTATTGGGATAATGATACAAAAGGTTTGCTAGGATAGATCCTGAGCGCCCCCCCCCCCCCGAATCAAACTCACCCCTCTCCCCTGAATCAAAATCCTGGCTATGGGCCTGATTGGAAGCATCAATGCCATGCATTGACCAAATATATGGCTTCAAACTACAGGAAAAGAGATTCCACCTGAACATGAGGAAGAACTTTCTAACTGTGAGAGCTGTTCAGCAGTGGAACTCTCTGCTCTGGAGTGTGGTGGACGCTGCTTCTTTGGAGGCTTTTAAACAGAGGCTGGATGGCCATCTGTCTGAGGTGCTTTGAATTTATTTTCCTGCTTCTTGGCAGGTGGGTTGGACTGGGTTGCCCAGGAGGTCTCTTCTAACTTTATGATTCTATGATTATTTATATTTTGAGACCACCTTGCCACTACTAGAATGAGAAATACATCTGTTTTAAAATAGGTAATTCTCAGTCTCTCCCCGCCACCCCCTCGGTTGTTTTTATTTATGTTATATAAGTCATAGAATGCACATAGCTCTATGTAGAACTTGCAGGTGTTACTTTTCCAGTCTGTTGCTCCCCAAACTTAAGCCATCACGTAGTGCTGGCTCAAAGATTCCAAGAACTGTAGTCCAAAAAGTTACTTCTCTAAGCACTGGTCCTATTGGTGACCTAGGTATTTGAACCACAAATACAGGAATCCAGAATTAGAGGAATCTATTATCTGGACATGCAAGCATTCTTTTCTGTGTGGGGAGCTTGGGCATGGTATTAACAGGCTGGATGTATTGTTTTGAAGCAAAAGGAATTGGTCAAAAGAACAATACATTCTGAGAATCCTATACATTTTCTGACTCGTTTAGGGCAAAAATGAAACTAGTGGCCATTTATAGATTTTATTCGTGGCTTTTGTGGGTGATTTGGATGATTGTGGCTCTTTTAAAATAAACCAATGTGAGTTATTGATTTGTGTGGTATTTGTTTTCTGCTGCTATGGAGACTAGGACATGGAACAGTGGCGTCTAACTACACCTGAACATGAGGAAAAACTTCCTAACTGTAAGGAGAGCTGTTCGGCAGTGGAACTCTCTGCCCCGGAGTGTGGTAGAGGTTCATTCTTTTCAGGCTTTTAAACAGAGGCTGGATGGCCATCTGTCTGAGGTGCTTTGAATGCGGTTTTCCTGCTTCTTTTCAGGGGTTTGGGCTGGATGGCCCACGAGGTCTCTTCCGACTCTATGATTCTAAGATTTTTTTGAAGCTGAGGCAAAAGAGCCTTTGTTGGCCACACGTGGCCCTGAGACCAAACAATTCTCAGCCCTGGTTTAACACATCTAGGACCATGGCATGTTGGAGCATACCCTTGTGATGATATTGACCACCAAGAGAGATTGTTCTTTTTATCAAAGTAAGGTTTTGGTGGTGGCTTGGTAATACTGGGGTAGTTTAGCTGTTGGCCTTTGACAGAGGTCTTGCAATCGAGGTGGTATTAGAGTTAAGAATATTGAAATTGTTGTAAATAGGTATCTGATGGTGGTTAACAGTAATGTGGAGATGTCTGGAGATTACTTTTTCACTTCATTTGCATACAATCAAACCTTGATCCTTCAGTCATCTGCTTCATATAGGCAGATATCATGATTTATACACAAAGGGGAGATCCTTTGTTGGCATAGAAACCTTGTCTTGTGTGATTACATTTCAGCTGTGATGTTGCTTCCCACCCACATATTTAGGCATAGGCAGCTTCTTCTTGGAAAATGAATGAGGTTATTCTGTTCAGGACTGAATTCTGAGAATCTATTTGTATTAAGTCAGTGATGATAATGGATGTGCTGGCATGAAGACCAGCGCAAAGTCAGTTTGTTACTGTTTGTTTTGTAATTTCATTTTAACAATGTTATGATAGAACATCAGCCATAGTGGAACAACCAGTGCTAGGTAAATGTTGTGGAACAGGCCAGATAATGGAGCAAGCACAAGGATAGGCTTCTCTACTAAAAATATACTATCAGTGCAAGCCAGTACAATTTACTTCAGTTAGCAAGCTGATCAACAGGTATTGTAGGCAACGTATAATAGAAAAAGGATAAACAACTTTTTTTCCTCGTGTCAGGAGTGATTTGAGAAACAGCAAATTGCTTCAGGTGTGAAAGAATTGGCCATATGCAAGGACGTTGCCCAGGGGACGCCTCCGTGTCTGATGTTTTTACCACCCTTGGGGGAGGCTTCTCTCATGTCCCCGCATGAGGAGCTAGAGCTGACATAGGGAGCTCAATCTACTCTCCCTGGATTTGAACCTCCAACTTGTTGGTCAGCAGTCTTGCCAGCACAAGAGTTTAACCCACTGCACCATTGGGGGCTCCAACCCAATGACTTCAAAATGTTTTGACCTGCAGATCTCCTCCACTCCAACCAGAAGAGTCAAGGGGAAGTTTTTCTCAGTCCATGACATCTTGAGGGCATTATATTGTTTCTCCTTGAGGTGGAGCATCATGGTTGTAGGATAACACTCAATCTGTATTGCAGGAGTGGACAAAATATCATTTAAGGTGTTCTTTGAAAACCCAGACAGCAGGGGCAAAATCCAGTAAAATTTGTAGTTTGTAGACTTCTGTGCAGACTCTCCATGGATGTTTTGGTTTTGCGAATGAGCAGTTTTGCAATAAAAAAGGGTATGAACCCTTCCTACAACCTCCTTAAGTGAAAACTGGGAGTAAAACTCTTGCCCACTCCCTGAATTATTTTTCCATGTTTTCAGGGCTGCATTTTGAAGAGCTGAAAATTCTCCTTGGGCTTGTTGGATCTGCCTGTTCTTGCCATGTTGAGGCATCTTGCTCAGTTTGCCTTGCAGCTGTGTCTCAAGTAGTGCTCAGAATATGATTCAATATGCAACACAATATTCTTTTGTAGCATTTTTAAAGTACTGTGTGATGAGCAAAATAATGAAATGGGGAAAGGCAAGTTTCTTGAAAGGGAATTCTATTGATCACTGGGTATTAAAGAGATAAAGGTTTCCCCTGACATTACGTCTAGTCACGTCTGACTCTGGGGGGTTGTGCTCATCTCTATTTTTAAGCCGAAGAACCCATAGAAACCTCCTATGTCATGTGGCCACCATGACTGTATGGAGCACCGTTACCTTCCTGCCGGAGCGGTACCTATTGATCTACTCACATTTGCATGTTTTCGAGCTGCTAGGTTGACAGAAGCTGGGGCTAACAGCAGGAGCTCCCCCCACTCCCCAGATTCAAACCACTGCAAGTTCAGCAGCTCAGTGGTTTAACCTGCTGCACCACCAGGAGACCAGCTATAAGTCATATATAGGGTAGCTATAAGTCAAAAATGACTTCAAGGCACACAAGGGAATTCTATTGATCACTGGGTATTAAAAAGGTAAAGGTTTCCCCCCATTAAGTTTAGTTGTGTACGACTTGGCGGGGTGTGTGTGTGTGCCCATCTCCATCTCTAAGCCAAAGAGCCAGCGTTGTCCGTAGACACCTCCAGGGGTATTAGGATTAAGAAATTATGCTGAAGACATTGTGGAAGAGGAGAGTTTTGTAAAAGAAAGTCTAGGTATATGAATTACCAGTATGACATGGATAAGAGAAAGCAAAACTTCTCTTCATAATCATTTCCATACACAAAGGATGACAAGGCAGCCATTTTTTTTAAAAAAATAGAATAATAAAGCAAATTGTTCCAAACAATGCTGTCAGCTCAATATATTACAAATGTGAGGACAAATCACGTGTAACCATTAGTTTTCCAGCAAAAAAAAGCACAGCAAACAATTTCTTAAAATCCTGAAAGTGCATAATTTTCAGTTATCTTCCCTGGTAGAAAGAGAATTAAGATTTCTGCCTGAAGATAACAAGCCGAGTGAAGGGGGGGGGGGTGCAGCAGATGTTGTTGGGTTGCTTCAGCAGCAATTAGCATGGAAACAAAATTATATGCTTTTAAAAACAAGGTGATGAATGAATCTTGTTGGGTGTTAAAGAAAATTAGCAACACAACTGTGAATAATTTACAGTAATTTAGTTCCTTTTAGTAAATTTCAGACAAACCAAGACTCCAGGAGACTGTGGGCTTAGTTTTTCATATGTACTTTGGGTTTTATGATGGGGCTTTAAAACACAATAATCAACTATATCCTTGGTTAAATAATACTTGCCTGTAGCTAAAAGACATTCCCAGGTTTGTTTTGGCTGCACACGCCTACTGATTCAAAACCAAGTCTTTTTACTAGAGATATGAATCTCATCTGTTTCATGTTATGTAAAGTGCTAGGTTTTTCAAAAAAGATTGACCCGATTTGAGATTTCTTTATATCTCTGCAACCATGAATTGCCCATGAATGAAATCCTTGCCACTTGAAAGGGTAGGGCATAGAGTTTAAAGGATTACAGCTAAATGCCTCTCCCAGTGCACAAACAGCCCCTAGCCTCGCCATTTGCAAGATGGCAGCTCCGCAAAAGGCCCAATGAAATATTCGCCATTTGTGGAGTCCATTTGTGAACTCTTGCTGGCTGTTGTAGACTAATGTGGCTGTTTTGTTTGGATTTATGTTATTAAAGAATTCTGTCTATGTGGTAGTTTAATTTACTGATGTTAGGTTTAATTTACTCGTGTTGGGTTTTAATGTTACTTTCATATGTGGGTTTTTTCTGGTATTTTACGTTAGTATCATGTGTTTTATGTAGGCACTGAATGTTCACCATTGGAATCCGCCCTGAGTCCCCTTGGGGAGATAGGGCAGAATACAAATCAAGATGATGATGATTATATAAATTTGTTTCTCGCTCAAAATGATGAGCTAAACTTGATAACTCATTAAACTGTTTGTAACTTTTTGAGTAGTTGTAATATCTTGTCATTGTGAAATAAACAGATCTGAAACTGAGTCCATCATTTTGAAATATCCTGGTATTATAAGAATTGCAGATTCTCCCACAGCTTCTTCATATTTCTACAACATTAGAGGAGGATCTGCTTCTGGGTACAGCGTCTTCAGTCATACCTGTTAATAAATCAATCTACAGCCCCTTTCTCTTCTTTTCTGGAAGAGCATGAAACCTGGACTGAAAGGGACTGTGGATTCCTATGTGTGAGGTTTTAAACTGAGAAATAGTGTGCAACAGGTATGGGCCCTTTGGGCTCTTTTCTCAGGTCCTCCTCTCACTCACCATCCTATCCTTCCTTTCTTTCTTCTATCTTTCCTTCTTCCTTCCCTCCCTCCTTTACCTCCCTCCTTCCCTTCCATCCTTCATTCACTCTTTCCTCCCTCCCCCCTCTCTTTTCCCTCCCTCCACTCCCTTTTGTCTTTCCTTCCTTCTCTCTTCCCTCCTTCCCTCCCTCCATTCCCTTCCATGATTCCTTCCATCTTTTTCTACCACCGTTTCTTCCTTCCTTCTTCCTTCCTTCTTTTTCTCTCTCCCTCCCTCCACTCCTTTCCACCCTTCCTTCCTTCCTCCCTTCTCCTCTCTCCCTCCCTCTCTTTTCCTTCCTCCTTTCCTGCTGGGGGATGTTTAGCTGGGAGAATGTAGAGAGGGAACATGAGAACCATGTTTAAAGTTTTCAAAGGGTGTCCCTTTGAGGAGGAGGAGAGAGGGGGAAAACTGACTTTCTGCTTCTTTAGAGACCAGGGCACAAGGGAGCAATGGGTTCAAATGGCAGGGAAAGGGATCCGACTGAAAAGATTAGGAAGAACTTCCTGGAGAGTGGCATAGGCTACCTCAGAGTGGTGGAGTCTCCTTCTGTAGAGAGGTGTTTTTTTTTGTTTTTTGTTTTTTGTTTTTTGTTTGCAGAGGCTGTTTATCGGGAGTACTTTGATTGTGCCTTCTTGCATGGCATGGAGTTGGACTGAGGCCCTGGGGGGGGGGGGGGTTTCTTTCACCATAGGTTTCTATATATATATCAGGAGTAGGCAATACAAGTTCTAATGGATACACTTTTTCTCTCCCATCCACCATCTCCTCCTGACAAAGGTGAACTCTTTTGGGATCCAAATGTTTCCTTGTCTTTCCTTCACTTTCTGCCTCCGAAAGAGAAGTGGGAGTAAAAGGCAGCGAAGGGACTTAAGGAGAACCCCCTCCATCCCACCCATACACCCCGCTCCAGCCTGCCATGCGGCCCTCAAGTAAGAAAGTTTGCTCATGTCTGGTTTACAACATCAGGCAAAACAAGATTCAGCTAACAACAAGGCAAAGCGAAGCAGAACAGTGGCCAGACTTTGATATGGCATACAGCACGCTGGATAGCTCCATGCAAGGCTCATGCTGAAGTGGAGAAGTGTTGCCTTACCAGCAACAATATTCAGGCAGAGAAGCTGAAAGTTGCAACTCCATCTGGGAGGCTCAGGGTTCACCTCCCGTGTAGAATTAATGTGGTTTGATACCACTTTAACTTCCATGGCATGGGAGTCACAGTTTCACAATGTCTTTAGCCTTCATTACAAAAGAGTGTTGGGACCTCACCAAACACCATGATTCCATACTATGGAGCCATGGCAGTTAAAGTGGTGTCAAACTGCATGCAGATACACCTCATATTACAGCTGATATTATTATTATTATTATTATTATTATTATTATTATTATTATTATTATTATTATTATTATTATACCTCACTGTTTCTATCTGCAAAGAAGACTCAAAGCAGGGGTGGAATCTTGCAACGTCTTTGTTTCTCTAACTCTGACCCGCATCACACAACCAGCATTGGGTCCCAGCTATCATTTTTTTGCCGCTGTTGTTTATCATTTAATATTATTTAATATTAAATAAGTCTTACATTACTTCACCCTTATCCTCTCCCACCTGGGTTAAATTACATCTCTGCTACCCTGTTGCTGCTGCGTCTCACCTGTTCCGCTGTCTCATGCACGTCTTCCCTTCACTAATTCTGAGCCGCGTTGCGCAACTAGCGTAGCGTAAGGTCCCAGCTATCATACTTTTGCCCAGGTTGGTTTTGCAGTCCAATTTTCTTGATACTCCAACTTCAAAACATAAGCCTCTCAGAACTCCAATCTTCAGTAAACTCCCATCTTCCAACTTCTCAGCAGACTCTAACCCTCCAACACCTCAACAAGAAGTAGCCCTTTTGCTCATTTATTACTCCAGCAATTACTTCACCCTGGCTGTAATTACAGAATGCTAGCCAGGTGGTTTTACTTTTACTGCTCGCTGCCCTGATCCTTACACTACTTGTTACTTAAGAAATGATAAAAAACTCTAACATTAGCGAGAGAGAGGAAGGTGGTAAAGAAGAAATGCCTCAGTTCTCTCATCTCTGCCGCTCTTCTTTTCTCTTTGCCTCTGTTGTCTCCTTCTCATCTAATGACAAAACCCACCAATTCCACACCATTCATTTCCCTCATTAATAATAATAATAATAATAATAATAATAATAATAATAATCTTTATTTATACCCCACCACCATCTCCCCGAACGGGGACCCGGGGCGGCTTACATGAGGCCAAGCCCAAATAACAAATTACAATAAAGTTGCAATAAAATAAACAACATAAACAATAAACAATATACACAAAACATTAAGGAAAAAAACAGTAAACCAAACATAGTGACAGTGAGCGGGCCGCATGTACATAAAATGATTTAAAAACTCAGGGTGAGATAAAGGAGCAGAATTATTTGTAAGGGAGGAAAAAGTTTAACTTCACCAAGAAGTTGTTGCCAGGAATGGATAGGGGGTCTTCATAATGAAGCTAAGTTTCTCCCTCAGAAGTGAAGGAAATAAACAGCACGAAGTTGGCAGGTTTTGTCGTTGGATGAGAAGGAGACAGAGGCAAACCAGAGGCAAAGAGAAAGGAACAGTGGTGGAGTCAAAAATTGAAGTGCTTCTTTCCTTCAGAAAAGGACTGCAATTTGCCAGTATGCTGTAGAGAGTGGGGAAATTGAATAGAATATAAAATAAATCAACAAATGATTTATAACCAGTGGTAGCACAGCAGGTTAAACTGCTAGCTGCAGGAAATCTTTTGATTGGAGGGTTGGCAGTTCAAAGCCATGAGTTGGAGTGAGCTCTCATCTATCAGCCCTAGTTTCTGCCAACCTAGTAGTCTGAAAGCATACAATATGAGCAGATCAATAGGTACTGCATTGGCGGGAAGGTAAAAGGGCGCCCTGTGCAAATATGCAAGAACATGCTGGCAACAGATGGGCAATATCTATGGATAACAGGCTCCTAGGCATGGAAAAAATGGAACAAGAGCACCTCCCCATAGCTAAAAGTCGATCATCGCCTCCAGATGCCAGAGATGAAGAGGGGAAGACCTTTACCTCTCCCTGTGTTGTTGTAAGTCATTGTGAAAAAGGCATTGAATGTTAGCCTCGTATGTGTTCTATAATCCACTCTGAGTCCCTCCAGGAAAATAGAGCAGAATATAAATAAAGTGTATTATTATTATTATTATTATTATTATTATTATTATTAAAAATAGAAATCAATGCCTGAGGCTTATTCTGGATGTATAACCCACAATGAGAAATGAGAAACTGTTGCTTAGAGCAGGTCCATCATGGCTGGACATACGATGCATACTGATTACCCTCTGGACTTATAATTTGTTTTCAATTGAAATCTGGTCAGAACAACATGTCCTCAGATACAGAAAATGCTGTCAGTCAAAGGATTCTGGGAAAAGATTGCTTGGAGAATGATCTATTGTAAATCTATCTTGTCTCACTGCTGGGATTGCCACTGTTATATTTTTCAAAACAGACTGAGTTAATTGATGCTTGCTACTTGAACTGTTGCTAATAAAAACCCCTGAGTTTAATGATAAGCAGATTTGTGCTGTTTCTCCAAAAAGAAAATTAAACACCTCCTGCAAATTGAGAAGAGACTGCAGAGTTTTTGATGCCAGATGCCTAATCTGCCTCTCGGCAGGGTTTTAGAGTTTGTCTGTTTCACTCTTGATGGGTAACAACCTTTATCCAAATGCATCTCTCTCTATGAACAATAGTGGAGATTAAGATCATCCGAGGAGGCCCTGCTTTTCATTCCGCCACTGTCACAGGTGTGATTGGCAGGGACGAGAGAGAGGGGCTTCTCAGTGATTGCTCTTCAGCTATGGAACTCCCTTCTTGGTGAGATTAGATTGGCTCCCTCCCTCTTATCCTTCAGAAAGATGGCAAAGACTTGGCTGTGGGACCAAGCTTTTGGGACAGTGCTATAAAGCAGCAATAGGAAACCCTAACATGCCTACTAAATTCAGTGCGGATGATCGAGATGGTTTAAGCCATGGATTTTAATGTTGAGACAAATGTTTTTAATGTTTATGTATGCATATAATCTATTTATATCCTGACATTGAATGTTTGCCGTTTGTATGTTGTATGTCTTCAGGGTGAGAAGGGCGAAATATAAATGTTTTTCATTTATTTATTATTTATTTACTGCATTTATATACCACTTTTCTCACCCCTGAAGGGACTCAAAGCAGTTTCCAACATAATTTTACCAACATGGTCCTCCAACATTATCAAGTCTCACACCCCCGGAATCTGATGTTTTTGGACTACAACACCTATCAGCTCACACACAGCATAGCATTGCTGGGAGTTGCAATTTTAACAAAATCTGGAGGTTTGCATGATTCCTATCCCTGCATAGTGTTTTTCCAACAATCCTAAGAGCAGTGTTTCTCAACCTTCCTAATTTTGTGACCTCTTAATACAGTTCCTCATGTTGTAGTGATCCCCAACCATGAAATTATTTTCGTTGCTACTTAATAACTGTAATTTTGCTACTGTTATGAATTGTCATGTAATATCTGACATGCAGGATGTATTTTCATTCACTGGACCAAATTTGCCCAAATACCTGATACACTCAAATTTGAATACTGTTGGGGTTGGGGCGGGGTATTGATTTTGTCATTTGGGAGTTGTAGTTGCTGGGATTTATAGTTCACCCACAATCAAAGAGCATTCTGAACTCTACCAATGATGGAATTGAACCAAACTTGGCACACAGAACTCCCATGACCAACAGAAAATATTGGAAGGGTTTGGTGGGCATTGATCTTGAGTTTGGGAGTTGTAGTTCACCTACATCCAGACAGCCCTGTGGGCTCAAAACAGTGATGGGCCTGGACCAAACTTGCCACGAACACTCAATATGCCCAAATGTGAACACTGGTGGAGTTTGGGGAAATCAGACTTGACTTTTGGGAGTGGTAGTTGCTGTGATTTATAGTTCACCTACAATCAAAGATCATTCTGAACCTCACCAATGATAGAATTGGGCCAAACTTCCCTCACAGAACCCCCATGACCAACAGACAATATTGTGTTTTCTGATGGTCTTTGGTGACCCCTCTATCACCCCCTCGTGACCCCCCCGGGGTCCCGACCCCTAGGTTGATAAACGCTGCATAAGAGGAAGGTTTAGGCTGAGAGGCTGTGGGACATTTGAAACCCAAATCTTCTACATCACAGTAGCTTTACAGCAGGGAAAGGAAAGGAAAGAGCTGATAAAAGAAAAGAGCTCTTGAAGTGGTTTCTGCAGCTTCCAGGCAAGGCACTTGGTGTCAATGTGGAAATTATATAGTGTTTCACTCAAATATTGCATCACTGCTCTGTTGCACACTCTCTGAATAAGCTATACTGTTGATAGCCGCAAAGCAAATCTTTTATTATTATTATTATTGATTCCCTCCATCTGCTTGTGTTTGAAAAGGCAAGTGGATGAGTACGCTTGCAGGCACAATTTGTTTATTACTGCAGTTGTTTTCTTTGCAGTGCTTAATAAATGGTAGATAGAAGTACATGACCCAGGGGAGGGAGGTGCTGGTTCCAGAGTTTGGATTGCTGATGGGCTTCAGAGCTGATAGATAAAAAAGGAGGTGGAAGTCTATTTCCACAAGACCTTGCTTTTCTCTTTAAACATGATTCTGTGTAGCAGTATGAGAACTAGAAAAATACTAAAAAAAAAAGTTTATGGGCATAGCATTCAAAATCAGTTCAGTGCAATACAACCCCTCCCCCCTTCAGGGAATCTATGGTTTCTTTTTAATTTGCTTTACCTTTCTTGGTTTAATTTTGTTGTTTATAAGTTATTTTATTTATTTGCCACACAACCCCCACAAATGAAGAGGCTACACACATGAATGGGTTAACTAAGGGCAACTTTTACTAATGTTACCTGATTAATATGTATGATTCTTCCCTTAATGCGGTCCCAGAATGCATAATGAACTTGTCCATGAACTTGACATTGAACTTGGCAATGAACTTGGTGAAGTAATTCTGCTCCCAGAATGATCAGTGTCATATTTCCAGTTCCTTGGCCATTTGCTTTCACCCTCCCCCTCTTTATTCACAACCTAGAGTGAGGATACAGCTCCTGGCCTACACAAAAGGGTGCCTTGGTTGTATACCAAATTAAATTCCCTTGTATTGGCCCTTATCTCCCAATTTGTCATACTAGAACAGTATAGGGTAGGCAAAACACCCCCATTGAAATGGGGGGGGGGATTTCTACCCGGCCCCCAAGGGTGACAGCTTCAGCTATACTGTTAATGGGTGGAAGTGTTTGAGTCGCCATTCAGCTTGAAACTGAAGCAGAGGGCGGTTTGCCTACAGTGGCTTTGCCTCCCCAAAAGTAGTCACCCACACACTACAAAATGCTCCCAAAGTGTTTGTGGGGCCTTTCTAAGTCCTCTAATGTGGTTCTATGTTTTGTTCCTGTCCCAGATATAGTCAAAATGTATGGTTCACTGTTATCTGGGGTTTCAAGTATCCATGGGAGTCTTGGAGTGTATCCCTTGGGCATGGGGTTTGTTTCATATATATATTCACAGAAAACATTTGTGTGTGTGTGTACGTATGCACATCAGAAAGTATGTTTTTATTTCTCCACAGAGCAAATCTTTCCTAAGGATTAGATAATGAGGAAAATGCAGCAAAGTTGCAGTACAATGGGAAGAAAATCGCCATAATTAGACATCATTTCAAGGTAGGACCAAATAGTTATGAATTGACTTTTCTAACTGAGAGGCATGTTGACTCTGACACTGGAGGTTATAGCTGCCATGGCAGCCTATACTCCATGGATTTGTTTGTTCCCTTTGAAAAATAATAGAAGTTGGTGACTGACAACCACTCCTTTCTGTGGCAGGAAATTACACACTTACCAACATGCAAAGCAATTCTTCTGGTCTTTTTTTTTTTTTTTGCAAAATATTTTGAAGCAATTCCTATTAAATGGATATCCATGACAATACTAGGATATATGAAGGGTGCGAACCACATAGAGGGTGACATTAAAATTTATATGATTTAATTTCTTCAGCGTTTCAGCAGAAATATATTTTAATAAAAGATCTGTAGTTTGACTATACAAACAGCGTTAGAAGCTTAACTTACATGTACTATATCAATATACAGTAGAGTCTCACTTATCCAACCTTTGCTCATCCAATGTTTTGTATTATCCAACACAGTCTACCTCTGCCCAGATCCACAGCTGTTTCAATACATTGCAATGTTGTGGTGCTAAATCCGTAAATACAGTAATTACTACATAACGTTACCATGTATTGAACTGCTTTGTCTGTAAATTTGTTGTAAAATGTGAAGTTTTGGTGCTTCATTTGTAAAATCATCATGTAATTTGACATTTAATAGGCTTTTCCTTAATCCCTCCTTATTATCCAACATTTTTGCTTATCCAACATTCTGCCGGCCCATTTATGCTGGATAAGCGAGACTCAACTGTACCTACAAAGCTAAAACTTTTATGATGATCTATTTTTTAACCTTTTGATGTGCATAAGATCTAGTCAGAGCTGTCAGTATTACCCAATTACAACAAAGCCTCATAGCAGATGGTTTTATCTGCATGCACTAAATGCTTGTGCCGTTTTTGTTGCTGGGTTTTTATTCTTTCTCTGGCTTTGTCTATTTTTCTGGTATTGTAGCTGCAATATTGTGGTCTGGTCTGGTACAGTATAGGAGGAGGTCCATGGAAGTGACACCATCAATTATTGTACTGGGTGGCGCCAACCCTAGTGATGCCACGGTGAATATCATATTGTAGCAGATATAGCCATACAGTTATCCAAATGATAGTTTTCCCACTCCTTAAAATTGTGGGAGAGTTAACAGTGGCATAAATAAAATGCTTCTTCTGCAATGTGTCATTATTCACAGCCTAATGAAAGAACAGCCATTTGATAATTCTGCAGAGCTTTTTGTGAGGGAAGCTAAATGTGCTAATTTTTCTTCATTTAATAAAGTGTCTAATGGCTGCTTTGACTCTCCCTCCCTCTTTTTAAAACTGTTGCAAGATGGCTGTTCATTTTGAAGCTGCTTGGATTGTTTTGCAGGAATGAGCTCATAGGAAGATTGAGAGGAGGAACTAATGGAAATACAACATCCTTGTTTTTTTGTACATTATGCTTAAAACAGCTCAAGTTATAATTAATTGTAACTTAGGCTGCAATCCTTTAGGTACTTACCATGGAAAAATCTCCATTGAACTATACAGTGAATATTGGTTCTGCTCCATGTTTTATTCTATACTAGCTTGAGTACCCGGCATTGCCTGGATTATTAGAAGAAGGCATGTATTTATTTTACAAAATGCATAAGATTGTGGGTGTACTACTTCAGTATGCTCTCCAGCTGCAGGATGAATTACAACTCCCACCATGATGGGTCAGTACCATCAAATCCCTTGAGTATGTTCAGATGGTCAATGAGGGTTCTGTGTGCCAAGTTAGGTCCAGGTCCATCATTGGTAGGGTTCGCAGTGCTCTTTGATTGCAGGTGAACTATAAATCCCAGTATCTAGAACTAACAAATGTCAAGGCAAATTCCACCCCAAACCCACCTATATTCAAATTTTGGCATATTGGGTATGTATGCTGAATTTGGTGCTGATCCATCATTGTTTGTGTTCACAATGCTCTCTGGATGTAGATGAACTATAATTCTTATAAATCAAGGTGAATTTTCCCCAAAGCCCTCCTGCATTTTTTGTTGATCATGGGATTTCTGGGAGTTGAAGGTCAAAACATCTGGGGACCTACCGTTTGAGAACCACTGCTGTAGAGGCTATTGTTATTTTTTCCACATTTTAGATTCAGGTGAATTTTTCTAAAACTAGGATGGGAGGTGGAAGACAACTTCCAAGCAATGTATGTGTTTTTAGACTCCTTCGGCCATTCCCACCTGATAGAGACCTTTTGTAAAGATAAGTCATGAAAGAAATAAGGAAATGAACCAGAAGCCAATTTCTGGCTCACTTCTTGATTCAAGAGGACCTGTATGGAGCGCAGAGTAGCATGGGGATAAATAGGGAATTTGGCCATAGGGGTTACAGGAGCCTAAGAATTGCTTTTGGGAAACCTTCATATACCCCATAGGCTGTCTCTTCTTCACCTCAGAAGCACAACGATGCTCTCTTTATCTATTCTGTAACTAATGGCCAAGCGAGCAATAGTTTCTCTTGTAAAAAGAAAGGTCACCGTTTCAGTTTGCGAGAGCTATTTTAAGTGTGTGATTTTTTTTACTCTTTCTCTTCTGACCCTCCTTTGTGCCATTACTGTAATTACACCATTCACATAACCCAATTATGTCTCTTTTTATCTTGCTTCCTAGTAATGCACTATTCTTTGGGGGAGAAATGTGCCAGACACTCATTATGTTTGAAAGCACGAGGGTTTAATAAGCCATGTAAACTTAATGTACTTGTAGACAGTGTGTGAGAGCATATAGAGAAGTGGTGATTTGCTCAACCCCAAAGGGAATATGTGGTTAATTTTAATATTAATAAGCCACATAAAAAGTTAAATGATAAAGTTAATGAAGGAAGCAGGCCACCCATGTCGGACGTCGTATTGCCTTGGTACTCTTGAAGCAGAAGCCTAAGTCATTCAGGATGGTGAGCAAAATATTTAAAAAGTTGGGGTGCTTTTAAATGTAATATTTGTGAATGATTCTAGGCCTGTGCTTTGTATATTCTTAGTCCTGATTACTGAAGTATTTAGGCACACCGGTGGTTGGGACACTGAATATGTTTCTAATTAAGCAGCATCTTCCCTCAATACATAGCAAATAGATTATATTCTAGGAATAGAAGAAATGCTGTGCTATATAGGACCAAGGGCTTATGTAATCAAGCAATTTGTTTCATACAGTGCTCAGACAGAAAAACTTGAATGCACTAACCTTGTTCTGTTGTTGTTCCCTAGCTGCTGGTATAAAATGAATGCTACACAGATTGTGTTCTTAGAAATACTCTATTTCTGTTTGTTTGACTCGTAATTGTTTAAGTCTTGTCCCCGATGCATCTCCTTTGAAAGCTGTTTCCACACACTCATCATTTCCCCTTGCCATCCGAAATGGGATCTCCAGACATGACAATCCTTTACACATCTCAGATCAGACTTGGTTCTTTTCACTTTCCATGCCAGTTACTTATCCCTTTACAGAAGGCATGGTCAAACTAAGGCCCAGGGGCTGGATGCAACCCCCTGGGTGCTTACTTCAGGCTCTCCTATTTTTCCTGTCCTCTTGGCAGAAGGACACAACAGCCTACCGTGTCCTTATGGCAAAAAGATGGTGGAGGAAGGCAGGTAGCAGCTGAGAGCCCTCTGTAGTGCTCTGATTGAAGAGAGATGTTGACAAGCTGGAATGTGTCCAGAGAAGGGTGACTACAATGTTCAAGGGCCTGGAGAACAAGCCCTATGTGGAGTGGCTTAAAGAGCTGGGCATGTTTAGCTTGCAGAAGAGAAGGCTGAGAGGAGACATGATGAAGACCATGTATAAATATGTGAGGGGAAGTCATAGGGAGGAGGGAGCAATCTTGTTTTCTGCTGTCCAGGAAACTAGGATGTGGAGCAATGGCTTCAAATTGCAAGAAAGGGGATTCCATCTGAATATCAGGAAGGTCATCCTTACTGTGATAGCTGTTAAGCAGTGGAACTCTCTGCCTCAGAGTGTGGTGGAGGCTCCTTCTTTGGAGGCTTTTAAGCAGAGGCTGGGTGACAATCTGTCAAGGGTGCTTTGAATGTGATTCTCCTGCTTCTTGGAAGGGGGTTGGACTGGATGGCCCACGAGGTCTCTTCCAACTCTAGGATTCTATGATTCTATGAACCACGTAGATTCTGCCTTACAGAGTGTGTATCTCCTCTTGGATTAGTCTGAAGCATTACTGCCCCAGGCTTGCCATGGATTGATCAGAGAGTATAGATAAGGCCTGGGAGAAACTGCTCAGTTTGACTGTTGTTCTCTTCTCAGTGGCACCAGCATTTGACTCTGAGTGGAGCTCATCATTTCACCATTGATTTTTCCTGTTTTTCTGGAAATACTTGCTCACTGTGCATCAATATTTTTATACAAGGCATGTTTCTAAGTGCAAAGCTTCATTTTGTAAGCACAACCAAATGATTTTTCAATGCACACACTCCGTGTTCCTTACTTTTCCTCCTTCAGTATTGCCTCACCTCTTTCCCTTTCTGCCAGTAAGTTTTATTCTTATTGACTTATCCAAAACCAACAGTGATGTTAAACATGACAACATTTAATAATGCTGGGGATGTTAGACAAGATGCTTGTGGAAGGAGAGAGTGAATCCTTTATTTTAAAGGCACTATAATCTCCCCCACCACCCCATTTACTGTTTCATTTACAGCCTACCATCTGTCAGGAATTGTGGGAGCTGAAGTCCAAAACACCTGGAGGGCTGAAGTTTGCCAATACCTGGGTTAGGTTGATATCACTTCTTATTTTGGGAAGGCAGCAGAAGCAAGCTCTCAGTGCTGCTCTTCCCAGGGCTTTTCACAGTCAGCACTCTAAGTAGATAAGACAAGATTATAGTTGAAAAGAACTATATCAGAAGAAAACTTTTTTCCAAGTTAGAACTTTACATCACAGCAGAAGGAGTAGCATAAATGGACCAACCTCTGCAGAGGGTCTTTCATGCTACAGAATTATAGCACCATGATTCCACTTTACCTGCTATGGCAATATCCCATGGAGTTGTGGTCGCCATGGTTTCATGAAGTATTCAGAATTTTCTGCCAAAGATTTCACACTTCATCCAATTACCAACCCCAGGATTTCCTAAAATGCATCAATGGCAGTTACAATGGGATCAAATTGCTATGAAAGGTCACAGGAGACATTTGTCTCAGATGTTGTTTCTGTTGTAATTTACTTAGTGTGGATACATCTCAATGCAGGCAGAGGACAAGAACATTCAAACTCTATTGGCAGCAACAATATTTCATTAGGAAGGAAGGATATAATTGCATACCATTGTTTTCAACCCAAAGAACAGGAAGTCAACACAAATGGAGTGTGTGTGTGTGGGGCGGGGGAGGGGGAGAGATGAGTGTAATTAGTAGGCATGGACAATCCATGGTTCTAAATGATTCTAAAGTACTTACAAAACTAGAGGGCGCTGGTGATTTGCTTTCAGATCTCTAACAAAACTTTCAAAATTTCATTATTATTTCATTATTGGCCATTTTTATGACAGAACCAATTAGGAACTGCCATTTATAATGAAATTTTGAAAGTTTTGTTAGAGTTCTCAAATTTTTACCACCAGAACTTTAGCAACACTTTAAAAGCAAAGCACCAGCACCCCCTCGTTTTCTAAGTACTTTAGACCCATTTAGAACCATGCCTAGTAATCACGAATTAATGTTGTACTAGATATTATAATTATACAAGCAACATGTGTGTAAGTGAGGGGTGTGAGTGAGGAACAGTTACTGAATTATTTTGCCATTCAGTCAGGACCAAAATGAAGAGCAGTTTCCCCTGACACAACTGTCATGGTGTGTTCCCTATTCTGCTCACTTTGTTATTTCGCTCTCAGATTGTCCTTTGCCAGCTAAGCTGTGAAGCTAGACTTTTTTTCTAAACTGAGTTGTATTTTCCTTGGAGTCAGAGGAACGTGGTGAACACTTCTAACACACCTTTCTTGGCCTCGGCCCCTTGCTGTTACACTTGTGTCAGGGATGTGTGTGCTTTTCAAATTTTGGTTCAAAAATATCCAGTTGTTTTCTAGTTTCAACTATGCTTCACTGGGCAAATGTCTCTCATGTGATCCTACCAAATTCTACTTCTCAACTGGTTGTGTTAACCCTTTAAATTGAAAACTCATCTGGTAGTACAGTTTGGTTACAACATCACTATGCAGGTTTGTTGTACAAAATAAAAGATAGACTAAGATGCAGCACAGTGGCAGAGCTGCCATTTTCAAAATACAGACATGTCCCCGAGTTACAAACATATGACTTACAAATGTTTCATGGTTAAGGAGTGAGACAACAAGTAGTGAGAGAAATCTACCCCTTGGAAGGGAAATGCACTCCTGAAAGAGTTATCTTCAGCTGAAGCTTCACCACCAGTCCTTGTTTCCACAAGAAGACACATTTTCCAAACTCCAGTTATCACAGAGACAGAAAGTGAGGGTTTTCTTTTTCATTTCAGGAGCGACTTGAGAAACTGCAAGTCGCTTCTGGTGTGAAAGAATTGGCAGTCTGCAAAGACCCTGCCCAGGTGATGCTTAGATATTTTGATGTTTTACCATCTTTGTGGGAGGCTTCTCTCATGTCCATTCATGGAGAGCTGGAGCTGACAGAGGGAGCTCAACCTGTTCTCTCTGGATTCAAACCTCTGACCTGTCGGTCAGCAGTCCTGCTTTTTTGTTGTTGTTGTGTCAGGAGCAACCCCTCCTGTTGTGAGAGAATTGGCCATCTGCAAGGACGTTGCCCAGGGGACGCCTGGATGATTTTTGATGTTTTATCATCCTTGTGGGAGGCTTCTCTCATGTCCCCGCATGAGGAGCTGGAGCTAATAGAGGGAGCTCATCCGCCTCTTCCTGGATTCGAACCTGCGACCTGTCGGTCTTCAGTCTTGTCGGCACAGTGCTTTAACCCACTGCGCCACCGGGGGCTCCAGCAGTCCTGCTGGCACAAGGGTTTAATCCACTGTGCCACCAGGGGCTCTTAGAAAGAGAGTTGAAATTTTCCAAACACAGACAGTAAAACAAACACCTCAGAGATGTTAACACTTCCCTATACTATCCAAAGCTTACACACAAGCACAGATGGCCGAAGCTACATGTTAAAATATACCTGTTCCAAATTACATAGTAATTTAACTTCAGAACAAACCTACAGAACATACCTTGTTTGTAACTTGAGGACTACCTGTACAATGCAATCGATATATCCATGCACACCCTGACACCATAGAAAATAGCAAACCTATATTTTGATTGTACTCAGCCCAGAAGCACACCATAGCGTTGTACTGAAGGATTTCACAAATGCTTTCAGGATGGAATATTTTTGAAGTATTGATCAGTGAAACTGGATATCCAATCTGTTGGTAAGGCGGCTGTACTAAATTAGCAAAAGTATTCATTAGAAAATGAAAACAGAGACACCAAGAAGGAACTTCTTGCTTTCTGCTGTTGATTCTTGGTTCTGCATGAGTGGCAAAATGATGTTCCTTCTGCCATTGACCTTCCTGGTCCTTGAAACATGAACAGAGAGCTGCATGTAACATTTCAGGATAACGGTGTCACGAAAGTGTGGTCTGCTGCTCCTGAGCATTCACAGCCAAGGGTCAAGTCATCTCTTAGTCCCATGTGGAGACAAAGGGAAGATCAGCATAGAGATGGCTTGCTTCAACTGCTAGTCTCAAGTGGATCTGAGGGCTCTTCCTCACAACCACATAAACCAGAAAGAATATCAAGGCAAAAAATCCCACAATATTTGCTTTGAACTGGGTTATCTGACTCCACACTGCCATATATTTATTTACAGCTTATATATATATATATATATTCCAGTTCAAAGCAGAGAATGTGTGATTTTATTCAGCTGTGTGGAATGGGTATCAGAGAGGCAGTCATGATTATGATGAGGAAGGAAAGGAGAGCGAAAGAGAGATTGAGGGGGAAGAGAGACAATGGGGAAATCATCGCTTTCATTGCTAATTATACAGGAGTGAGATGATCCTTAGCTGCTGTTAAAGCTTCATATGTGGCTTTTATGGCAGAAGTCCTCACTAATGAGTGTTTATCAAAGCGACTTTGCTTCCTGGAATGGGGCTCTCTTAGCTGCCTTGGAGCTCATTATTGTGGATGAGTAATCTCCATCTTTCCTCCTCCATTGACCTCCCACAGAACTTGTTGTGTTGCTTGGTATTATCCTATGCCTGACTGCTCAGTCATTTGCTTTGCAGACATGAAACCTGCCAATCCCCTTCACAGACTTGGTTCTTTAGTTGGTGTAATGCTTAGATTTTGAAGTTAGTGGGATTTCTGTGAGTATGGTGTGTGGGCAGAGGCAGGGGCAAGGGCTCCCATCCCTCAGGTTTTTTGGAAACACCTGAAAACATGGCTTTTTACACAAGCTTTTGACCATGTTTAGGGATTATGATCACTATATTCTGTTGTATTTGTATTGTGTTGCACTATTGAGTGCATCCTGTGAGACACTCTGAGTCCCTCCGGGGAGATGGTTGTGGGGTTCAAATTATTATTATTATTATTATTATTATTATTATTATTATTATTATTTTAATGGCACAAAATTGGGGTAAAAATTGCTGGAAGAAACATTAACAACCTTAGATATGCAGATGATGGCTGTAAGCAATGAGGAGCTGAGGAACCTTCTTATCAAGGTGAAAGAAAAAAGTGCAAAAGCTGGGTTACAGTTAAACATCAAAAAACCCAAGATTATGGCAACCGGTTTGATAGATAACTGGCAAATAGAGGGAGTACACGTGGAGGCCTTGACAGACTTTGTATTTCTAGGTGCCAAGATTACTGCAGATGCAGACTGCAGCCAGGAAATCAGAAGATGCTTACTTCTTGGGAGGAGAGCAATGGCCAATCACAATAAAATAGTGAAGAGTAGAGACATCACACTGGCAATGAAGATCCACATAGTTAAAGCAATGGTATTCCCCATAGTAACCTATGGATGTGAGAGCTGGACCATAAGGAAGGCTGAACGAAGGAAGATAGATGCTTTTGAACTGTGGTATTGGAGGAAAGTGCTGAGAGTGCCTTGGACTGCGAGAAGATCTAACCAGTCCATACTTCAGGAAATAAAGCCCAGTTGCTCATTGGAGGGAAGAATATTAGAGGCCAAGATGAAGTAATTTGGCCACATAATGAGAAGACAGGAAAGCTTAGAGAAGACATTGATGCTGGGGAAAATGGAAGGAAAAAGGAAGAGGGGCTGACCAAGGGCAAGATGGATGGATGGCATCCTTGAAGTGACTGGCTTGATCTGAAGGAGCTGGGGGTGGTGACGGCCAACAGGGAACTCTGGCTTGGGCTGGTCCATGAGGTCACGAAGAGTTGGAAGCAACTGAACGAATGAATAACAACAACAAACTGACACAAAAGCACAGTATGTTACAGCAAACGAGATATATATTCTGGATTTCGTATCACAAAATCACAAGTCAAACACTTCCCAAGTGTTTAGGACTGTGTAATGTATTTTCAAATGATGCACACAGATCCAAGTAAAGTGGCCTTTTGATGTTGACAGATCATGATTTTGTCAATGTTTATTGTTTCCAAATACCAACTGAGATCTTTTGGCACAGCACCCAGAGTGCCGATTACCGCTGGGACCACCTGTACTGGTTTATGCCAGAGCCTTTGCGGTTCGATTTTGAGATCCTTATAATGGCTGAGTTTTTCCTGTTCATGATACTTCCTTTTTTGGTAGCCATGCTTTTGAGGTTCTGATTTGTAATAGCATTTCATAACTGTGTGGTTTTCTGGCATTGTATATTATTATTATACAATGTTGGGTGCAAATGGGGGTACCATTGAATCTGTAATAATGGTTAGGTGGAGAAGGCAAAATGTCATTCATCAGGTTATCCCGCTTTAAAAAAAAATTGGGAATTGCACACTAACTCAGTATGATAAAGCTACAAGCTCATGGGTCAGTGTTTGGAAACATATTCATGGGAGGAGAGTCAGGCCAGTCATGTAACTGTAGTGGCTGTGTAACAACAATGGTTGTACACTTGTAACTCCCCAGCAGGATTCCAACCTATATTTCTAAATGCTGAACTAAAGTTTTGAGTTACCGCAAGGCTAGAAATTCAGAGATCACATGAAATTTCATTGGGAGGCAAAATTCTTATGGGGGCAGTTTTACTTCTCCCATATCTGTCCCTTCAGCATATTTTCTGTTGCTGCTTGACAACTGTTGCTTTCTGAGACACAACAAGAAATGGTTTTCCTCTACATCCCTTTAATGGTTTGTAGAAGAACAAATTTCAGCAAGCATTGATTTGTTTCTTCTGACAAACTTGCTTATACCCAAAAAAGTCAAGTGGCCTAGTACCCAAAGCCAACCAAGTCATTTGAGCGAATGAGGCAAAAAATAAAATAAATCCCACAAGCACAACTTCCAGTTTTTAAAAGACAACAATCACTAAATTGCACAGCTTGCATTGTGCTGCACATTCAATATGTCCCTAATCAGCTGGTCTCAGGTGGCTTCCCTACTTTGTCTAAAGCTTTGGTGTCGGGCAGCAAAATGTTTCATACCACCTTATTTGCGGACGGGAGGAGATGGACCTTTGAGCTAATGCTGTTCACTTAATTCCTCAGGCATGTGCAAGTGACCACCTGATTTCATTTTATTTTTGTAAAAACCTCTTCTGCAGTTCTATTTCAATGTAGAACTAACACCATTTGGGGCTAATGATCCATATTTTAGCAATAAATGCTGATTTGGCTTTATTTTTAAAACGCCAAATCTGAAAGGGTTTTGGTCACCATCTGGTGGAATTTCCATTCGAATGAACACTTTTGCAGGGCTTTTGGTATGTCAATGTAGTAAATAAACATAAAACTTCCTTTTTCTGGTTTGTTAACATCACTGTAGGACTCATTAAGGAATTCTTGTGGGTTATTTATTGGTTTTGTACCATGGCTTTCTCTCAAGGATGAGACTCACAGTAGTACGAAATAATAGAAGAATACAATGGAAACACAAAAGAAAATCAACTATTAAAACAGAATTGGGTTATAAACTTAATTTAAAACAATCAAAAACAGAACTTAACAAGATGTGCCCAAGGAAAGAACAGTAGGCAGCTGGCAACAATTGCCTAAAGTCCTCAGCATCTGGCCAGTTGCTAAAGTCTGCCCACATAAAAATGCCTTTGTTTGTTATTGGAAGGACAGCAGGAAAGGACTAACTTATCCTCCTTTGGTAGGATATTAAGAGCTTCAAAGTGACCACTGTCCTCTCCCATGCCCCCCTCCAAAAATAAAAACCTCCCCATGCTCTCAAGAATGTATCTATGCTATAGAATTAATGCAGTTTGACACCATTTTAACTGCCATGGCTCAATTCTGTGAAATTGTGAAAGTTACAGCGTTATAAAATCTTTAACTTTGATGCTTCACCAAACTTCAAATCCCAGGACTCCATAGCATTGAACTGTGGCAGTTAAGCTGGCATTAAACTATATTAATTCCACCGAGTAGATGCAACCTAAGAGATGAGCACCTTTTAAAGTAACCAAAGTTAGGGCAGGCTTGTGTGGGATAAAAATCTCTCAGATAGTTTGCACCCAAGTTGCATATAGCTTTACAGATTGTAGGGAGACACATGATGCAGACTTGGCTGCTAGATTATGTATGAACTGCTCAAGGTTTGAATCTGTCAAGCCACGTATATAAGTGTTGCAAATATAGGTAAAGGCAAAGGTTTCCCCGACATGAAGTCTTGCTGTGTCCGACTCTGAGTGGTGGTGCTCATCTCCATTTCTAAGCCGAAGAGCTAGCGTTGTCCATAAACGCCTCCAAGGTCATGTGGCTGGCATGACTGCATGGAGCACCGTTGCAAATACAGACATAACATTTAATCAGGGTGTAAAGGAATAGCTCAGCACTGTCAAATGCTTCACTTGTATTTGATATCTGTTGCCACCACACTACCTTACTTCACAAGTGTCGTGTTTCATAAACTTTCCAGCCTGCTCACTTTCCAGGTAATCTTAGAAAGCTTGTCTTTGGCCTAGAAATGCACATTTCATATGAGTCTCTCCAGCAAATCTTTTGTTTTTGCTTGCAAATGGATCTGTCTCTGAAATATACAACAGCCATGAGGCGCCTTTACAGAATAATGTTTTCCATTTAACAATGTGCAGTCATTATTCACTCTTTTGTTTGCAGCATTTGAATTCTTGTAAGGTGGTTGATTCTCTCCATCAAGAAGCACTGCACGTGAATCTATTTGCTCTATTGACAACGTATTTTCTGAACAGGGAACATGTGCTGTAGTTCTATATGACATATTCCTTTACATTATATAACTTTACCTATACCTTTACATTAGGTATACCAGAAGAGCTAAGAAGCTTCTTTACTGAAGAGGCTTTTTCATTGCACATTTTACTGGTTCTGCAACATAATAACGTAACAATATCCCTCTACTGGTTATGGAATTTATGCAACTTCTTGTTGTGTTCCTTCAAGTCATTTCCAATGTATAACGCCTTAAGGTAGACCTATTACAGGGTTTTCTTGGCAAGATTTGTTCAGAAGAGGTTCTATAACCTTCCTTTAAGGGCGAGAGTGTGTGACTTGCCTAAGGTTTCCTAGCAAAGCAAAAATATGAACCATGAACTACAGAGTTGTACACCAGTACCCAAATCACTGCACCATGCTGGCACCAATTCTGGTTCCTGCAGGTGTAAGTTTCATAACACTTGAGAAACCCATTTTCCAAATATTTCTGAACACATTTAAATATGATTTCTGTCCACACCATAGGAAGTGAGCAAAGGTTTTTGTAAAGACCGTCTAGTTCACTGATTTGACCAGTGTTGTTTAGGGGCTTCCTTGCCAGTGGATAGTGCACTGCCTCCCAACGTTTTTGTTTAGACATTAAAGGAGTTGTCTGAGGTTCCGAATCCCATCCCAATATAAGTTCAATATCAATTTGAATTTTAAAATTCAAACATGTATTCTAGAGAGGATTCATCACTCTCATTTCTGCTGAAAACTTGCCTCTTGGGGTTGGGAATAACTACTTTTTTGGACTACATCTTTCAGCTACAGCTATATCTGGCTATGTTGTCCAGGCATTCTAGGACTGTAGACTACTAAAACCAGTTTGGTTTTAAAGCTCTGCTTCTCAACAGGATTTGTCTGAGGTGTGCTGGAAGTATGTAGATCAGGAAGTATGGATAAGTCACTGGATAGATTTTGGCAAGGGATTCCAACTTCCAGTGGTTCAACTAATATAGCTGCAAAGAGGTTTTTTGACACACTCAATATATTTGTAATTTGTGTATGGAGGTTACAGCAGAATCTCACTGCATACCTTTGGTAATTGTTTCCATGCCCCCACTCACTATTTAGCAGTGGGCTGTCCCTCAAACAGTGTTTTTGTTTTTATGTCCAACTGATGAATCTTGGTTGGGGAAGAGTAGGAAAAGCACAAAAGAGATTGCCAATGCTTGAAGTCTGCCCATGCCTGTAACAGAAGGCTTGGGTTCCCTTTTCTGTGATGTTTGCCAAAGTCACAGGCAGTACCAGACACATGCCAAGTGAAACAAAGAGTTCCCTGCATTCCCATCCAGGGCTGAACATTTCTTACCATAAGGGAAATAGATGAAAGGGAGCTGTGTTCCTTCTTTCTTACTCCAAAACCTAGTGTGAAGTATTCGTTCGGCAGAGAACTTCCTGGAGGGCAGAATCCAGTATATGGGATTTGTGCTGAAGAGATAGATGTCTATAGATTTTCATTTCTGGCCTTGTCCTCTTTTACTTTAATTAATTTGGGAACAGAAATGTGGAAATCTGTGATAATCAGCAGAGGTAATCATTTTCTGCTACCTCCTGGTGTGAATGGAAATATATTAATTGGGCATGCTTCTTTGATACTTGCCAACACAAAACCATTTCTGGCTGTAACTGGCCAAGCAGATGGGATGATTTAATGATCCAAAACAGCAGTTGAAAGAATATGGCAAAAACATATTTAAAAGCCTGAATACTAGTATACTCAGCTCCCAACTTCACCTCTCCAAAATATTGAATTGACCTTTGTTTCTTTCCACCTTATCACATTGAGAATTTTCCCAGTCATAAGACACTTCAGCCTCTTTTCAAGCATGGAGAGCTACTGAGCTCATTGTCAGAAATATTAAACATTAACTAGGTATTTTTAATTACAAAAATGTGAGTCAAGCACTGAAAGGGTTAAATGAATGCAATGATGCAGCAAAAGCTGCAGTTTATTTAAAAAAATCATTTCATGTACATGCAGCCCGCCCTTTGTTTGTCTGCCATTATGCTTAGTTCCTATGTTTTGTGTATATTGTTTTATATGCTTTGATGTTTTATATTTTACTGATATGTTGTTTATTTGATTGTTATTTGTATTGTTATATTGTAATTTTTGTTGGGCTTGGCCCCATGTAAGCCGCTCCGAGTCCCCTTTGGGAGATAGTGGCGGGGTACAAATTATTATTATTATTATTATTATTATTATTATTATTATTATTCTATATAAGCAGCTGTGCCTGTAGCTTAGTAGGCCTCTATGTTAGTTTGCCTCAGGGGAGAAAGTCTGTGAGAAGGCCTCACAGTGTGAGGTAGACCTTAGTCGGTGAGAGAAGCCTCTGTGTGAGATAGGCCTTAGTCTGTGAGGTAAGCCTCAGTATGAGAAGGCCTTGTGTGTGAAGCGCCAGTGTGAAGGTTGAACTTTATTTGTGTTATGGAAACCTTGTTCTTGTAAATAGTGAAACCTTATTATTTTGCTATAAAGAAAAGCCTGCTATGGAAGAGCTAATATTGGTCTGTGTGTTTTGGTTCTTTTTATCACTTTGGGCTACTGGTGCTGGGTCATGCTGCTGCTAATAAATTACTCTGCTGTGCATTTCTGAGGAGGGTCTTTGTTAATAAACTCAGCCATCAGCCATCACATCAGTTAAACTACTTCTGGCTGTCATGCATAGCCCTCTCTGGTTCAAAAGAGGCAGAAGTGTCCTGAAAGGAGGGAACTCCATCAATTGACTTTATCTCATTGAGAAATTTCCCTATCGTAGGACACTTCAACCTCTTTTCAAGCATAGAGAGGCATAGAGCTCATCACATGTTCTAGGATTGAAAAGAGGTTTCATTGCGAAACCATCAGCAGTATGTTGTATCCTATGGGCTTTGATGCAGAGCAATAGGATGCCATGGCTTTTACCCAGATCACTGCCTCTTGTACCCTATGGAGTTTGGGGCAGAACTATAGGATCCCATGGAAAGAACTGGGTTCAAATTGGTGTCAGTCACCTTTAATGTAAGGGGCTTTTCGCAGTGCAAGAGATCTTTTGGATTTCAGATACTGTTTCTTCTCCTGATTTTTTAAAAAAGTAATAATGACCTTGTGATGAATGTAAGATGAATGTATTACCAGCTGTTAAGTTTCCATGTGTGAGTCTGAGGGGGAGGCAGAACTGGGGGATTCTCTCCCTTAAAGGGATGGTTACCCATGCTCACCCATGCTTTCCCCTCTCAATCTGATGAGATGGTTTGACACATTTGACAGGCACATTTCTGTGTTTGAAGATCTCTTCCTCTCAAACCTTACTTTGTTTCCTTTCCCCTTGGATTTTCAGATCTGTCTGTTCAATCCCTGCTGCCCTTTAAACAAAAGTAGCTAAAGAGTAAAGTATAAATATGCTTCTGGTTTTTTGTACTTATTCTTACTGTTTTAAAATTATTACAAGCCACCCTGAGGTCCTCCAATATTTGTGTGCCTTCAGACAGACTTTGGCTTCTAAGGTTTTCTTGGCAAGATTTATTCAGAGGAGGTTTGCCATTGCCCTCTTCTGAAGATGAGAGAGTGTGGCTTGCCCAGCTGAGCGGAGGTTTGGCCCCTGGTCTCCTGGAAATCTTAATCCTTAAACCAATACATTGTGCTGACCCTCCACCCTCAGCTTTAGGGTGAAATATCAATATTTTAAATGTTTCTTGAATAACATGTAAGATTCAATTGGGGAAAAACCTGGGGTTTCTTTCAAATGTGCCTATAATTCAGGAGAATGATCCTGGATAGGGCCTAAGTCTGTCTCAAGCATACTTGAGTGTCAAATGTGGATCTAATGACTGAGATGAAGAAGTTTACGCTGTAATACACTACCTAGATGTTAAGGACATGAACGCCACTGCGATTCATAGCAAAATTGTTTCAATTTATGGAGAGGATGTAATGTCAAGACAGCATGTGACAAAATGGGTATGGAATATATTGTGAGACCATGAAGAAACTTTGCAGAGCCATCCAAAACAAACGTCATGGGGTGCTGACGGCGGGAGACTATTTCCTTCATGACAATGCGTGTCCGCACGCCACTCATGCAACACAAGAGTTGTTGACTTCATTTGGTTGGGATGTTTTAAGCCACCCCTCTCTTAGCCCCAATCTCGGACCCAGTGACTAAATTGAAGGAACACCTGGGTGGAAAACACTTTGCCAACAGCGATAAGGTGAAAATGAAAGTGAAGAACTGGTTGAAAAAGGTGGAGGGAAACTTCTGTGACACAGGCATCAAAAACTCATTCCATGGATGATGAAATGTATTGAATTGAATTGTGATTATGTGGAAAAATAATGTAATACCTATGCTACAATCCATGTAAGTTTTATTAAAAGATATTCATTTTTTGTATTTTAAAAATATTGTAACCTGACTTTCCGGATAACCTTCATATTTATGGATGAGCAAAGCTCTCTCTCCCCATCACACCACTTTAATGTTTTCCTTTTATGATCTGGTTAAGGACATATTGCCTTTGTTTTTCCCCACTTATTTTTGACATATTGATCTTCAGATTGGTCCAGATCACTTTGGATTGAGCTGCTCCACTCTGAAATCAACTCAACACTTTCTGGTTCAACCCAGAGTCGGTACAAATCTTCTTGAATTTTCCCTAGTCATTTCAGGATTTTAGGTTTAGCCAAATCAGTTTGCACCTCGGTTCAATTTCAGTGAGAGAGCTAAGCATATGTTTTCATCTGCATCATCTAAATTAGAGTAGAAAGAAAAGGAGCAGTGTGTCATTGTTTTAGTAAAGTAGACTGCCCGTCATCTCCCTCATTTTGAGAAATAATTAACCACCGACTCAGAATGTTCTGTTTTTATTAAAATTCTGCACAATGTATTACACTATGTCAATCATAATTTTATTCCTTTACATTCCACCTTTCTCCTAGTAATTAGATTCAAGGTGAATAACAATGTATTGAGGAACAGCACACAGTTTAAAAAATGTTTTATACTTCTACTCCTCACCAGACACAGATCTGTAAAATCCATAAGACTGGTACCCATGGTTCAGAATGCTCTTTGGTGGGGTTCAGAATGCCCTTTGATTGTAGATGAACTATAAATCCCAGCAACTACAACTCCCAAATGTCAAGGACCTTTTTCCTCAAATCCCACCAGTGTTCACATTTGGGCATATTGAGCATTCGTGTCATGTTTGGTCCAGACCTATCATTGTTTGAGTTCACAGTGCTCTCTGGATGTGGGTGAACTACAACTCCAAAACTTAAGGTCAATGCCCACCAAACCCTTCCAGTATTTTTTGTTGGTCACAGGAGTTCTGTGCACCAAGTTTGGCCCAATTCCATCATTGGTGGAGTTCAGAATGCTCTTTGATTGTAGCTGAACTATAAATCCCAGCAACTACAACTCCCAAATGACAAAATCGTCCAACCCCACCAGTATTCAGATTTGGGTATATTGGACATTTGTGCCAAATTTGGTCCAGTGAATGAAAATACATCCTGCATATCAGATATTTACATTACAATTCATAAGAATAGTAAAATTACAGTTATGAAGTAGCAACGAAAATAATTGTATTGTTAGGGGTCACCACAACATGAGGGACTGTATTAAGTGGTTGTGGCATTAGGAAGGTTGAGAAACACTGCTCTAGGCATTTTCTATGTTCTCCAGTGTGACATTATAGTAGTCTTTGTGCAAAGGTCCTTCATTTCAAAAGGGTTTGTGATTTCACATAGCCATGTGAAGTCTTAGAACATATTCCACAGAGATATTGGGTGTTGTACAGTAAAGTAATGTAACAGTGGTTTATAACAATAACAAAAAAATATAACAGGCATCTATACTGTTTTATATAATTTGTATGTTCAAAACCAGTTAACCTCATGAAGGGTAAAATTAGCTCTGGCATGACTTTATGTTTGTGGCTGATTTTAGTCTATGAGAAAGATTAGAAAAGAGGAAATGGGGTTGCTGGTCAGATGAGAGTGCTAAGTAGGTGTTGGTTTGTGGGCAGATGGTGGGTGAGCAGATGACTTAACTTGGGAATGATTATTCCATTAAAGGTTGTCATTTTCATATTTTTTTGTTGACAGGCCAGAGATGGCTGGATCTCGGTTTGTTTCCAACAGAACATCCAATGCGTTATCATCAAATTCCGATTACACTTGGGAGTATGAATATTATGAATATGAGCCAGTTTCCTTTGAAGACCTCAAGGCTCATAAATGTAAGTAAGTCTTATCTGGATCTTCTCTCTATCAATGCAGATGTATTTTCAACTGCAATTACAACAAAAATGCATTTTGCGAATTGCTTCTCTCTTCTTTTGCTCACTTTCTCTGTCTCACACATATTTAGCTTAATGGCATCTTCCTCCTATAAAATGCAATTTCTTCCATTATTCTTGGCCACTGTTTGCAGCAATGGATATTGATTCATTTAAATGGCTCCAGATTCAATGCAAAAATGCTACATTTCTTACTTCAGTGAGTGTCTCAATGCAAATGAAGGAAAAACTATGGGAAAGCAATTAAGAGTGAGGAGGTACTGCCTGGGATAAATACTGTGCCATCCGCTGCTAGACTGCAATCGTTTCTCCATTTAGGCATCAAATGAGGTTGGAAATTCAAAGCTTGTCACGGAAGATCTAACTCCATTGTCTAGAGTTCATCTTAAGCATCATCATGAGAGGCCTCCTGCGGCAAGTTGAGGAGAGAAACTAGATACCGTATATACTCGAGTATAAGCCAACCCGAATATAAGCTGAGGCACCTAATTTTACCACAAAAACTGGGGAAACGTATTGACTTGAGTATAAGTCAAGAGTGGGAAATGTAGCAAACCTAGTAAACCTCAAAATAAAAATAGATACCAATAAAATTACATTAATTGAGGCATCAGTAGGTTAAATGTTTTTGAATATTTACATAAAACTGTAATTTAAGATAAGACAGTCCAACTCTGATTAAACTATTATTCTAACCTCTTTCAATGTAAATGTGCTTACGTATCCTTCCAATAATAAAGAGAGTAAAATAATATATGTAATAATAACAATAATAATAGACTAAATAAATAAATGTAATAATAATAGAGTAAAATAATAAATGTAATAACAATAATAAATTGAGAAAAATAATGTAATAATAATAATAAATAGAGTAAAATAATGTAAATATAATAATAATATAGTAAAATAATATATGTAATAATAATGATAATAAGAGTAAAATAATAAATGACCTTGACTCAAGTATAAGCAGAGGGGGAGAGGAGTGTGTGACTTATTCCATGTATGAGTGCATGTCCTCGCACCTTCATTTGCCTGTCAATTTCTGGTGGCCTCATTAATTTCATAGAGTTTTCTTAGGCAAAAAATAAGGAATAAGAGAAGGGCCGCCAAAATGATCAAAGGTCTGGAAGCCAAGTCTATGGGTCACCACAATTCAGGAAGGATATTGGCAAGCTAGAATGTTTCTGGAGAAGGGCAACCGAAATAATTAAGAGGCTTGGAAACTGAGCCCTATGAAAAATGGCTTAGGGAACTGTGCATGTTTAGCTTGGAGAAAAGAAGATTGAGATGGGACATTATACTCTGTCTTTATGATGCCAGAGGAAGAAGTGGTAGCATCTGCTTTCACTTTTATTTATAGCAATGCCCTGTGATATCCAATTGCAGAACTGAGCTTTAGTGATGAGCTAAGGTCTGTCCAACCATTGTTTAAAGTCAGGATGGCAAAGTGTGGCCCATTGGTCTTGATTGCATTTGGTTCCCAAGGCTCCCTGGATCCTCATTTTTGTGAAAGACACCCCCCCGCCGCCGCCAATACTATAGGTTGTTTTGCTATCTTTGGAGATTTTCTTGAGAGGGCCTTATATGTTTTAGATTGTAAAGATCAAATTCCCATATGTTCAATGTGTTGTCGGAGGTTTTCATGGCCGGAATCACTGGGTTGCTGTGAGTTTTCCAGGCTGTATGGCCATGTTCCAGAAGCATTTTCTCCTGATGTTTTACCTGCATCTATGGCAGGCATTCTCAAAGGTTGTGAGGTATGTCCCATTTTTTAAAAAATTCTGCACAGGTTTAAAAGAAGTAAAAGAGCGGTCATTGTTCCTGTTTTCCTTCACTTAGTTTCGGGGGGTGAATCTATTATGGGGTTTTCTGGGGCTAAGAGTGTGTGACTTGCCCAAGGTCATCCAGGAGGTTTACATGCCTAGCCAGGAAAGTTGCTTGTTTCATATAGGCCACAGTTTGCTGGTTTTAGATGACATAATCAGCTGCTGTTAATTAAAAAATGGAAATTAAAGCTTTGCATCTCTACCTCATACTTGAGGATAGGGTAGAAGCAAGGAGTATAAAATCCTGGAAATTTATAACACAGAATGGTGGTGAAAAGAGGCTCATTCTGTTACATGGGCATGCCAATGATTCAGGCAGACATAATTTGTTTCAGTGATGAGATGTCATCTTCTGAACATGGACGCAAAACTCATGAAATTAGAACTGTGGCACATTCAGTGAAAGGACGTATTCTTATTAAAATGTATGCAAAACTTCAAAGTGGGAGGAAATATGATGATGGTGCAGTCAAATGTAATTATAGGTATTATGCGATCATAATTCTTTCTCTGGTTTCAAAATCACATAGCTAACAAAAGTAGTTTTAAGTGCTTTTAAGTGAGGGAATATCATGCAAAATATGTACAGAAACAAGAGAGATTCCACAAATGGTAGTGGATTTTATAAAAAGTCACGAATGGTGCATTATTTGCCCTGTTATTCTTAGTAGTATATTTTTGTATTTTCAGTAAAGGTATGAGGCATAAAGCACCCCCTAGCTTGCACATACTTGTTGGGGAAGATTCTGAGAATTGTCGGCCAAAACAGTAACTTTTCTAAACTCAGATGATGGATAATATCGTCCTTAACTGTCTTGATAAGCTTTTTAGGGATTAGGTAGATGAGAAAAAGAAGTCAGACACTCCTTCTGCCAGTTTCTCTTCCCAAATAGGTGATCAACTTGGTTCATACCTGATTTTTTATGTTTGGAGAGTCATAGATGTATGGGTCTTATTTGTCTTTACTGTGTCCAGAAGTGTAGCCAAATATAGAAATACATTTCTGCAAAAGAAGAATTTCTTAGGTTGGACTCATAAAGTTGTGCATAATCACCCATAGAGTGCACATAATTAGACCACGACCCAGAAAATTATGCTAGTTCTGGTTCACAGTCAGCTTGGCAATCTGCTGATCCAATACTGCCCTCATGTTCTTGGCTAGGACAATTTCCTGGAGGTGCTGCAGTCAGAATCTCAAGCTCTACCAGACCAACCAAAGCTCCAATAGTAGCTCTTAGGCCAGAAACTTCCCTTTGCAACATATCCATTCTCTGAAATAACTTTTCTGCTGTCTGCTCTACTAGAAAACACCAGAATAATATGAGAAACATATCCCGTGTGTTGCATCCAGGCAATGTTTCTCAACAGTGCTCCTCTAGGTGTTTTGGACTTCAGCTCCCACAATTCCTAACAGCTGGTAAGCTGGCTGGGATTTCTCGAAGGTGAAGTCCAAAACACCTGGAGGAGCAGAGTTTGAGAAACACTGCATGCAGGGATCAAGCAAGATCTGCTTTTGTTGAGATTCAGTTTGTCTCCCTACAACGCACACATACATTCATACTGATGAAAGTTTGTTCCTCATCCTCAAAAGAGTAACTTGTCTTTTACAGATTCCATTGTGATTGGGTTTTGGGTTGGCCTTGCTGTCTTCGTCATTTTCATGTTTTTTGTACTCACCCTCTTAACAAAGACTGGAGCATCGCACCAGGAGTAAGTACCAGAAACTAATCAATGAATCATCAGTACAGGCCGAGTATCCCTTATCCGAAATGCTTGGGACCAGAAGTGTTTTGGATTCCTCCCACCACCCCTCCAATTTTGGAATAGCTATAGGACCCAAGTCTAAAGATGAAATTCATGTATTTTTATATACATCTTATACACACCACCTAAAGGAAATTTTGAATTCAGTATTTTAATAAGTATGTTCATGATACAAAATGTGTATACAATGAACCATCAAAAAGCAAATCCATGTGGACCATTTTGAATTTTGGATTATTTTAGAGTTCAGCATTCCAGATAAGGGATACTCAATCTGTATCTTTATAACTGATTTTAGTAGTGTAGGACAGGGTGGGAATTTTGTGGCTCTCCCAATGTTACTGTACTGCAACACCTAGTATTGCTCACTATTGGCTGTGTGGACTAGCCCCAGGGCCCTATTTAGGTACTAATATAACCCTTAGGAACTATGGGTTTGGTCTGGTAGTTGTGGAAGGGGTTGTACTTATTGGTTGAGGTCAGAAAGAGAGGGAATGTTGGAAAAGAGCTGTCATTGTAAGGGATAAGAAGTAAGGCCTTCTTACCTTGAATATGGTTATAATACTTTCAATTATTTTTAATGATGGGCTGAAAGGCTAAATTACTTTTAGTGAAATTCCTATCATGCATTTCTACCTAATTGTCCCAAAAAGAACGCAGACAGTGTTACATTGGCAGAGTGGATATCTGTCAGTGTTGTTCCCTTGGGTTTCTGCTACATGGCACCAAGGTGAATTCTTTGGGCAACCAGTGACCAGCAGGAGTTCCCAAGCATCATCCAGCTCCACTTGTACAGCTTGAGAAAAAGGAAGATCATCATCCTCCCCAGACCTCTATTGGGTCCAACAACATCTGGAGGGCCACAGTTTCCATATCTGGTGCAGAAAAAGGGTTGAAAGTAGAATATCGGTTTACTGGCATCTTCAACTAGGCTTAATCCTTACCTCAAACATCAGAAAGTAGCTGCTGTAGATAATATAGTTTGTGATTGACAAATGATCAGATTCTGAATAAGACAGAGTTTTACATCCACCTTGAGGTCAAATAAAAGTTCTCAGTTACATGAATACTGAATTGTGATCTACATCTGCTAATCCCAATTACAGTAAATCCAATTTATATAGTTGAGATTAACAACTGGATTTGGGCACGGGGAGATTTGTGATAAATCCCTCAGAATTCAGCTGGGATTAACTGCAAGTGTACAAGCTCTCATTTAGAAATTATGGTATTTCCTTTTAAATTTTTTTAAATTATTTTATTTTGCCAATTACTTCCTAATTGGCAGTGTAGACTAATATTATACAGGGCAATGCAGTGAAAACTGCATAATATGGCAGTGTAGATAGGACTTTAGATCAGTGGTTCTCAGCCTGTGGGTCTTCAGATGTTTTGGCTTACAGCTCCCAGAAATCCAAGCCAGTTCACCAGCTGTTAGGATTTCTGGGAGTTGAAGGCCAAAACATCTGGGGACTCACAGGTTGAGAAGCACTGATCTAGAGGGATCCTCTCTAAGAGTTTGCTAGCTTCTCCAGGGTACTCTATGGTAACTTCAGGCAGAAGTTGAGAACCACTGCCTTAGACACTCTTTGGGCAAGCAAATATTCTGGACCTATCATAACAAGGATGAATGAAAATGTGGCTTGCTGGGTTTTTTTTTTACCCACAATTCATCTCTCTTTGCTTTTTAGGAACACAGACCCTGCTGAGAAAAGGCTTTGCATGAACAATTTTGTGGCTGACTTTGGGCGACCACTGGATTCTAACAGGATCTTTTCCCAGCAAGTTGCGGAAGAGTCTAGGTTGCTCTTCAACTGTTACATCAACGAGCTCGAGAACGTGGGGGCAAAACCATGCCCCAAAGTGCCAGTTACAGACAGTAACATCCACTTCCAGGAAGTCATGCATAACAGGGCAAGGCTGGAAGAGGAGCTGCATTGCCACACCAAATTCAACATCCCCAACTTTGTGAACACGGACCAGAGTTCTCTGGGTGAAGATGACCTGCTGATTTCTGAACCACCTATAATTTTAGAGAACAAGCCAGTTAGTCATGCATCCCACTATATTCCTGACTGAAGAAAATATCTCTATCTATCTATCTATCTATCTATCTATCTATCTATCTATCTATCTAATTATCTACTTACCCAACCTCCTTTAAATCTGGAATTTCTTATTTTATATCACACCAGCTGTAGTCTGTATTAACAGAATATATTTTATCTCCAGATCCCCTTGTATACCTCAAGTAAAATATCCTATCACCACAAATGAACTACATGGGAAGAAGGTAGAAGAAGCAAATCTTCCCTGCTCCCCATCAGAAAAACCAACAAAAACAAGAAAACTCTTACAACTGCGTATACACAAACATTTGTACATACTCGCCTGAAACTTCACTAATTTATTATTTAGGAATCCCTTGCTGCTGTCATTTGTGTCTATCCATCATGTCCTGGAAAATGATCCATAAGGAATCTACAGTAATAAGAGCATCCTTTTAAAAATCCTCCCAATCGCAAGGTTGCTCTTGCATAAAGGATCCCAGAGTGAATAACCTGACACTTGAGAACTTTGATTTTCCAGATAAGGAGCAATTACGCCTGAATTTTTCTAGTTTCGTCAAGAAATCAGTTTCATTTTTATAAAAGCAAACCTTAAGTGCACATGTGTGGAAGAGAAGCCTGCATTTATTTGTCTGTAAACTGGCAAGTATATAATTTCATCCAAGCCTCACCAAGATAATTTCCCCAGGCAATGGCATTTCAGTGAAATCAATGAAAGATCTGAATTTCTGGATTTTCAAATCTTTATTTGGATTTGGTGCTCAAGACATAATGCAAATTGGTCTGAAAACAAGTTGGCTTTTTGGAAGGGCCTAATCATGGTCGCTGCTCATTCCTAACATTCAGACCCATTGTTTTCATATGTGAACTAATCTATGTCTTTGTCCTACGTAACAGGTTAAACAAGGAGAAATGAAGGAATGGTTTAATAGGTTTCAGTGTGTTGTTTGTTATCTTGATCCCAAAACTGTAATTGATAGATATACATTATTTCATCATATTTAGTTTGGTTCAAAATCTGCTGAGCAATTTGTTGATTAAAAGGAAAATCAACTTTCCACTAGAGTGTGATTTTTTCAATTGTTTGGTACTTAGTGTTTAGAAAACAAATATACGGTAGGAGGTCCTTCACTTTTGTGTAAGTTAGGGGTGCAGGATCCTTGTGAAAGTGGGAAAAACACAAATAAGAGACCCTATTTTCTTTTTAACCTGAGAAAACATTTCCTAGATCTCTAGGTCCTCCAGGCTGACTCTGCGGTCAACTTCTGCCAGAGATTGACCATAGAGTGACATTGGAGCACCTAGAGATCTTCAGTCACAGAATCATAGAGTTGGAAGAGACCTTGTGGGCCATCCAGTCCAACCCCCTGCCAAGCAGAAAAAATCGTATTCAAAGTAGCCCCGACAGATGGCTATCCAGCCTCTGATTAAAAGCTTCCAAAGAAGGAGCCTCCATCACACTTCGAGGCAGAGAGTTCCACTGCTGAACAGCTCTCACAGTTAGGAAGTTCTTCCTAATGTTCAGGTGGAATCTCCTTTTCTGTAATTTGAAGCCATTGTTCAGTTCAAGCGATGTCATTTATTCTTTGATTTAATCCTGAAGATGGTACCCTAATAATAACCCTATTTAACATATTTGCATCAAGACTATATCATTTTAGTGCCATGGTATCTTCTTGAAATGTTCATACTCTTCTGCTTAAAGAATCTGAATGTCAAATGCATCTATGCTTGTTTTGAGTGTTTATGCCCAGTGAAGTGTTTGCCAGATCGCAAAAGTTTGGTTCAAGTAGTCTTTCTGAGTCCAGTAAAGATACACTCTAGAACCCTGTCAGTGTCTTTCATATGTATGTTCTTAAATCTGAAGTTCCCAAATGGAAAACAGTTATCTTTTGTTCAATGAGGAATTTTTATATTCAGTTCAAGGTTGTAGAAGTGAAGTTATATGCAGTGTCTTTGTGCGCGTAAGGCACATGAGCATTCCATTTGAATGTGGTTATGCTTTCAAAACAAGGGTTTCACAGGGAGTATTTGGAGCTGTTTTTTCAGAATATGGCTTTTATGAATGAAGAAAGAAAGAGAGCATGAAATGGTTTTGAATTTTAAAATATATTGGTCAAGAGACTGAATCGGAAAAGATATTGGAAAGTTCTGCACAAACTAACATGGGTCCCATATTGGGAAAAAGGTGGGCTATAAAATAAAAAATAAACAATATCACATCTCTCCCTTACTCCTCCAATCCATATTTAATATGGTTATTTATTGACTGGTAATGGATGACAGAATACAGGCAATCTCTGAATAACAAACATCCGACTTAACAAACAACTGTCAAGAACAGGGGTAAGACAACAGTGAGAGAAATCTACCCCTAGCAAGGGAAATTCACTCCTGAAAGAGTCATAATAGGGAAAAGGCATTTCCATTTGAGCTTGATCACCAATCCTTGTTTCTACAACAAGCCACATTATTCAAATCCAATTCTCACAGGAAGAGAGAGTTGAAATTGTCTGAACAGGAGCACAGACAGCAAAACAACCACCACAGGGGTGTTAACTATTCCGCATGCTATTCAAAACATACACATGCACGCGTGCGGCTGGAGCTACACTGAAAAAGATATCTGTTCCGACTTACAAGCAAATTCAACTTAAGAACAAATCTACAGAATCCATCTTGCTGTAACTTGGGGGCTGCCTGTAGTGTCCACCTATGCTCTTGTGATTGGATGCACAGCAGCAGGCGCCCTTTGGGACTTCATGGGAGAATTGTAGAAAATCTGGATGGTCTCATTACTGGATGTTCAGATGTAGGGGACACAGCTGGATGCTGTTCCGCTGCTCACCCATCTTTCTAATACATGACATCGTTGGGGAATGGAAGGAGGTGGCAGCAGTTTAAAAGAGTTTAAATGGTTCTGGAAGGAAGAATTCCAACTTCTGCAATGACAAATGAGTTACACAGGTATAACTTTGACTTACACCCTCATAAAGAACTTTCATCAGTAAGAGAATGTTAACCAAAATGTAATGCAATTATTTTAAAGTACTAATCATCATGTTGGCATTTGTTAATGTTCATGCCATCATCACTAAAACTCACTTGTACATCTACAAAATTTTGTTTGTTTCCCATTAATTCTAAGATGATTGAAGTCAAGGCAGATCCTTGTGTGGGACCCACAATGAATGCACCATGCAAGTTTTAAAATTATGTCTTATTTTATGTATGATCGGGTTAATCAGAAGAGTTTACATGATCAAGTACTGTATATTTTGCAATGGCTGTTTTGTAGTCAACATTAATGTACTCACTACTGCCGTTTTCTTGTTCAGAATGCTAAAGTGGGGGTTGATGGGATGAAAGTAGAGCAGCTCCTTGAGTTGGGATTCAGGAACAGGGCCAAGATCTTGCATGAAACCCATAACCACAGTATTGTAGCTATGCTTTCGCTCCTCACCAGACCTCTGAAACCCACCTTAAAAGCCAGTTAGCCATTCAGAATGACTTAAATCTCTACTTCTAGCAGTGCTGCATGATGACGTGACTGCCCCCTCCTGCAAAGTATGCTTTAATGAAGAGTTTTCAGAAGTCCCAACGGGCATTCCTGCTGGCACAAGGGTGCATCCTGCAGTGGCTTGCAAACTTTCATCTGTAGATTTAATTAATTTCTCTGCCTACCTGTATGACCACTGCCTTGATCCATCAAATGAACGGATTATCTAGTTTAGTCTTACTACAAGAGGTAAACCATGGGCAGCTGCTGGTTTGTGAATTTTTAGCTGTTGGTCTCTGGCAAGAAGGAATGACGAAAATGGCTGTTGTGCACAAATATGGTACTTCCCCCTGGTACAAAACACCCCTGCTGATTCCTCACATCAGATGGCTTAAGAAGCTTTGGTCTAGTTCATTTATTCAAACAGTGCTATAGGGAGAAGGGATCCAACACTATTAAGACTGGTTTTAAGACAAGCTTTTTGATTGTGCTTTTCCTGTTTAGCAGAAGGGGGTTGGAGTGGATGGCTCTTGGGGCCTTCCATTAAAATACTGTTAAGTTTGTTGTTTGTTCATGTTTTTTTCCAATTAGTTCACACAAACACCATCTGCCACTAGCCCAGCCTGTCAAATTTTAAAACACAATGCTGTCCCTGTGCCCAAAAGTTTGTCCATGCCTGATATATGTACATTATATATAACATATGATATATAATATAACATATAAACATTTCTTGGGGCTGCACAAGAAACTTTTGCTTCAAAAAGAGCTCCACAGCTGAAAAAAAATCTAATCTATTATCTTGTCTCCGGCTGTAGAAAAAGATGTATCTTCAATCCCTTATTGTTTGCCTTTAGGCGATGCCAGAGGAATAATATGTATTATCGAGACAGACTGCTGTGGAAAGAAGTCCTGCATATATGTTTCAGCTAGGATTGCATGGGTGAGTCTTCAGAAGAATCAAAGCTACAAAGTCTCTGAAGTCCCCTGCTGAATAACAGAGATTGTTTGATCTGAGCAAAAACACAGGAACAAATGGGCTCCTCCTAAACATAACAAAATCCTGCCTGACCTCAGAAATAAAGCAAGGCTAGGCCTAGCTAGTACTTGGATAGGGAACTACCAACGCATACCAGATTCTGTGAGATATTATTGAATGGAAGGCAATGGCAAATCACCGGAGTGTTTCTTGTTTAAGACAACCTGAGAAATTCACAAAGGAGTTGTACATTGACAGGTCAAATACAAATAAATACACCTACCAAGTTGAAACTTAGCTAAGGAAGTAGCTTTTTTGGGTAGTGATGGTAACATCTAGAGCAGTGGTTTTCAACCTGTGGGTCTCCAGGTGTTTTGGTCTACAACTCCAAGAAATCTCAGCCAGTTTATGAGCTATTAGGATTTCTGGGAGTTGAAGACCAAAACATCTGGGGACCCACAGGTTGAGAAACACTGACCTAGAGGCTTTTTATGGCTAACCACTGCCAGAATCCTATAGTCAGTATGGATAGGAAGTAGAATGATTTCATGAAACTGAAAATTAAGCTGAGCCTGAGTTTGAATATACTTTGTCACATCATCCGAGTTTTGTCAGAGTCCTTGTATGGACAGAAATCAAGCAATTCACTATACTTGACCATAATCTTTTAAACACATCCAATAGTGCAAACAATTTTTCTAAAAATTAGCTTTAAGGGGGAAGGAAAGCATCAGCATTGACATTCCAATTTGTATTCAGCATAATTTAATTTGTACAAAATTTTTAAAAAGACAAGTAGAGGAGATTATACAGTAGAAACATGGAGAGATTCCCTAAAAGGTGGAACTAGTGGTTTTCAAGCTTATTTATTTTCATCTTTATTAAATTTCTCTGATTAACTCATGTACATTCAAATCTTCCAGTAATTTTCTGACACATTTGAGGAATGAACTGGAATGATGACACCCTGTTTCTGAAGCTGCCGCAAGACATCCAACATGGAATCCAGCTCTATGCGAAATTTTTCCAGTTCTTGATTTTTCAGCAGCGCCAGCTTTTTCCATTTTTCAGTCTCTTGGATTTGTTCTACTTCAGCAATATGCCGTGTTTCCTTTATTACCTGTGAGAAAAGTATATTGCTTTCTAAACATGTTTGTTGATAAAAGAGTGCAATCTAATTACTCAACCTTATTCAAAATGCTATCTATGTACCATATATACTCAAGTATAAGACAACCCGACAATAAGCCGGGGCACCTAATTTTACCACAAAAAAAAAAAAAAAAACCTGGGAAAACATATTGACTTGAGTATAAGCCAAGGGTGGGAAATGTAGCGGCTACTGGTAAATTTCAAAATAAAAATAGATACCAATAAAATTACATTTATTGAGTCATCAGTAGGTTAAATGTTTTTCAATATTTACATAAAACTGTAATTGAAGATAAGACAGTCCAACTCTGATTAAACCATTATTCTAACCTTCTTCAATGTACTTACATATCTTTCCAGTAATAATAGAGTAAAATAATAAATGTAACAATAATAATAATAACAGCGTAAATAATGGAAATGTAATAACAATAATAAATGTAATAATAATAATAGAGTAAATAATGGAAATGTAATAATAACAACAATAAAGTAAAATAATAAATGTATATACAGTAATTACAGCATATATAAAACATTTTATGCTTGTTTTTTAATTATTAGATAGCAATGACAAGCATTCCATAAGCAGATATAGATTTCATGTGATTGTATTAGGGCCATTTTTTAGATTATACAGTTCATGTAAGAAAAATGCATTATTTATTGGGGGGGGGAGTGTGAAGCCCAGATGTATCTTGTCGTGTGTGAACCTCAATTGGGGTTATAGGTCAAGTATGCCTAATTAACACCTCAAGTGTGAAGGATCCATCTCAAATGAAATGTATAAATAGGTGCTGAGGAGTAGAGCTTAATGTAGTCTGTATTTCTATAATCAGCCATTTCAATGGCATTTGTTCTGTTAACTTACTTGTGGATGTGTGTGGGTGCAAATTACAATTCACTTGTAAGGACAGCTCATTAAAGCAGGGTGCTTCAAAAAAGATGGACCTGATCTAAAACTGCAGTATCACTTCAGTCACAAACTACCCAGGAATGAAACTCTTTTCCACTCGGAAAGACATAGAGTTTCAAATGATTACTGCTAGATGTCTCTCTCAGCTCACAAGCAGCCCTTATACAGCCTGAGTGCTTCTCTCCTCCACATGCAATTTCCCACCCTGCCATTGCTTGGCAAATGCTTGAAGGGCACCTGCTGCTGCCCCATGCTGGTGAGGACAGGAGGAGCGGGTTAGAAGGTAGGAAATCAGCTCATTGCACCTCACTCGGGGAAAGAACCAAGGTGTGCTCCCAAAGGGAGTGAGTCTGCCTTTTCCTTTCCATATGAGTTCACAGCAGCCAGATCTTGATGTTGTGAATTATCTCCTGCTCTTTCCTCTTGTAAGGAGGAGGGAAAGAGAAGTCTGGAGACAGAGAATAAGCACAAGAAAAGATCCCCTCTGTGCCCTGTCTGAAAAGGCATTTAGGTATCCTTAAGTCATGAACAGGATACTGGCCAACGTTAGTGCATGCTCTTTTCTTGTGCTGAAGATTATCTAACCAATACGTGAAATATTAAGATGCAATCAAAAAATCAGTAGGAACAAGAAGGTCATCTAATCTGGCTTCTGTTTAGAATCAAAACCATCCTTTTCATTAAATTTTTCATATGCAAAATCCAGAATTTTAGAACTAGATTCCTCCTGCCTTTAGAGGAAAATTCCTCCGAATGAAATATAAATCTAGGAATGAATGGTATATGTATCCAGTTTGCCTTTCAGTTCTCACTGCAGAGGAAACTTGACAAAATCACCCTTCTTGAACTAGAATGAGGTTTGCACATGAAGCTTTTGAAAAACATGTTTAAGAATACTTTGTTTTAGTATTCTGGCCCAGGTTACCTGCCCAAACGTATCTCCCTCTACGTCGTGCCTCGGAGTCTAAGATAGTCCGGGGAGGCACTGCTCTTGATCCCGCCATCCTCGTAAACACATTTGGTGGGGACGAGGGACAGGGCCTTCTCGGTGGTGGTCCCCCACCTATGGAACTCACTCCCCAGAGAAATTATGTCCCTCCTTTCCTTTAGAAAGAAGCTTAAATCATGGTTCTGGGACAGGGCATTTGGGTAGCAGGCATGACAGCACTTATAATGTTATGAGAATTGACTATGAACAGGCTTTGAATCGGGTCTTTGGAAGCTGAATCAGACTTGGAAATGGCTATATGATTGATAATAATGTTTTAAATTGTTTTTAACCTAATGTTCTATTTAATGTGTAATTGCTTTGTTATATTTTGTGTTTGTTGCAGTCCTCCGTCCCCCTTGGGGGTTGAGAAGGATGGGGTATAAATGTTTTAAATAAATAAATATATAAACGGAAACTACTTGAAAAATTGAGCATTTAAAAGATGTAGAAAACCTGAGTTTTTAAATATGGACAGAAAAATATACATCACATTCTAGTATGCAGCTGTGAAGAAATACATTTAGAACTGGGAAAATGAGAACCACAACAAAGCTGCACTTGATATAATCACCTGTCTCTCCTTACAAGAGGAAAATATAAGGTTCAGTTTTGAAGCTAGCCTTCACTTTTGTTGTAATCATAGTGCTTATCATGAGCTGTCTTTCAGTGTATAAATTAAGTCAACCTTGCCTGCCTGCTGATAACACTTTTGTAACACCTTCTCATTCTGAAGAGGGTAATTATCCTAATATAAGATGGTTGCTATAGCAGCCAAATGGCAGAAATTGGTAGCATTGACTTTTTCAGATAGGAATTCCTTGCTTTTTTTACCTGCTGAAGTTCTTGCTCTCTTTGTTCATATCGGGTTTCCAACTGTTTGATCTTTCTTTCCAGACACACAAAGTGCTTCATCTCGGGGGCCTGCCTTTCTCTGGCCTCTCCGAGTTCCTCTAATAGTTTTGCCATCTGAAATAAAATAGCAAAGTCAAAATTCTATCCTCATATACTAGGAGGATCAAGAAATCACATACCAGATTTCATTCATAATGTCAATTTTATCCATTTTTAAATTTAAAAAATGGGGGATGTGACTATTACACAATCTGCCATTGATTCTCTGTTGTTGTTTTTTTAAAAAATAAATAAAATGCCTTACCTCCGCGACAGGAGGTAAAACTGCTTTGCCTCTGAAAAAGGAGGAAGCAAGATCCTCTGAGGCAAGGCAGTGTGAAAACTATAACATGGAGGTCTCTGGAGCTCCACTCTTCCCTCCTTCCTCCTTCCTCTGAGGCAAGGCAGTTTACAAAATCTGACATGGAGCTCTTTGGAGAAAGGAGAGAATAACAACAACAACAACAACAACACTATTCTTATATCCTGCCACCATCTCCTCGGAGGGACTCGGGGCGACTTACATGGGGACTAAGCCCGGCATCAACAAGAATGCAAAAAGTAGAACAGTAATTAAAAACATATAACAATAAACAATATAATTAAAATAATTACAACCAAAAAAAGTAACAACATAATATAAAGTGTAAACAACCAATAGCTGGAAAAGTGGAAGTTTTCAAGGCTTTATGGGAGGCGGATAGGGTGGGGGCTAATCTAATTTCCCTGGGGAGGGAATTCCAGAGCCAGGGGGCCACCACCAAGAAGGCCCTCTCTCTTGTCCCCACCAAAAGTGCTTGTGATGGAGGCAGGAGCGAGAGAAGGGCCTCCCTGGCAGATCTTAGAGCTCGCGCCAGTTCATAGGGGGACATATGGTCTCGAAGATAAGCAGGACCTGAACTATTTAGGGCTTTATAGGTAATAATCTGCACTTTGAATTGGGACCAGAAACTTATTGGCAGCCAGGGAGCTGTTTCAGTAGAGGCATCACCCGCTCCCTGTAACAAGCTCCAGTTAGTAACCTGGCTGCCGACCTTTGCACCAGTTGCAATTTCCGGGCCATCTTCAAAGGCAGCCCTACATAGAGTGTGTTGCAATAAACCAATCTAGATGTAACCAAGAGAAGATTCAAGTTTCAGAGACCCAAATGACAAGTTTTGTAAACTGCCTTGTCCTGGAGGAATGAGGAAAGAGAGAAGAGTGGAGTTCCAGAGACATCAATTTCATAGTTTTTAAACTGCCTTGCCTTCAGAGAAAGAAAGAAGGGAGAATCACCCCCAAATGGCTCTGCAACTATTTTATGCGGATCACGAAAAAAATAAATTTTTGTCACCTAAAAAATTAGGAGTGTATTACACAATAGCGGCTATTTTGCAATGAAATGTGGTCGTTGCTAAGTGTCAGACAAAGTGGATCTGTTCACCAGGGATTGTGTGATGTATTGAAGGAGAGCAACTTGTTGTCAGTATACCTATAACTTTTGTGGGAGTTACAGGAGTAATTCCATCTCTCTGTTCACCAACAAGAGGCTACTGGCTGTTCCTTTATCTCTGGATGTTTTAAATGTGGTTGGTGCTCTCCGGGGGGGGGGGGGGGGGGGTAGAGAAATATACAGTCCTCCCTCCACATTCGTTGGAGTTAAAGGCACAAGATTCCCATGAGAGTACAAAACCATAAATAACAACACTGGTTTTTTGTTTTGGTTTTTTTTGGAAACTGAGAGACCATCTCTTTAGAAGCTTCTAGGTCTTTCAGCATGACTATGGTAAATATCTGCAGGAAAAGAGACCATAGAATCACACTGGAGGAATTAGAGATGCCTAGAGATGATATTTTGATCAAATCCGCACAACTTAACACTGGAAATGAGGAGGGATGACTTTACTCAGAAGTGTTACTATTTTCAGATGCAATTAAAATGTCTGGATTAAAATTAGTATTATGTATTTTAAGTGTCTAGGCAATGTAAAGAGAGCAAAAAGAGGTCAAAGTGGATAATCATAGGTTTGGGCAATTTAATAAGTCAAGGCCTACTGTCTATAACACATGTCCAAAATAAAATGGCGATAATTTTAAAATATTACTTGAAATTGAAACTTTTTTTTTTAAAAAAAGTTCCATTACTTCTTTTTGAAGAATTTTCTCTCTCTTTTGTGAGACTGCAAGGGCTTCTTGATCTCTCCGGAATTCATGAACTTGCTGCTGGAGATGTTTAATAAGAACCTACAGAAAGGATAAATATTCTCAATTTTTATACGGTTTTAAACTTCAAATAAAGCATTTCTTGAAGCTTACAACAAGCAGAAATAGTGAGGTATTTCTAGATTTTATAACTTGAACTTTTGTTGATTAGAGGTGCATTAAGATTGCTTAATTTTTTATACGAGTATAAATACAGGATCAGTTATAGAAACACAAAGGCCACAAGAATGGATAACTACATAGGGCCAGACAACTGTACCTTAGTAAAGGCAAAGGTTTCCCCTTGACATTAAGTCTAGTCATGTCCGACTCTGGGGGATGGTGCTCATCTCAATTTCTAAGCTGAAGAGTCGGCGTTGTCTATAGTTGCCTCCTAAATCATGTCGCCAGCATGACTGTATGGAGCGCTGTTTGCAGGTTTTTGAACTGTTACGTTGGCAGAAGCTGGGGGTAACAGCGGGAGCTCACCCCGCTCCCTGGTTTCAAACCACTGACCTTTTGGTCAGCAAGTTCAGCAGCTCAGCAGTTTAACCCACTGTGCCACTGGGCTAATTGAAAGCAAACTACTTGTAACTCAACTTTACAGAACAACTTTGGTTTTCTGTTTAGATATAATATCTGGTTTGTTTTAGAGTATTCCAGAGCTTGGGAAAATTACTCTTTTTGGATGATACCTCCCAGACTAATTCAGCAACATGGCTAGCAATGGCAGCCAGAATAAGTTCTTGAAAACTCTAAGAAGATGCCTTAGGCATTTTTTCCTTTCTGTCATAACCTATACATTCCAGGAATTGCAAATTATGACTAACGTATGTCTGTGAAGCATGGGCCCTCTGAATGAGTGATGGACTCTCTTTATATTTATGGTCACAATTCAACACGAAAATATGACAAATGTTCTGGGTTAACAAGAAGGAGACTGCCTTAAAGATAAAAAAACAAGCAAACCCAAGCTTCTCAATGGCCCCATCTCTTCTTTAAACAAACAAACAAACGAATATCACAGCCCGTTAACTTTAACATGCTATTTATCATAAAACCGGTCTTCAGGGCAGCATGCAATGGCTTAGGAGGGAAAAAGAGACTAAAATAGGGTTGTCCAAGGGTTTGAAAAATGAAGTTACTGCAAAGGTAAATAGATCTGCCATCTCAGTGAATGAACAGAATGCATCTATTTAATTACTGAAATTTTAATGTCCCCCATTAGGAGCTGTTGTAAACTCTCTCATTAGTTTACTCCTTTAAAAATACTACTTGCCTTCTTCATAAATCAGACTCAGAACGGGAAAAGACCACAAGGGTCATCCTGTCCAACTCCCTGCTATGCAATCAAAGCACTCCTGGCACATGTCCATCTACTTTGTATTGAAAACCCTCCAAAGAAGGAGTTTCTGTCACAGTCTGAGGCAGCCTATTCCATTATTGAAGAGCTCATACCGTCAGAATTTTTTCCTTAATGCTTATGTGACATCTCTTTCCAGGAGTTTGAATCCATTGCTTTGTCTCCTAGTCTCTAGGGTAGCAGAAAACCAGTTTGCCCCCTCCTCAATGTGGCACCCTTTTCAAATATTGAAACATGGCTTGATACTAGGCTATATTAATGATGAATGTTTGTAGTACAAAAGCACTGCAAAACAAGAACACCTGCCACTCTGGAGAACTGAGAAGACAATGTGTCTGCTTACCTCTTGTGTTGAAATTTTACTATTTAACTCCGCTGCTTTGGAAGTAGAATGTTCCAGAGCATGTTGACAAAGGATCTTCTCTAATTCTTTCTGATGGGATGCTTTAAGGGCTGCAATGTATTCTTCTGAGTCTTCTTTAGCTCTGTAAACATCATTGTTAAAACAGTTACTATAATTTGCAGCCATCCTCAGTGATTAATATTCCCTTTGGTTTCCAGATGCTTTAATTCTGCAGATGGTCCTGCTACAGTAGAATCAATAATCCCTTTGCTTCCCATTGTTCTTGGTGTTCAATAGCAATTTCCCTTACTAGATAGAGAAGAATCCCAGAGGACTGAACTCAAACTAAATGTGATCATTATCTATATCTTTAATACTGGCATGCTTGCTTTTCTAAAAAGCAGAAATAGCTTATGGATTAGACTGGCCTGGTGCAATCAACCCTTTTATTTCTGCTAGTCTTATGTTGAACCCCTATCCCCTATTTGCATTTCAAAGAAATGGTGTCAAATGAAATATGGGATTCTGAACAAATCTTGCTAAGAAAACTCTGTGATAAGTTCACCATAGGGTTGCTAAGGGTAAAGGTTTCCCCTTGGCATTAAGTCTAGTTGAGTCCGACTCTGGGGGATGGTGCTCATCTCCATTTCTTAGCCGAAGAGCCAGCATTGTCCATGGACACCTCCAAGGTCATGCAGCCAGCATGACTGTATGGAGTGCCATTACCCTCCCGATGGAGTGGTACCTATTTATCTCCTCACATTTGCATGTTTTTGAACTGCTAGGTTGGCAGAAGTTGGGGCTAACAGAGGGAACTCACCCTGCTCCTTGGATTCAAACCACCGACTTTTTGTTCAGCAGGTTCAGCAGATCAGCGGTTTAACCCGCTATGCCACCAGGGGGCCAGCTATAAGTCATATATAAGGTTGCTATAAGTCAGAAATCACTTGAAGGCACACAAGAACATAGCATTTTTATATGTTACCTTCTTACAAGACTTTCAGAATTTGCAACTGCTGCTTGAGATGATATTCTTTGTTGGTTCAGTTCTAGGGTCACCTTTTCCAATTCATTTTTCAACTTGATGTTTTCTTGCAGAACTTCCGAAACATGAGAATCAGCAAAGGCATCGGGTTGGTATATTTTATCATCAAGAGTGGCAGGAAAGAACTCATTTCTAGTGTTCCTGGGATCCCTTTTCAAAATTCCCAAAAATTTTCCCTTGTTATCAGCTTTTCCAGATGAGTTTTTATCAGAGAGCATGATCCTCCTCTCTTTTTGAAGCCTTTCCACAGTTTTAGTGAGGTCTTGGATCTCTCTATTTTTTGCAATCACTTCCTGATTCAGTCTTACCATCTTGGCCTTTGCATGAGCCTGCTCTACCTGGTGCTCAAGAGATTGCAGTTCTGCATTGTCTGTTGTGTTTTTCTGGTGTTCTAATTCTCCTATTTGCTTTCTAAGGGAATCGATTTCAGCTTGAAGATTGCTTACAGTCATCTGGTGGGCTTCATTGACATCACAAAGTTTTTTTTCAAGAGCTTCTTGAAGCATGGCTGCATTGTCTTCAAGTTGCCGTGGCTCATGCAGCAGTTTATACGCCAGAAGCTGTTCAAGTTCCTCAATCCTTTTCTCATACTGAAGCTGTAAAGACAAAACATAGGCATTTCTGCTTTGATTTGCAGCAAATTAAAAAAACACCCCACTATGTAATATTTTAAGGATTAAAATATGTTGTTTGTCATAGTTGCTTGTTTCCAATTCTGTGATTTTCATGGCAGGGGGTTGGACTAGATGGCCCATGTGGTCTCTTCCAACTCTATGATTCTATGATTCTATGAAAATACTGTTTTATCTTCTAATCCAGGAATGAGGAAAATGTGGCACACGGACATTTTGGGGTTATTTTCATTTTAAAAAGAACACATTTTGCCTCCGAATACTTAGATATGCAAAACAAGAACAGAAAGTGCTTTTCTGTTATTTAAAAAGACCTCTCCTGGGTCTAAAATGATCTGTTGTGTGTGTGTGTATCTAAAAACATTTTGAAAATGCCCAAGAGGGCATTTGGGTCCATTTGGTAGTGATTATTTTGGGCAGGGGCTAGGTTTATTTATGGGGGAAGGATGCCCCCCCCCCAAGGTCTCCTGATGGGCTAATGCAACCCCCTTGTCTTCCAGTTACCTAGATTTTAGTAGAATGACAGGAAAAATATCAAACAAGAATGGAATCGCCACAAATGTAGCAGTAAAACACATTGTTGAAGAAATCATATTTTAGTGCAAAGAGCAATTTCTTTTTCCTCACTTCTTAAAATTTTGGCATTTATTTTAAGCATAAGCTAAAAAGTTCTTGATAGCACAATTCTATTGATATTTGAGAAGAGGCATCACCATTTTCTAAGTTCTGCTCATTCTAACTGGTCAGAAAGGATAGGTAGATGGCTTTTTTAGAGGACTGTTTAGAGGACTCAAAGATGCTGTTCGCATACATTGTGGTGCACAATGTTTACCAAGACTCCCCCCCCCCCCTTTTTTTTTACAAGATTAGAAATTCTAGTTAGGTTCCAAAGAAGCAAAAAAGGCTCCAAAAGAACTGTGTCATCATCCAGTCTGCAACTGGGATGCTTTAAAGGCCTGCTAAATGCAGAAGCAAGTATGGATCTAGATCAGTGGTTCACAACCTTTTTTTGACCAGAGCCCACTTGACCAAGTACTACTTTCCAACATTAGTACCAATTGGTTTTTGGTCAACTTTAGATTCGGTTTCGTTATTTGGGAAGATGAGTCAGAAAATTGCATTGGATAGACCACATCAGCTCTAGTTTCTAATGCAGAACATATGCCACCCAGTAGTCACCATCTGCTCGCCCACAGAAAACCATATTTAACAATCTAGAACTGATGTGGTAGTAGTAATCTTTCACGGGTAGGCAGCCTGTCCCTCCCGACATCCATGTTGCCTCAGCACTATAAGAGGGTTTTACGAAACTTCTAACTTTGTGATTTTATTTAAACAACATATCTTAAAAGCATAATATTCTTAATCACCTTAATCTTTTGAAACTGCTGCTCCATGGCGCGGAGACTTTTTTTAGCTTCATCATCTTTACCCTCAAGTTCTGCTTCTAACTTTTTAACTCTTCTTTCAAGAAACTCAGCTGTATTTGTTTTGGCAGAAGCATCACCATCTCCTTCACAAGCTGCTGTGGCAGCAGCATATATTAAAGCTGGCAGAGAATTTGGGTGTCTTCTTTTCAGGATCCCTTCCATTTCTTTAACCTTTTAAAAAGCAGGGCAACAAGTTAAAATAAGTTAATGAAACAAACTTTAGTCAAAAGAAAATAATTAACTCCATTTTTGTCATGTCAGGAGTGACTTGAGAAACTGCAAGTCGCTTCTGGTGTGAGAGAATTGGCCGTCTGCAAGGACGTTGCCCAGGGGACACTGGGATGATTTAATGTTTTTATCATCCTTGTGGGAGGCTTCTCTCATGTCCCCGTATTTTAACTCCAATGACTGCCTCCTATGGGATAGTGGGATTTGCAGTTTAGGAAGAGCCCTATAAAGTTCTCAGCCAGGGAGCTCTCTGGCCTTGTTAAACTATAAAACCTAGAATCCCAAAGGATAATAGCATTATAGCATTATAGCAGTATAGTGTGATATTGCCCTTAGTCACCCACATGAAGTAGCTCAACAAACACTGTTCCTAAGGATTTGGAGCTAGTTACACAATTCTTTGACATAAATGTTAACACATACCTTCAATAATAATCAGACCCCAGTAAACTGTAAATTAAAAGCATAGATACAGTATTTGAAACAGATATAAGACTCAAAGGAAGAGTTTATTCTCTGAAATCTGCAGACTATGTTTGAAGTTCAGACTATAACTTCTTCTCTATCATTTTAATGGTCTTGGTGATGGTGCAATATCTTTTGACATAATTTTTAGTGAGTGAAAGCTATTCTTAAAGCACACGGGAACTATTATTTTACCATGTGTATCATTTATCTGCAATTCCTCTTTGCCTACCCTCCCCTTCAAAAACATTAGGATCTAAAACACTCTCAGGTTTTCTCCTCAGTCTGCATGGCAACACTGCAGTTGTGATGATTTATTGTCCTTCACTGGAAGTTATGAAAAATGAAAAAGAAACGTAGAACAAAAAAACCCTTTTATTACATACCTGTCGCTCAAGGTCTTGAATTCGTGTTGCATCTGCTGCTCTGTCTTTTAGTCTTTTCTTTTGCTGTGCCGGCTGACTCCCAGCTTCACTTCTAAGTTTGTCCACCTATGCAATAAATGTGGAAATAGACTAGAATGGTGCAAGTGTAACAAAAATATTTTAAACATAATGAAATACCTTTCAATAAACCAACAAGAGCAACAAACCCAGAAGTCTAAAACCACAGTGCAAGTGAAATGAGGCATGTATTTCATTGCATTAACTTGCTATTTAAGTGGTAGTGAGAAATTGGCAAATGAAAGGATAGTTTTATTTCAGGATAGTTAGTGCCATTCTCAATGTACAGAACAGTAGACTGGGGCTGGATCTACACTGTCATATGATGCACATTATCAAATCAGATAACCCTCATTATCTGCTTTGAACTGCATTATATAAATCCATACTGCCATATAATTCAGTCCAATGCAGATAATTTTGATTTTAAATGGCAGTGTAGGTCCAGTCTAAAAAGGTTTTGACAGCCAGATACAGACACTTTCATTTGACATTTCTTCAACTGTACAAAGGTGACAACACAAAATTCAATTACCTCTAGTTTCAGTTTATTAATTTCTTCTTTTGCTCCACGAAGACGAGCTGCATCTTTATCCAAGAGCTCCTGATTTTCTGCATACCACTGGAGTCTTTTCTGCAAACGACTAATTTCATCCTTGTAGGATTCCTCCATCAACTTCATCTCATACAATTTTTCAGCTAGGAGGTAAATGTTCCATTAAACATTTCTGATAGAAAACATTTACCTCTTGATTTTTTCTAAAATATGTGTTGCTATTATTTTTCTTCTTCACTATTTTAATAGCCTGTCTTTAAAAATTAAGATACAGCATCAACAAGTGCTAAGCTGAAAGCCAACAATCATGTGGAAAAACAAAGGTAACATTTTATGGTGTTCTTCTTTATGATGAAAAAAAACACACACAAATATATAAACACATACACAACACACTTCCCTTTATTTTAAAGCCTGATTAGAAGAACTGTTTGATATGGTAAGATATGATAATAGGCTCTTTTGGAGTACCAATTATTATTTCCTTCACTTGATAATAATAAACATATTAATTTCAGAAAGAAACACACAGCGATTACCAAACGAGTGCCCTGCAGTTTCTACTTATAGTAACATTACCCATGGCATCTCACAAAAAGGATGACACGAAAATCATCCACTCCTTTTTCTTTCAAGCACACTGTCTCCCATTACTCCTTGACTTCCCCAGCTGTCCCACCTCTTTATATATATGAGCAATGGCTCTTCTTTAGTAGTGCTTTAAAAAGACAACTCTTAGATGCTGGGAATTCTGGCAGCTAAAATCCCCGAAAGCAAATTCTTTTCAAACACTGAACAGAGAATGGAATCTCAAAGAACTGATAAGAATACAAAAGATCTGAGATTGCAATGCCTGGAATTTCCAATTGAAAGAATTAGATAGTAGGTGACACAATTCCTCTGCTATAGATCACTCATGCCAGTGGAAGTAGATGATATGTGGCAAGAAGGTTAAATACTGAATTGATAATAACCCAATTTATATGCAACTATAATAAATATGGCAGCTTCATGGATACAGTTTTAATTTTGCTCTTTTCATGTGCACATACTCTCTCTCACCCGCACACACACTTGTGCACACACATCTGTTCACTTATTCTTGTAAGGATAAAATGAAGCTTAGTAGATTGCAAGGTAAACAATGTGGCTTTATCATCCCACTGCTACAATATCCCATTATTTCTTCATTTTCTCCAATATGTACCATAATCACAATACAAGATTAAAATGAACATATGCTTTCATTCCTTTTGTAAAATAACAGAGAACACAAATCTTACTATTAAACTGACTAATGGAAATTTCCAAACAGTGCTTTACCTGAAATGGCAGAAATCTGTGCTCTAGCCAAATCTCTTTCCTTCTTCACTTGTCCCAAATCTACTTCAAGGGCTTGCTTCTCTTGCTTTAGACGCTTCCTCTCTTCAAGCAAACTGGTTTCTATAGCCTTCATTCCCCCACAGACCCAACAGAACAAAGGGATACAGAAAAAGAACCATGAGAATACAACCAATTTAAAACCAATGAACATTACAGATGCTTGCATTTCGTAAACAAACTGCATGCTTTCATCTGCTCTACTTGGCCACTTGTCCACAGGGGCATTGGTTTTCACTAGTGGGGAACCAATATTCAAATGAACTTGAAGTTCATTATGGTCTAAAGAATGTTTCATCCTGTATCCCACAGAATTCCTGATAGAATTGCTACAGGCAGTCCTCTTTACATTTGAAATCCATAGAGGATTTCAAATCAGTTGTCAAGCTGGGAGACTATGGCCATTAGATGCCATCTGGGTATTTGCTTCCTCTCCATCAGAGGAATAATTGGAAAACCCGCTTCCAGTTTGTGGGTGGACTGAGAGAATGATAATCAGTCTGGGAGACATGTGACTTCCCACTGAACAATCCGAATATCTTCCTGATCAGAAAAGCAGTGGAAAGTATGCTGAAAAATGAGATGAGGATAAAGTGGGGAAGAGGAAAGCCATGAATACTACACCTTGAGTTCAGTGAGGAAAATGTGATCTATAAATGGATCTAATATATAAATAAACACAGAATTGTGGATCTGTTGGAACCCTGCAATCTATTTGAATTCCCCAAGCCTAGCTATCTGAAGGGCAAGTGGGTGGGAATAAAAAAGCAGCTTGTATTTGCTTCATTTGCATTTCCCAAATGGTGTATAAATAAATAAAGGTTGCTTACCTGTAACCGTATTTCTTCGAGTGTTATTCCGTGAAATTCGCACCTATGGGTTTTCCCCTGCGCCTGCGCAGCAATCCGGAAGTTCTAAAGATTTAATAGATTTTTAAATGATTATTTTAAATGATTATTTTGCGGACGCGGAAGCCCCGCCCATGTCCCCGCCCCCTTGGGCGCCCTTCGCCGCGGCGCGCGGCTCCTGGGTAGTTCCCCCAGCGCTAAACAGCAGCTAGGCAACGGCATGACAGAGGGGAGGAAGGGCGGGTTGTGCGAATTTCACGGAATAACACTCGAAGAAATACGGTTACAGGTAAGCAACCTTTATTTTTTCTTCGTGTATTCCGTGAAATGCGCACCTATGGGTGAGATAGCAAGCTACTGACCTGGAGGTGGGTCATGCCACACAGGAAAAAAGAACTGCCCTGCCGAAAGCAGCGTCCTTCTTGGCTTGTATATCCAATTTGTAGTGAGAGGCAAACGTGGAAGGTGTAGACCACGTAGCTGCTCTACAGATCTGGTCCAGCGGCACCCCTCGCAAGAAGGCTTGGGAAGTAGAGACTGATCGAGTGGAGTGAGCCACCAGATGAGGTGGTGGTTCTTTTCCCGCCAATTGGTAGGCTAGGCGAATCGTCGAAACGATCCAGGAAGCCAATCCCTGTGAGGACACAGGGTGGCCCAGAGTGTCTTTCCTGTACTTTAAAAAGAGTTTGGGAGACTTCCTGTAAGAGGACGTCCTATGTAAATAGAACGAGAGTGCTCTTTTAACATCAAGGGAGTGAAGGGTCACCTCCAACGGGGAGGTTGGGTTTGTAAAGAATGCTGGTAAAATAATGTCTTCCGACATGTGAAACTGGGAAACAACTTTGGGAAGAAACGTAACGTCGGTTCGAAGGACGACCTTGTCATCATGGAACCTAATGTAAGGTGGGTCTGAACGGAGAGCCGTGAGTTCACTGCTTCTTCTAGCGGATGTAATGGCCACTAGGAATGCAGTTTTCCAGGAAAGGTGAGAAATCTCATTGGAGGCCATGGGTTCAAAGGGAGGTTTTGACAACTGGGATAGTACTAACTCCAAGCTCCATTGGGGGGCGGGAGGGGAGGCAGGAGGGTGGACATTCTTGTATCCTTTTAGAAACAATTGAACCAAATGGTCTTGAAAAAGGGACGGCAAGCCAGCTTTTCTTCGGAAAGATGAAATGGCCGCTAGATAGCATTTGACAGATGAGAGGGAGGAACATTTGTTGGAAAGGTGTACCAAGAAATCTAGCACCACCGGGGTAGGTGCTGTAGTGGGGTTGTGTCCCGCCGATTTTGCGAAAGATGTAAAGAGAGACCATTTGTAGTTGTATGATTTGGTAGTGTTCGGTTTGTGAGCGGCAAGAATTATACGGGATACTGCCTCAGACAAGTTTATTGAGGTTTGATCCTCCACGCTGTAAGACGGAGGGATTGGAGGTCTGGGTGAAGTACCAGCCCGTTCTCCACCGTGAGGAGGTCCGGGGTGGGGTCGAATTTGAGGAATTGGTTGTTGGAGAGTAGGAGGAGTGGGGCAAACCAATGCTGGCGTGGCCACCACGGGGTGATTAGGATGCAGTCTGATTTGTCTTGGATTATCTTGGCTATGACTGGAGATAGGAGGGGGAGCGGGGGGAAGATGTATAGGAGGCCTGGTGTCCAGTGGAATAGGAAGGCGTCTCCGAGACAACCTGGGGATGCGCGAGGGTGGAGTCTTGCGCAGTAGAGAGGGCAATGAGTGTTCGAAGGGGAGGCAAAGAGGTCTATCCTGGGGGTGCCCCATTTGCGTGTGATGAGTTTGAATTGTGTTGGGTGGAGATGCCATTCGTGATTGTTTTTTGCTGTTCTGCTCAGGGAGTCCGCTAAAATGTTGTCCTGTCCCGGGAGGTGGATGGCTGTGAGAAGGACATTGTGTTGAATGCACCATTCCCAGATGCGTGTGACGATTGAGAGAAGTGTTTGTGACCTCGTTCCTCCCTGTTTGTTTATGTAGTATTTGACAGCTGTGTTGTCTGTCACTATCTGGACCACACGGTTGGATACAATTCGGACGAAGGCCCGAAGAGCTTTCTCCACCGCCATCATTTCGAGGGCGTTGATGTGGAATTTCTGGTCTTGTCGGGTCCAGTGCCCGCTGACCTGGAACCCCTTGAGGTGAGCTCCCCAACCCGAGTTTGAGGCGTCCGTCGTGAGGGACGCAGAGGGACGGGGTTGGTTGAATGGAATTCCCAAGAGAACATTGCGTGCTTTTGTCCACCATGCAAGGGAGTGGAGGACAGATTGGGGTGGATGAAGGACCCGAGACTGTGAGTCGCGGAGAGGGTCGAAGGTTCTGATGAACCAGTTTTGAAGGGGCCGCATTCGGAGGCGTGCGAATGGGGTCACGTTTGTGGTGGAGGACATGTGACCCAGGATGGACTGGATAGTCCAAGCGGAGGCCTGCTGAGAGTGTTGGAGGGTAGTAATGGCCTGTTTGAGGTTGGAAAATCGGTCTTCCGGGAGGTACGCTTTCTGGCGTGTGGTGTCTAGGATAGCTCCGATGAATTGGATACGTTGCGTCGGTTGGAGATGGGATTTGTCCTGGTTGATAACCAGTCCGAGGACCTGTAAAAGAGATAAGGTGTAATGAATATCTTTACACAACTGAGGCCTTGAGGACGAGCAAAATAACCAATCATCAAGGTACGGAAAAACCGTAACGCCCTGTTGGCGGAGATGTGCGGCTACGACGGCCATGCACTTAGTGAATACTCTGGGTGCCGTGGACAAACCTAACGGGAGAGAATTGAAGGAAAAATGTTTGTCTTGAACTGCAAAGGTCAGAAACCTGCGATGTGATGGTCTGATTGAGATGTGAAAGTATGCGTCTCGTAGGTCTATCGTGGCTAGCCACGAGTTTACAGGGATGAAAGGGAGAATGTTAGGTAGAGTGACCATGCGGAATTTGCGTGGTGTGATGAAGGTGTTGAGTCTACGGAGATCTAGAATGGGTCGAAGGCCACCATCTCTTTTATCTACTAAGAAGTATCGAGAGTAGAAGCAGGTGGCGGTTGTGTGAGAAGGGGTGACAGAGATAGCTCCTTTATGAAGGAGAGAGTTTATTTCCTCCCAAATGGCTTGAGAGGGTTGAGTGAAAAGAATAGTGCCAACCTGTGGATAGGTATTGAACTCTATTGCATAACCCCTGTTTACTATATCGAGAACCCAGGTGTCTGTGGTTATGGATTGCCATTGTGGAAGGAATTGATGAAGCCTGTTTAAGTATGTAAGTGGGGGGGTGGGAGGTGAGGTGATAGGTAAAGGTGTGTCAAAAACGGCGTTTATTGGTATTGGAAGGTCTGGTACCACGGTACTGACCTCTGGAGGGGAGTGAAGGACGTCTTGCAGCTGTAGCTGGGGCGTATGGTCTTTGTCTGCCCCTGTAAAAAGAAGTGTTATAAGGCCTGTTATAAAACTGGGGCCGGTAGTAGTAGGAGCCCCACCTTTGGCGTTGGTAGGTGTAGGGCTGTTGATCATACTTGTATACAGTTTGTTTCATTTTGTGGGAGTGCTCCAGTTGTGAATCTGTTTCAGGGTTAAAGAGACCCGCCTCATCCATAGGGAGGTTCTCAATGAGGGCATGTTGTGATTGAGAAAGAATTGCAGCTCTCAGCCAGGCGTGGCGTCTGAGAGCAACCGATCCCGCAATCAATTTGCCTGAGGTGTCAGCTGTATTTTTTGCTAGATCTTTCTGTAATTTGGCTAACAACAGTGCTTCTTGAGCAAAGGCCTTAGCCAGTGGTTGCTCAGCTGGTGGTAATAAGTCTAAATATGGAGATATTTTATTCCAAAGTAGGGTCTGGTAGACACTCATATAGACCCCATAGTGTGCCATGCGGGCAAAGAGGCATGCTGAGGAGTAAAATTTTTTAGCCATAGAGTCCAATTTTCTCCCTTCTTTATCGGAGGGAGATGACTGGTTAATTTGGATTGGCTTTGGTTGAGCATCAGTCACTACAGAGTTTGCTTTGGGCATTTTGGATAGCCATGAGGCTGAAGATAAGTCAATACGGTACAAATTTTCTGCCCTTTTTGGGGTTGCTGGAACCAGGGACGGGGCAACCCCTGTATTTTTAAGGATTTTCAAGAGATAAGGCAGTGTGGGCAACACAGTGGATGCAGGTGCCTGTTGTTCAGTAGAAGTAAAACATGGATCTGTGACTGTATCAGAAGGCTCTGGAGTGGTAAGGTTCAGGGTCCTTGCCAGCCTGATCATAAGGGCTGAGAATTTTTTAAAATCCTCTAGGTGCTGAGGTGATGGGTCAGAGTCTGTTACCGGGTCCTGGATAACAGGAGTATCCTCATTGGACTCCAGATCAATAGTATCAGTCTCTGGTTGAGGAGGCATGCGAGGGTCATGAGGAAGTGATTGAGGATCCACCTCGGGGTGAAGGTCTGGTGGTTGAGAGAGTGTAGCCGTAGGTGGTGCACGAGGAGGTTGTGGGTACCTGGGGTCAGGGTATTGATAGGCATGGGGCCCCCTAAAATGGTCGGGGGGGAGGGTAGTAGAAAGGGTATGGGAAGGGAGGTGGAGGGGGGGGATAGAGGTGGTAAGGGTACTCCTGGTACCCATAGGTTTGATAGTGTTCAGGAGGAAGAGATCGCACCTTCTTGGGTGGAGGGTGGGGGGGGGTCGAGGGTTGGTTTGCATGAGGGGATGGAGAGCGCTGGCGGCGTCTAGAGGGTTGCGCCGAGGTGCTTGGCTGTATGGGGGAAGGAGTTTCCCCTGGTACCGGTTGCGGGGAGTTTGGAGAAGGGGGGGGAGAGGCCTGAGAAGGAGGCAAGGGAGGGGGAGAGAGAGAGAGATCGGGTGGCTGCTCCGGTTCCAGGTGGGGGGCTAGGAGCTCGAGTGGAGGGAGGTGGGAGGGATCCTCCATTTCCAGCATGTTTGGAAGCGGTTCCTGCAGCTGCAGGGTGGAACCGGAGAAATGAGGCACCGTTTCAAGGATAGGGGGACTCAAGGGCTGAACACCAGTGAGTTGCCGTCCCTTTTTCTGTTTACTAGGTTTCTCTTTCGTTTTTGCAGGCTTCGTGGCCTGTTTAGAAAGCTTTGCTTTTTTTCTCGGCTGCTCCTCAAGGGAAGCATTTGCCTGAGTAGAACCACGCCTATCCCCAACGCGTGGGGAGGGAGGCTGAACAACTTCTTGAATCGGGGAGGATTGGGAGGGAGCGGGGAGCATCTGGGGCGCTAGGGCCCGTTCATACAATAAAGCTTTTAATCTGGCATCTCTGCCTTTGCGAGCCCTGGTGGTGAAGCTCAAGCAAATTTCACATGTCTGGAGGTTGTGAGTTTCTCCAAGACAGAGAAGGCATTTGGAATGCCTATCGGCCTCAGGGAGGTTAACTCCGCAGGCCGAACAATTTTTAAAGTAAAGGGAAGACATCTTAGCCTGTTCAGGAGAAAGAATGGTCGTGCCGGTCCGCGTTCAGGAGAGGAGAAGGTAGGTAGTCGAGAAACAGTCCAAAAGTCAGGGAAATGTAAGTAAATCGAAGAGCGAAGTCCGGAGATGCTGCCTGTTTGGCGCGGAAAAAGGAACTACCCAGGAGCCGCGCGCCGCGGCGAAGGGCGCCCAAGGGGGCGGGGACATGGGCGGGGCTTCCGCGTCCGCAAAATAATCATTTAAAATAATCATTTAAAAATCTATTAAATCTTTAGAACTTCCGGATTGCTGCGCAGGCGCAGGGGAAAACCCATAGGTGCGCATTTCACGGAATACACGAAGAAAAAACTAAAATAATAAAATTAAGGAAAAACGCATAATAAAATCCTTGATGAAACCAACACTAAGATGCAAAAGTTAGATGTGTATGTGCCGTCATGTATAATTGCTGAGAAGGCCCTCTCATGTAGACCTTTACCTTGCCTCAGTTTGTGGGAGACCTGAAGAAAAGCATCAGATAGTATCCTAGTTTGGAAGTGCAGGGTAAATGTTTCCGTATTTGCAATAAGTAACGACATGGCCAAAATAGTTTTATTTATTAATTTATTAAATGCATGTCCTGCCTTTCCAGAAGAAAGAATCTTCAATGTTGATAAGATATAAATAAAGTAACATAACTTAAAATTAAAAGCACTCATAAATCAAATAAAAACATAGGCACTTACCTTGGCTGTTCTAAGTTCTAAAAGTAAATCAGTTAAATTTTGATTCCCAGCTGGTTCGGCATTCTGAGTTCCACATGACAACAGGTTATTTTTATAGACTTGTTCCCTAATTTTTGAAAAAGCAGAATTAACCATTTTGTGCTTCTAATATATGCACAAGCTGTTCCAAACTGTCTATCGTTCTATGCAGTTCATGCTGACCTCTGCTCTGAACTAATTTCCTTCAAAAATACATAATATCCTGATAATATCTTACTTATGTGAATCTTTTTAACCACTGAGGGGGATAGGGGGCCTGAAACTTTACAGTTCGAATTGCCTCTACTTCAGGAATGAACTGCAATCTGAATAAAGTAAATCAGTGAGCAATCCAGATCTTTTGATTTTCTTGCTCATTCACAGAGTTCATAACATATTTTCGCTTGCAATTTAGATTAAGCCTATTCATAAAATCTAAGGCTATTTTCTTGTGTAGAAAAAGTACTAATGGTTCAAACTGCTTCTATCTCTTGATGATATTAATTATAATCATAATGCATTCTCTACTAAATAATCTACAACTGAGATGGCTTTTGAAATGCTGCTCCTACACATCTGAAGATATGATTCAGCTAAAACATGACTGAGCCTACAGATCTACATAGGAAAGTTACATACATGCTCAACTAGTTCAAACCAAAAATAGACATCCTTCCATATTAAGATCTACTAAAAATGATCACTGTTTTTAGTGGGAAAATCAAACACACTAACCGTAAGGATGCTAATTCAGTCATTAAGCACTGGTTCTCTTTAAACATATTTTCTTCATTTTTCTTGTTATTCTGCTGTAGCTCTTTCACCTGATTATACAATCTTTCATTTTCCTTTAAGATCAAAAATTATTTCACTTAATTGTTATTTGTTCATATGGGAAGACATACATTACAGCCAATACAAATGCCAGAGGGATAGCTATTGCACTTTGATGCTGACACCAAGGATTACTGTTGATACATCGGATACAAGAACCCTTGGCTTGGAGAAGTATTGCGACAATAAAGTTACTAGTGCTTCAGTTGCCATCAAAAGATGCAACAAAACCTTTTATTGTTCTTAGCAAGTAAAGAAGTTCACATATAACACAGCTATGAGCTTAATTCAAACTAAAAGCTTTTCAATGTATTGTTGAAGGCTTTCATGGCTGGAATTACTGGGTTGTATGGGCTATATGGCCATGTTTTAGAAGAATGCATGTAGAACATGGCCATACAGCCTGAAAAACCTACAACAACCCAGCTTTTCATTTTCAGGCTACAAAATTATTTGCATGTGAAGACAACTATGGCTTTCATGAACTTGTGTTATAGGTGGCAATGAATGCCTGAAAATTACATGGATGTCAAACAATTATATGACTTCTCCAGAGCAGAAACATTCTTCCTTTTGTCTCTTCAAGAAAGTAAGCATCTTACTAAATAGACACTTAAGAATTCCACATTTCTTGCATAGAGATGAACAAATATTTTGCATTTTTTCCTCATCTCAGCTGTTATCTAGCATCTTCATCTTTGTTCTCAGAGTCTTTCATTCTTCTCAGGACTATTTCTTAATTTTATTTAAGGTTCCTTCTTATCTAGAGACATTCTGAACTGGCATTAACAGGCGATGTCACGTGGGTTTTTCAATTTAATTTTGTACAATTTGTATGGGTAAACATGAAGTGGGAAACTAACTTCCAATGTAGTAGGAGCTTTTAAGTGTGCTGGTATGGCGTCCTGCTCAGTCATCACTATATAGAATTTCAGCTCAATCCCTTATTCTTTCCTATCTATCCCCAACTAGCGACGCCATTGCAATTTTAATTGTTCCTTAAAGTTTTCTTATCCTCCGATTATGTTCAATTTACTTATCCCTTGATTATTTTCAAACAGGGCCTTCACATTAAACGCTGTACCTGCTGATACCCTTGAAGAAGCATCTCCTGATTTTCAATTTCTTTTTGGATCTCTTTCAACATTTCTCCTTCAGCAGGGATTCTTTCCCAGATGTTTGACCATTTTGTTTCTTTGTTCTGGTTTTCTTTATGATTTAACTAAGAAAAGAAGACTTTATAAATAAAATGTACCTTTGCTAAGCAGAAAGATGTCTTAATAAAAATGAAAAGCATGTAAGGAAATTTATAGAAATCACATTTGTAGTCTGGCTCTATTTCAAAGACCTTACAATGTTACATACAAACTATCACAATGTATGAAAAAGAGTTCATGAAAAATTTAAAAAATGTCACAGTGACATTTCTTTCATTTTTTAAGAATTACCACAGAGGGTAAATACACACACACACAAAACATAAATAACAATAAAAGCAAGAATCATGCTTTGATAACAACTGAAGTAATCAATCACAGCAGATATTGTTCAGTAACTGGGGATGGGGGGGGGGGGGGGCTTTCATGGCCCCTATACATCCCCTAAACTAGGAATCATGCAGGGATCGTCAATATGAAACAGTAATGAGTGTGTAAGCATAGGTGATCCATTTCTAAATAAAGATTTTTATTCTTCTTATTCTTCTTATTATTTCTAACTGTTCAATGGGATTTGAGCCTATATATTGATACAGGCCTTTACAATTTGATTTTATCAAAAGAAAGGTGATATAATGAATGGCACATTATATTTTTTAAAAATCTGTTCCCCTGATAAGCTGGCAATACGATATAAACAAGCACAATACCTGTGTCTGAAGAACATACTTCTCTTTGTTTAACTCAAAGAGATTCTTATCTTGCTGCATTTTCATTTCAAGGATTTTTGCTTCCATTTCCTTCTCTTTTTCCAAAGATGTGGCTTTTAGATGCTGAATCAAATTATGCGCTGAAGCCAGTTTTTCCTCAGCTTCCTGAATTCTTTTTAGTAAATAAAGCTCCCTTTCACTATTTTGTGGGAAAGGACATGAAACAACCTGAGAGGAAGGAAAGTCCAGTTTATACCACTTGCTGCTCATCACAGAATCCAAGATTGATTAATCGTTTCTCTTTCAGTTCCATAGTAGGAACTGATTGATTTAATATTCTGAAAAGTTGAATTTCTATAGAAAGCCCCTCATGCAGTCTAAAGAAAAAACCGAACACTGACAAGAATAACTTCTTAATCTAACATGATGGCAGATGGCACAGGCAGAAAAGAATAAGCTTTATACAGATATAATAAAAAGGGAAATAAAACCCCATGCTGCCCAGTCACTTGTTTGGGAATAGCCAAAGATGCTATTACTGCTGAGAGCAGACTGAGGGTGCATTTATAGAGCAAGTGCAGTTGGACACAACTTTAAATGCAGTCACTCAATGCTATGGAATTAAAGAAGTTGTTGTTTTACAAGGTGTGTAGCCTTCTTCACCCAAGAGTGGTGGTGCCTCAGCACACTACAACTCCACTACCGTGAGCCATGGCAGTTAAAATGGTGTTAAGCTGAATTAATTCTGAGTGTAGATGCACCCTAAGGTAACCAGTCTTTTCATTATCCAAGGAACACACCCATCTGTTGCTGCATGGCTTTTTTTCTGGTGCCATCATTTACGAGGCTATCCTAAGAGCAGGATCTATGGCTTACACTGTGATTGTGGATGAAAGAGACATTTTCTTTAACCTGCTCTTGAATACTACTTGCAGATGACTGTCCAGGTGCGGCACAGGAATTTCTCTTCATTGAAACAGGATCCTTTGTTGGCCGTATTGCCTTCGTTCCAGATGTTTCTTTCATAGAAAAAACAAGTGTGTGCTAGATTTTATAAGTTCAGGTTTTAAATACTGTACATTTATATGTGGACTTATACAGTAATTGACATAATGTACACAAAATGGGCATTTTCTGTAACTATCTTTTTCTTCCTCCCTCCCTTGAAAATAAACTAGATACAAGTGAATGAACTACTTTTGCCAAAACTTAAATTGCTTCTATAGTTCACTATACTTTTCACTGTATGCCATGATCTCCCTATGCATATAAAGTTGAAAGGAATGCTCCCTTCTGTTTAAAAGACGTGTGTGTGTGTGTGTATATATAATTTATATTTACCATATTTATATTCCGCCTCTCTCAATCCAAGGGTGATTCAAGGCGATTTACAGTCGGCAAACAATGCCACCAACATACATAAAATACAGTTACAAATTTTAACATATAATATAAACCATAGAAAGGCAATAAAACAACAAAAGCCACAAAACACAAGTCCTCAGCGTCTCATCATTAAAATCATTTTTCGTCGCATCATCCAATCATTCCGTGGGTCTGAATTATTCTGTTACACTGCACTTGCAAATGCTTGCTCAAAGAGCCAGGTTTTAACTCTTTTTTGAAATGTTAGGAGGGAGGGGACTGATCTGATATCTCTAGGGAGGGCTATTCCATAGCCGAGGGGCCACCGCTGAGAAGGCCCTGCGAAGGAGGTGGGACCGAGAGCAGGGCCTCTCCAATTTATATAGAGATCAGTAATGTAAGGAACACACACACACTAAAAATTTCTATATAGCCCCAGCTCCCCCTTCCTTATTCTGATACATCAATGTCTATTTCTTTCCAACATTACAAGCCTTAGCTGAGAAAAAATATCTTGCCTTTTCTACTTAGGTAATCTATTTTTCCAGAGTGACGACAAGAATGCTACCTCTCTACCTTCAACCTCAGCCCTTAGTCTCATCTATTGCATAAATATTCTTTGCTGCTTTATATAATCCAATTCTATGCACATCTATGCCCTGACATGCTTATTGGGACTGTGGATTGGAGTGCACCTTGTTGCTTTCTTCCTTTTCCCGTCTCCTTCGTCTAGTGAAAATCTGAATTACAAACACTTCAGAGGTTCACTTAATTTTGGTTAGACTATGTTTTAAAATAAGATTCTACTTCAAGAAGCAGTCTACAATATAAGCATTTTGAGGAAACCTACATTCAACAGTTATCCTTTACTTAAACAGATATACCAATATTAATAATCAAATTACCTTTCTGCTTTAGAGGAGATCTGCCTTTCATAACTGGCTTTTGGGGACTCTCTTTTCCTGTCTTCTCATGAACTGCGGAAAAGTGTTTCAACGAAGAACTAGATTTTCCATATCCAGAACTTCTAATAGAACTGTAAGGTCCACTGAGAGACTTCTTTCGATGAACGACCGCTGTGTTTTTGGCATTCTTATGCATCAACTGTTTACTCAACACCGAACTGAGACCCTCTTTAGTCCAAGTGCGGGGCTGATGTATCTGTGGACAACAGCATTTTTTTTTTATCAAACACCTTGGGTTGAAATTGTAATAGTAAAAGAAAATATCTGTATGTCTCTGCAGTCACAGTTCACTCAGGATATTGCCTTAAAATCTGACAGATTTTATAGGTTTTAGTGGCCAATTTCAAGCTGAGAGATGAGACAGTGCTTCTACATTTCTTCAAGCAAGATGAAAAGTTGAAAAATAGGAGCAAGTTCATACATCACTGTTAGTTTTCCTAATATTTATAAAGGTAGAACACAGACAACACTATGATATAGATGATTTCTGAAGTAAGAGAAATGAAGGGAGTGGACATCTCATTGTATCAGGCATTTGGTATCCAGACATGGGCAAACTATGGCCTTCCAGGTGTTTTGGACTTCAACTCCCACAATGCTTAACAGCCAGTAAGCTGGATAGGATTTCTGGGAGTTGAAGTCCAAAACTCCCAGAAATCTCTGGAGGGCCAAAATCTCTGGAGGGCTGAAGTTTGCCCATGCCAGGTACAGACCTAAGAGAATACAATTCTGGATTATCCAAATACTGCCATACATAATAATGGACATGGTTCTGTTCACTCTTTTCAAAGTAACATAGTTCACTAAGACTGTGTCCTTTGACTGTCATATAGATGGATAGGTAGGTTAATGAATGATTTTGTACCAGAGTATCAGCTGCGACATATTGCGCTTCAAGAATAAGGAAAAGCCTGGTGGAATCAAACAAAAAGTTTTTTTACAGGAAGCCCACAAGCAAAATGTTAACGAAACATAAAGCAGGAAAAAGAAGTTGCTCACTGAAGTTGATAATGTAATTCGAAGGTTTTCCAAGGGGATTTTAGACACTCAGCTGTCAACCACAGGTCTGTTTAGCTCCCTGAAGTCCAATTAGAGGGAAAGCATGGAGGCACAACAGAAGAGATAAAGGGATCCTCTGCAATTCGGATGCCATAGATAGAGTAAAGGAGTGAGGATTTTCCTTGCTGGAAAATTAATCTCTATGAGACATCTTGAGATCTAAGCTGTATTGGTTTGACAAAACTCCTTTATTATATTTTATTATATAAAATAGTGTATTTTAATATTGAGACAAATGTTTTTAATGTTTATGCATGCATACAATGAATTCTTGTCCCAGCATTGAATGTTTGCCGTATATATGCTGTGCCCGGAGTCCTCTTCGGGGTGAGAAGGGTGGAATATAAATGTTTTAATTAAATAAATAAGATGTATCTTATATTTATATTAGCTGTATTTCTTAAAAAATACTTTTGCCTGTATAAAAATTTCCAAAAATGAGGTGTGTCTTAGAATCACAAGTGAATCTTACGTATTTTTGTTGTTGGTACTAGGGTGCATCTTACAATCAATGGCCTCTTGCAATTGAAGAAATACAGTATTGCATGGGCCCAGAAAGTGCTGTGACCTGGGGCACTTCATGAGAAAAGTTGGGGTCGTAATTCAAATCCTACTCTGAATTCAAGTTCAGTAGATGGAGTCATTTTTCATAAAATAATATACACAATCTGTTTGCATAAACTAGATCAATAAATGATCACAGGTAGTGAGTATACCATGTGTGAAATTGAGATTCTTACATTATCTTGAATAAATGTATCATAAATATCTATAGATAAGAACTGTGAAGTAGTTTGCATTGTAATACTACAATATAAACTAAAGCAGATGGACACAAAATATAGATGACAAACACAGATCGTCTTGAAATGTAACATCTTATTCAAAAACAACTACATGACCATGTTAGTTGCTTTTAAAAAGACATAATAATACTCCAAGCAACTAGTTTGCATTAAAAATAAATCCATTTGGTGAACCCATACTCCCTTGTGACTATAAAATTAAATATAAGCAAATAAAACAGTTATAGCTACACCATAAGAGCGATATTATTCATTATTATGTTAAATTTGCAATATGAATTAGTTCTGCTTAAATTATTGCAAAGTGGAATACAGTTCTTGTTCATCTTCATATTTACATTATTTAAATAAGAGTTATGGCTACTGTGTACCTCATTAAGCTTGTTTTCCTGATGCAATGCTGAAGAATTTAGAAGAGCATTGTGTATCTGGACATCCTGTCTAATTCTGTCAGCCAGTTTGTCTTTGTCAGCCCTTTGCTGAAGAGTATCTTCACTGTCCTCCTTTACTGCTGGTTGAAGAGAAACTCTCTCTTGCTCACTATGGTCGTTCAAAGAATCAACATTTGTCTTCTCTGGATATGATATAACATTATGGTGTTCTTTAAATGGGAAATGGCTCACTGATTCATCTGTGTTGGCATGATTGATTTTTGGAGAACTGAAGAAAGAGAGGGGGAAGAAAATAGGTTAAGACATGCTATTTCCTTATTTCTATATTATTTATGACCAAAAGACCATTTCATAGCTTATGTATTACTGTTATAGCTATTAGCAGAAGGCCTGATACTAAAGAATAATTTTTAAATAAACATGGTTGAAAGAACACATTGGGATGCTGAGTCTAAAAAGCAATGCCTTGCATATGACTAGGCCAAGAGAGAAAAGCTTAATGTTCTTTGGTCTATCTACGAGTCCCTAACAATAAAACAAGAAATGTCCCAGAACAGCTGTACAAGCTGATAGACTAGCAAAGGTGTTCAATCTGAGCATACGGCATGGATCGAACTATTTATTCCATTTTGGGTGCACACCAGCATGTAATTGGCAAGATTAAAATTTCTAGCTAATCATCATATTGACTGAATGTTATCGACAGGGATTACTTCACAATTAAACAAAGCTGAAACTGTAGGTTGTCTCACAAATTATTTAGATAGGAATGGAAAAAAAATATGAAAAACGAAAATCATTGGCTAAAACCGTGTATTTGCAATAATACCTTGGAGGTTCTAAATCATAGCCTCTGGTAAATGATGAATCCGCTTTGATAGGTTTCATCAATTCTTCTATGGTTGGTAAATCTAAGTAGGTGAAACAGCATTCAAGATCAATGTCCAGTAGCAAAGTATCATTAAAATACAACTTACTTATTACCTTTGGTTCCAGTTACGCTTACAAAAGAGCCTAAATAATCTAAAGGCACTAGAGTCTGTCTGATTTTGAAAGCTAAGCGTCTCTGGTTAGTACTTGGATGGGAGGCTGCCAGCAAAAACCAGATGCAGTAGGCTGTAGTTAAGAGGAAATGTTAAAAATACCTTAGTATTATGTACATAAGAAAGCCCTATGAAGTTCATGGGGTCACTATAAATTTATAGGCAACTTGAAGGCACACAAACACTCTTATCTCTAGTTAGAGGTCAATTTGTATTTTCTGTCCACAGTATAAAAAGCTGACTGCAACATTTTCATCTGAGTTAATCCATAACATCCTAATACTGCTTCCTAACTGCTAAACCTTTATTTTGTGTATGTATGTGTATTTCATTTCAACACATTTTCAGCTATCTTGATATCGCAATTTCAGTTAGGCCAGGAGCACATTTGTCACTCTGTCACCTTTCAACTTAATAAACAAAATGACTAAGCACCCTCAGACTGACAAAACATCAAAAGTGAATCATCTATGCATCAAATTCACTGTAAAGATGTCTCAGTATCTGAACAGGCATCAGAGATACAGTTGAGTAATTGAGCTGGTACTGCCACAACAAGTGAGTGAGGACCAAAGCTAGTAACAGCAGGGAATTTAAAAGCTATTTATATTTGAGGAGAAGGATGAAAAAACAGTGGCTTGAAAAAAAATCTAGTCATCTCCTTAGAAACAAAAATAGCATCCATAGCTCTGGGGAAAGACTATTGCATAGGAAAGTTAGGTTGTGCATTCCAATTCAATAAGCAACAGAGGACAATAAATCACAGTACAAATTCTAAAGGATGGCATCATCCATCTGACTTGACTTGTGCTTCTGGAGCAATGTGTATGGTGGAAGATATTGTGCATGAATAATTATATTGACTTGTGCAACGAGGAGCAGTCATACATGACTGAATCATGGATTAGCCCTCATGGAGTGAGAACAGACTGAACAGGAGGACTGGGTGTCAGAGATACAGAGCTGTGCAGAAAGTCTTAATAGACAAGACTTTCAGAGGGGCCAGAAATGTCAAAACTGCATCTCTTTAGCAGGTCTCTGCTGCTAAAAGTGTGTATATCTGAATGAGTAATGTATTTTAAACAGGATTTTCCTTGAAGATATTCTGGAGGGTGCAGCTGGTGGAGAAAGCTAATGATTGCATGTGGACATGGATATTGAAGTAGATCTATCCCAACTTCTTTTGAAATTTCTTAACTGGGTACCAGTGAGGTACCAGATCCAATTCAAGATATAGCATATAAAGCCCTAAACTACTCAGACTCAAAGCACTTAAAATGCCACTTCCCACAGTATTAATTTAAGATTAGCTGGAGAGACCCTCTCTGTTATGTTATAAGAAAAGTATGGTCTGGGGTTTCTTACATTTTTCCACTCACAACCCCTTTCCACCCAAGAAATTTTTAAATGATCCTGGGTATAAAAAAGGTATAAAAATCAAACAGTATGAAGACCAGTTGGCATTTGCAAGACTTGCTAAATAGGCTGGTTTTCCTTTTTGTGGAATACATCTGAAGCATTTTCTGCAGAGCCAACTGTAAATACTCTACGCTGTTGCGAACAGATTTGTGTAAAAGGGCGCAATTCAGAAATCTTTTTCTGCTGCCAATTTTTTGTGGGCACCAACAGTAGGATAAGAGGACCCTTTTTGGGATCAGGACCCACAGTTATGAAGCAGTACTCTACAGGGCTTTTTCTGTGATGGCATGTACATGCATATCTTTACATCACCTGTTAACATGCATTTCATGGGATTTCTTAAGCAAGGAATACTCAAGAAGTGGTTCTGCCAGTTCATGCACCTGAAATATAACCAACAGCACCATTCATTGATAGTTTGCCATCCAAGTATTAACCACAACTGGTTAGTTTCCAAGATGAGACAGAATCTGGTGTCTTTAGGGCATTTATTTTAGCAACTGTTTTTAATGTAAAGTATTTTAATGTTTTAAATGTGTCTATGACTATGGAGCCCCCGGTGGCGCAGTGGGTTAAAGCACTGAGCTACTGAGCTTGTTGATCGAAAGGTCGCAGGTTCGATTCTGGGGAGCGGCGTGAGCTTCCGCTGTCAGCCCTAGCTTCTGCCAACCTAGAAGTTCGAAAACATGCAAATGTGAGTAGATCAATAGGTACCGCTCCGGCGGGAAGGTAACAGCGCTCCATGCAGTCATGCCGGCCACATGACCTTGAAGGTGTCTACGAACAACGCTGGCTCTTCGGCTTAGAAATGGAGATGAGTACCACACCCCAGAGTCGGACATGACTGGACTTAATGTCAGGGGACTACCTTTACCTTTGCCTATGACTATGGTTAGCACTCAAATGAGTGCTTGTTGTAAAGCTGCCCTGAGTCCCCCCTGGGGGTGAGAAGGATGAGTACAAATATACAAAATAAATAAATATTGGTAATGTAGGATTTTAAATGTACGTTTTACACAGATTGTTAGCTACTCTGAATTCTTATACGGAACTGTGGTACACAAATTCGATAGATCGATTCATGAATGAATAAATATCAAAATTATCTGAAGAAGTCTCCTTTTCTTACTTGGAGAATGCTATTATTTTCCATCCATTAAACTCCATATTTTTTTAAAGACTAAAGATATGCAATATTATACCACCCCTTCAATTAGAGATTAAAAAGGGGCATAGAAGAAAATGTATGCTTTATATATACAATAAGGTTAAACTCTGGAACAATGAGGGAAAACAGTTTTGTGGTCAAAAATTCAGACTTTAAGTGTTTTCTCATTTCAATTGCTCCAGAAAATTCTGTGACAGAGAAAACCTCCAAGATAGGATTTCCCAAACACTCTAAAATCATGACAAATCACATTTTATAAATAAATAAATAAATAAATAAGAATTCTGTCTGGGAGCAACTACACAGATCCTTGCCCATCCTTCTTAATGGATGATCAGCAGATGTGAGAGAACATGCTATGAATGCTACCCACATCTTGACATTCACCCACACCTTGTGGATGTGTTTAATTGTGCCACCTCATCACAGAGAACATTCCAAATTTACCAGAATCAGTGTTGGAGGTATTTGGGGGACAGTCTTCTTTATTCTGTGTAACTTCTTTAATCAAATTCTTTGTAGCATCCATTTTATCAGCATGGTTTTTTTGCTCATCAGTATCCCCTAAAGACTGCTCAACATGGCAGTAGGCCTGATGCAAAGCTTCAATATCACTGTTAGTTTGTCCACAGGAAATACCTGACAAGAAAGATAAAAAAAGTTAATCAACATACAACAAGTTTTGTTTTTTTTGTTTTTTTTAAAAAAAACACTTTTAAAGAGACTAAAAATATAATTGAAAACAATATTCTCAGAAGTATATTCCATATATATTGCAACCCTCTCTCAGGTAAGATCAGCATTAGTCTATAATCTTATGCAAACATATCTGAGAGCAAACCTCACTAAATTCAAAAAAGGCTTCTTTCCCTGCCTAGGACTAAAGTGTAAGACTGTAATCGACAGCCATGATGTGGGTTGTCATCAATATCAATCAAATCTTTAGCCACTAATTAAATCTCAGAAAACTAGTGAGTACTAAGATGAGAAAAACAAAAACAAAACAAATCAATTATTTACTTTTATTTTTACTTTATTTTTTTGCCAAGAAAAAGCAGAATTTTCAAAACAGGACCTTGTTCTTGAGAAAATGTTAAACAATAATGGGATGAGTCAGCTACAATAAAGTCCACAAGTGTCTTTGATTTTAAATACTTGATTGTTTCCCAGTGAAATCAATGGGACCTCAAAGAGTTTAGATTTGGAGAGTGGGGCCCTGCATATTGATGTGATCAAAGGATGATTCTAAAGTGAAGAGGCCAGAGCAGACTAAGACATATTGCTCTTGACTCATTTGCTTTCAGTATGGTGACCACATGAGGAAACAAGCAATCAATAAAAACCAGGCTTACCTGTTCCACTCATATTCTCTGCAATGACTTCTTTAGGACGATGATGTTCTGTAAGTATGTTATCCTCATTTTCACTGGCCTTTTGAGTCTCCAGAGTTGAGTCTTGGGAATCAAGGAGGGCAACTAAAAAAAGATAAAGTCCATATTCTGGGAATTCCTTTATTAGGTTAACTAAAAAGGCACAACTATCTTTTTAAAAGCTTAGTAAGGTTAAATGTTTCCCCTAACATTAAGTCTATTTGAGTCTGACTCTGGGGGGTTAGTGCTCAGCTCCATTTCTAAGCTGAAGAGCCAGCATTGTCCATACCTTCAAGGTCATGTGGCCAGCATGACTACATTGAGCACCATTACCTTCCCGCAGAAGTGGTAGCTATTGATCTACACACATTTGCATGTTTTTGAACTACTAGGTTGGCATGAGCTGGGGCTAATAGCACTCCCCAGATTCTAACAGCTAACCTTTTGGTCAGCCAGTTCAGCAGTTTAACCAGCTGCGCCACCAAAGGCCTTACACAGAAGTTTTTGTGGCTCTTCTGTCAGCCTAATAGAGGGACTAGCACAACATGGTCAATGGGCCTCTGTGTTATGATCAACACAACAATCTCTACAGTTGTATGATCCTCACAGAACTATATTTCCTATATAAATACTGTAACAACTTCTGCTCTACCACTACCCAGAATACTACTTGCAAAATATCTGGTTCACCTGACAATTGTGGGATATGCTTAGGGTAATATGCTTAATTGCTGAAAAGTTCAGAAATAGGAAATATTAGAAAATTAAGTGTTACTATCATAAATGACTAGATGAGATTTCAACAGCAGAAAAGGTATTTCATGATAAATTAGACAGGAAATAAATAATAGATCATCTATAATAAATAATTCACTACTGAGCATTTGAGGAATTGAGTTTTACAACAGTGAGCAATATTATGACCCACCACTGAGAAGAAAGTCAGTTAACACAGTGAGATGTACTCGTTTTTGAGATACAGAACACATGGCATCTACCAGTCATAAAGAATCATGACAACCATATATAAAAAACTACAACAGACATGGTCTACCCAATGTAGTGTTTTGAATCAGCACCCCAAATAACTCCAGGAACAGGCCTAAAAACCAAGACACCAAGATTTTTTTGTTGGGCTGTGCAATCCAATATAATGGACTGGGCCCTGTGGTAAACACTTCACACACAATAGAAAGGTATCTGGAAAACATCTCTGGGCAAAAGTTTCCATGAAGTCAGACAAGGTCTTTTCAAATATTTATATTTATGAATGGTTTTTAACTACTTTTCAGATGAATTTGATTACAACAAAACTGACATAAAAATGAAACTGTGTGTTATGCTTATAACATGGGTTTCTTTAAACATCTTTTGAATTTCATACCTTTAGCCAGCATGCCAATCTTTTCTTCCTAAAAAGTAAGAGAAATGTACGAACAGAGATGAGTTTGGAAAAAATGTAAAGTTTTTTTTTTACTGAAAAAGGAACCACTACATTTACTGGCAGAGGTACAAAGACCTGGAAACATATAGGTGTCCAGATGCTGGACTGTAAATCCTAGCAATCCTAGGCAGAATAGCTAATAGTAAAGAAAGCTGTAGTTCTAGTGTATCATCTTCCATAAAGGCTACAATTTCCACCTCTGTTTTACATTATGTAATTTTTTACTTCTATAAACTAGATTAGAGCTAGAACGTAACATTTACTGGGATAAAAATCACAACAGCAAACTTGATAACAGAAAATATAAAAAGCCAAAATCCTGCTTGCAAATATAAGTAAACACATTTGAATCACTTGATGTTTCTTAAGAAAAAAGACAAAGTTCTCAGAAAAAAAACAACAAAGTTCTGTTGTACTTTCTGATAATCACACAAAAAATGCCATGATCCAAAAGAATTAAATGGCTGTTCTTGACTTGAGCTCCTGCAGCCAAATTATATTCTGATTGCTTTTAGTGGAGTGAATCAAGTTATCTACACAATAATTTCAAATGAATAATGTGGCTCATATTTGGGGTGGGGGGGGGGGGAGACAATACTCCTTGCATACACAGGAAGCATCTATGTATATTATAATACAGATGCAAGTTTGGGTCACAGAAAATGATGTGAATGTAAATAAAAATAAGATCTTACATTTAGCTATAAATGCTTTAAAGATCAATATTTTAATACCCAACTTCCAGGTCTTCTATTACCAAGAAACGTCAAACAACCATCCCTCAATCCTGCAGTCAGCAATGGACAACTGCCTGGTTGACTGGGCATTTGTCAGATTGAAGAAAATTATAGAAAAGAATTTCCCTCCAGATGACACAGCTGTCACTACCACAACTGTTCAAGATGGATCTATTATTGGCACTGGATAACAGCTTGTTTAATTAATGGGAAAGGAGAGGTGGGATAAAAGACTGAAGAAGCATTGTTAAGATTGAGAAGAGCTTTATGCTAAAATAAAATTAGATTGTTTGAATTGCTTAATCCCCTTTTGCGATTTATGCTGAAAAACCATAAACACAGATATTTCTCTGAAAACTTTAACAATTTGTCTTATGATAAAATAATTTAACTGCATCACTTTGGTAATTTAAAAACCTTTCACTATTTTTTAAATTACAATACCACTAAGCTACTCAGAAAATTCCAAACAGAATGGCAGGATATGAAATGGTATCTACAGATATTTTTGTCCCAGTCCTAGCTGGATATCTAACAAAATATTCATAAATTATATCTGTAGTGCAGGCATGGGCAAACTTTGGCCCTCCAGGTGTTTTGGACATCAACTCCCACAATTCCTAGCAGCCTACCTGAAGGGCCAAAGTTTGTCCATGCCTGCTGTAGCGGTTGCCCCAATTCTGTCTTTGGCGTCCTTATGCAAGCATTCACTGAGGCTGCAATTATATATACATTTCCCTGGCAGGAGATCCCACTGAAAACGACAGATTTCTGTGTAAATACACTTAAGACTGCACCCTAACCTTCTGAGAAAGTTCTTAGTTGGATGCAGGTTACTTTATTTACATACTAACAAATACATAATACTAGCTCAAAAGGCTTACATTTGATTCTGGCATAACAGGTTGTTTAACGTTACTGTCCTGGTTAGATTCTGAATCATCTTCAAAATCCTCACTGTAGTCACCTGGAGTATTTGAAACAAGGCATGCAGTTAATTTTTTTGTCACAAACTGGCAGGAATGACAACACTATTTCCAGTACAAAGAGATGGAAACAAATCAGACCGATTGGCTGAGAAATCGGGCCAACCATACCATTATGAAAAGCAGCTTCATGTACTTCTGAAGCTGCTTAAGTAGATGAAGCTACAGCGTCAGGTGTAGTGTCATAAAAAATAAAAACTTTTACCAGATTTTTCATGATTCTTGGGTTCATCTTCATTTTCTTCTTGGTTCACTATTGGATGATGTCTGCAAATATGATAGTGTTATCTGTTACAACATGTTTTCTAATCATTATTAGAATTAAGAAATATTTCTTAATCCTCCTCTTTTCTAGCAATTAAACACATGGCTTTCTAAAACTAATTTTAACAATACCAAATTGAGACAACATAATAGTAATAAAACCTCCACAAAATTATTTCATGTTTTGAAAAACTCACCTCCATAGACAAAATAATGGAGATTGAAAGATGTGGTGTTTATTATAGTGTCACCTAAGATTGCTGAATTCTAGGCAACATTAACATTTTTAACAAGGTACCATATATACTTGAGTATAAGCTGAATTTTCAGTACCTTTTTGGGCTGAAAAAGCCCCCCTCGACTTGTACTCAAGTCAAAGTTATTTATTATTTTGTTGTTATTACTATTATGTTTATTATGCTTATTGTTTTACTCTATTTATTATTAATAATAATATTACATTATTTTACACTATTATTTTTATTACATTTATTATTTAACTCTATTTATTATAATTATTATATTTATTTTTCTCTATTATTATTACTGTTATTATTTTACTCTATTATTATTGTTATTGTATTTATTATTTTACTTTCATTATTATTATTACATTTATTACATGACTATTATTATTTCACTCTATTATTACTGTTATTATTACATTTCCATTATTTTTACTCTATTATTATTATTATTACATTTATTATTTTACTCTCTTTATTATTATTGGAAGGATACATAAGCACATTAACACTGAAAGAAGTTAGAATAATAGTTTAATCAGAGTTGGACAGTCTTATCTTAAATTACAGTTGTATATAAATATTCAAAAACATTTAACCTATTGATGCCTCAATTAATGTAATTTTATTGGTATCTATTTTTATTTTGAAATTTACCAGTAGCTGATGCATTTTCACTCTCGGCTTATACTCAAATCAACTTCCCAGTTTTTTGTGGTAAATTTAGGTGCCTCGGCTTATACGCATATTCAGGTTGGATTATACTCGAGTATATACGGTGAGTAGAATTGTAATTTACATATTTTTTATTGTACCTTTATATAAACTTAAGAATTTTGCATTTTACTATCACTACTGGTACGCTATTTTACCGAATAAATGCCTGTAACGCTTCGGAATCATTGGAGTCCAACTCCTTATTCAATCTCGAATAGTCAATGGTAGAGGATGCTCCTTTCTCAAGGTCAGCAAAAAATCGCTCCTTTTCCTCTTGCTCCTCCAAAGTGTCCAGTCCAACTCCCAAAACATTCTCCTTAGGCCCTGAAGCAACAACTGAACCTAAATAGTAAAAGCATCCAAATGCAAACAGTGAAAATCAGTACTGTAATATGTATCTACTTTGGAATTAATTATAAGGCAATACTGTTTGTATGCCTCCATATTCTTTGTTAAATGGCTTAGTCCGTGCTATTTGAAGAGCCACATCTGCCTTGATGAACCTCTTAGACCTCTACATTTATCTGGGAAAGTCCTACTTAATACCCCACTACCTTCTCAAGCTCATTTGGTGGAAACAAGGGAAAAGGGGGGGGGGCTTCTTGGTGGCTTCTCCAGACTTTGGGAGGCCAGATCAGTCCCTTTCTCCCTCTCCTTCTGTCTGTATCAAAATATTTATATGCCATCAGACTAAAAACTGACTTGGATGGAATTGTTTTAAAAAATTTTATATGTTCTTTAAGTGAATGTTAATGTTTTTTAATGTTTGAATTTTCTAAATAGTTTAATTGCTACTTTATAGTTTTCATCTGGGTTGTTTTTACATGTGTTGTTAGACAACTTGAATCCCACTGTTGGGAGGAAGATGTGATATAAACGAATAAAAGAAGTACATTTAGCAGTGGTTCCCTATCTTGGGTCCTCCAGTTGTTTTGAACTTCAACTCCCAGAAATCCAGACAGCTTAACAGCTGTTAAGAATTGTGGGAGCTGAGGTCCAGAATACCTGGAGGACCAAAGGTTGGGAACCACTGAAAGAAAACCAGAAAGTGAAGATCTATCAATGCCCGAATGCATGACTGGACCTTAAACATACACTCCATACCAAAGATTAATGAGCAATAAGATGCACAGATACATCTTTTGTATATGTCTTCTATTTCCATTTATCTCAGTGGAAGACTTCAATAAAAGACTTCACGTCAGCAAAAGCTCATAGTCATTCCCTTGACCGGAACTAACAAGAAAGATGTTCTGCATAGTATGCAAACTAAAATACATATGATTAGAAAAAACAGATGGGCTGAGAGAATTTTGTAATGGAGCGAACAGGAAAAATGACTGTTATAATCACTGTGTTTTTCTTTTTTTAAAAAAAAAAAATCAGTCATTCTCAATCTTTGTAACTTAATCATGCCATGTAAGGAAAAATATAGTGGGTTGAAGGATCTTTTTCAGGAACTTTTACCATTAGTTTCTAGGCTATCTCTGCTTAAAGAGGCTGAAACACCACTAGGTTGACCTGGCTGAATGCCTTCCACATGATCTTCATCCACTTCCACAATAGAATGAGAAAGCCTTCGCGACTTCAGAAAACTGCCACTTGCTCCATGCTTTCCTAAAAACACAGAAGAATAAGAAATAAAGTATTGTTACCAAAAACTATATTCAGCACATACTAACAGAAATAGATGATAGACAGATGAAATGACACAGGAACCATAAGAGTACTTCACTATCAATAATGGTTTATATATTCCTGGGCTCAGAAAATGCCACATGAGGGGATTCAGCATAACAAAGAAATCAAGACCCCTTAAATGCATCTGAAGAAGCTAATCTTTCCTTGAAAATGCCAAGTTCTCCTGTACACCTGTAAAGGAACCTGGCAACCACTTTTCAGATTGATGGTAAATATGACATACACTCAAGTTACTGAAAGCTCTCATTTGTTGATTGATAATTAGATATCCTTAATATGAAAGCTAAAATATTCATAATCAGAGAGCTAGATATCCTAGGTTTTATAGCGGCAGGCCTACCCAGTCAACTTTAAACCACAAATTTTAAATTTGCATTCAATCATCATTGAATTTTAATCTTTGTACTACATATTTTAATATTTGTATTTTATACAAATGTGTTTTAATACATGCATTTTATTATATGTATTTTATGGTGATGTGTTTTAACTGTGATGTGTCACACCTCGAGCCATGAGGAGAGGCCGATAACAAATAAACATGATTATTATTATTATCATTATTAATAAAATGGTTGAAAGATTAATAAGTAGCATAGTTGGTATAATGAAAAAGAAGAAATAGTCCTAATTACATAACTAAGCCCAAACAATGGTATTTTGATTCTAAATCAGGCATGGGCAAACTTTCTAACTTGGGGGCCGAATGGCAGGCCAGGAAGAAGGGGGTTCTCCCTAAGTCTCCTCCCTGCCCTTTCATCCTCTTCCTCTCCTGTTTTGTAGGCAGAAAGTGAAGAAAAGATGAGAAATGTTTGGATCCCAAAAGGGTTTGCCTTGGTCTGGATAGGATAGTGGATGGGAGAGAAAAAGTGTATCCATTAGACCCCATACTCCTGATATAGAATCATAGAGCTGGAAGAGATCTCCAAGGACCATCCAGTTAAACCCCCTGCAATCTAAGAAGGCACAATCAAAGCACTCCTTATAGAAAGCCTCAGCAGAATAGTCTCCAGAGATGGAGATTCCACCATACACTGAGACAGCCTATGCCAATCTCCAACAGTTCTTAATCTCAGGAAGTTTTTCCTAATATTTTTAGTCGAATTTCTTTCCCTGCCATGTGAAACCGCTGCTCCCTTATGCCCTCGTCTCTAGAGCAGCAGAAAATCAGCCCCCCTCCCCCCACCACCTCCTCAATAGGACACCCTTTTAACTCTTGAAACATGGTTCTCATGTTCCCTCTCTACCTTCTCTTCCCCCAGCTAAAAATCCCTCAGGAGGAAAGGAGGAAGGAAAAAGAGAAGCAAGGAAGAAAGGGGGGAAGAAAGGTAGAAAGAGAAGGATGGAAGGAAGGGAATGGAGGGAGGGAGGTGAGGAAGGAAAGAGAGAAGGAAGGAAAGACAAAATGGAAGAAAGGAAGAAAGGAAGGAAGAAGGAAAAAAGGGGGAAGGAAGGAGGAAAGAGGGAAGGAAGGATGAAAGCATGGAAGAGAAGGAAGGGGGGGCGGAGAGAAGGAGGGAGGCAAGGAAAGCAGGGAGGGAAGAGGAAAGAAAGAGCAACGGAAGGAAGGATAGTGAGAAAGAGGATGGTGCGAGAAAAGAGCCCAAGGGGCCGCATCTGCCCCCGCCACCCGGCCTGGGTTTACTCATGCCTGTTCTATATCATGGTAGTAAAAACCAACAAAGTTCATTTAGTAGAAATAATTTGTGTCTGTGAACGTTGAAAAACCTCAGATCAAAACAGTCTCATGAAGAAACCAAAGTAGATTTGTTACCCTCAGCATGTTGAAGTTTGTCAGAAACAGCCAATTCTTCTTTGTTTAAGCACACACTTTTCTTTGCTTTTAGTGATTTTTCCAACATTTTGTATTTAGCCAATGCCTTGCTGCAAGATTCACTTGAAAAGGGTTTAGGACTAACTACTCTAACTACACACAAAACAACAAGTGTTTACAAGAGGGTTAGGGGTAAAAAAAAAGAAAAGTAATAATTTTATCAAACTCAAGAATGACTCAGTATATCTTTATTCTCGCACTGCTGGTTTAACTACATCACACATAATAAGCTAACTCCTTTAAAAATCATGACTACCCTTGCTTGGGAAAAAATACACAACATATTCTTTATTTCACATCTTTCAATTAGTATTTTGCATGTTAAGTTGATTTGAAAAGGAATTCAATGGGTCAAAGTAAAAATAAAAGTACTATTTGTAGTGAAATTTAACTGTGAAAATGGACAATATTAAAAATATTTAATTGGCCTGCTATGCTATATATTTCACTGCATATTACCACTCAAGCATGAATAGACCAATGATGATTTCTGTAAAACATTTCCAGATCTTAAAAGATTTTTAAGTGACTGGAATCAGAATGCAAAGGTTTAAATGTAAATCCTAGTCCTAACTACAAAAGATCCAGAGAATCAATACTAAGACAACAGAAATTCCAGAAACAGAATCATAGTTCACATCTCCCACCTCTAGCACTGAGATTGTATATAGGGTAGGGTTTTATAAACTTTATAATCTCATAAAAAGCAAACATTGTAAATTACACAAATTGTGACACAACCATCTGTACAATCAATTAAACATACTGCAGGGGAAAAGCAATAACACGAATTCTCTGCCTGTGATTTTCCAGTGCACTGTAGTAGGCCATCGCAATACCCCATTCTCTATGTACATTTGTATTTTGCTGTGCTCAGATGCAATACTAAATGATGCCCCCACCCCCACCCCAAAACATGCCAGTATCAGAAGAGACAGGACCAGGCTAGGGTTGCGCCATTCCTGTCCCTAATGAAGTACTGCACTAAAAGGAGAATTCTGTTACACAGAATAAATAGTAAAAAAAATAGTATAAAATGGCATAGAAGAATCTTGTAGGATCTGTGAAACTAACTAGAAAGAAAAAATGTCTAGTATACACATTTGTAAACACAGTCCAATTCAACAGATTCACATATGATTAAGCAGATTGTGTCCAAACAGGGATGTGCCAAAAACATTTTCTTCCCAGTTATCCTCAAAGAAGCAACTGATTTCCTCTATGTCCTTTTATATTAAAATGGGCTGACACAGCTATCTCTTTCAAGTCTATTGCTGAGCAGGGTTGCCTCATTCCTTGGAAAAACAGAAGCTGTTTGACAGTGAGTCAAACCATGGTCCACATTTTACTCAAGATGAGAAATATATTCTGAGTAGGTCATCTTGAGTAAGAGTAACCATGAAAAGAGGTCTAGATATAAATAAATAAATAAATAAATAAATAAATAAATAAATAAATATTCTATTGGCAGTGAGCACTGGTTTCAGACAGTCATTTTTCACATGACAATGCTCATAATGAACCTGAGACCTGGTCTGTGCAAGGAGAGCCATCTGTTCTGACCAAGTCACTTCAGGGAGTGTGTGTTCTCCAATTACTTTTAGTACTACCTCACTTAATTAAAGCCATCTTTATTTGAGCAGGAAAAAATGTTATCAAGCAAAGGAAAAGCACTATAAATGGAAAGCAATCAATTTTGACTTGTACCACAGTACAACTAAGACTATACTGATATCTACAAAGAAGAGTTTTAATCTAGTACCAGGCTGGTTATGTGAAAGTGGGATCTTCTCTTCACCATCTTCAGTCAATTCATCTTTATCCCCTATAGGCTTCTTCTCATCACTTTGTTTGATAAACTTGTTTGTCTTAGGAACTTGGGAAATCAAAGAAGGATATAATATAAAGAAAAATTGCAGAAGTGACCAAAAGCAAAACAAAACAAAACAAAGACATTGAAAATAATAATGAAAGAGGGGGGAAAGCTTTTGTCAGTGGGCATAGGAAAATGGGGCTAGTGGGGAATTTTCATGGATTACCATCTACTTCCTGATATTCATGGAAGTTTATCCTAAAATAAATCAATTAATCTCAAAGATGCTACTGGATTCCTGCATCCCCTTTCCTTGATGTACTAAAACAGACTAACATGGCTGTCTCTTTGAGAGCCTGATTGTGATAGATTTGACTTATTTTCATTTAAACTGTGAGAGTTTGAGATTACTTCAGTTGCCATTTAATAATTCACTTCCAAAATCAAAATGTACTTTAAACTAGCAGATTTGTACCAAGAGTTGTTTAAAGATGTTGCCCCTGGCAGAGAATGAAGCATGCTAATTTTTCTTTAAAAAATAAATAAAATAAATGTTATTATTTAAACACAAAGGAAGTGACATATATTTACAAACAGAGCATGCAACATACAGAGACAGTAGCAAACACAATAGACAATACATTCCCTCCATCCCCACACCTGTGAACCCACCACCATGGACTTCCATCCCTGCTCACTATGATATCTATACATTATAATAACTACCCCTATAAGTTCCTTAAACAGTTCCCCTCGCAGCATCCTTGAAATCAGCTTTTGCCTTCTTTCCAAGATATGCAAAGGCCAACCACCATTTGTTTATACAGTCTTCATTAATTTTACCTCAAGTCCATTAGACAGCTTGGTCATTTGTATGTAATCTATTAATTTTTCTCTCCAATCTCTTTTGAGTATTTCTCTTTTTCCCTTCCATTATTTTGCTTTGACAATTCTTGCTGCTAAAAGCTATATTGGCAGATTTCTTTATCTTCCTGGTTAATATCCTCTCTGAACAGACCTAGAAAGCACATTGCTGGGCTTTTCTTGACCATATTGGTGAGCAGAACATGCCAGTTTAAATAGATATTCTCTTCTTCTACGGTCCTGTTTCCACAAAAAAAAATACTTTCTCCACAAATGTTTGGGGAGTGGCATAGGGAATTGCAGGGAGAGCAGGAGGTAATAAATATCTACCCTCACCTAACTCCTTTTTGGATTAAAGAGCCTAGCATGAAAGAAATAACCCCGTCGGCAGCACATCTAAATCAAGTCAAAAGAAGCTAAGACAGCCATTGCACAACTAAAGCCCTCAAATCGTTATGTGTGTGTAATAACACTCACTTTCTAATAATCTGGGAAAACTTCACGCCCCTTGTTCCAAACTTACAGCCATATGAGGTAAAAGAGCAAACTAAGCAATCATAAAAATTGTGTTCCGCTATTTTTTATACTATCCTATGCTATTTCAGTTCCCAATGACTATGTAAATCAAATAATTTGTATTTTAAGAACAACATTTGCAAAACTGAACATGGCTTTTTTCTACTAACCTTTTGTTAATAGTATAGGCTGCTGTCATTCTACTGGTTTAGAAAAAGCTGCTGTAAACGTGAAAGGCTTTGACTGACATCTTGTGGCCATACAAAACAAAGACAGTGGAACAGAATGAAATTCATTACCATCATCCGAATCATCCTCAGATATCCACCATGGCAAGGGCTGTTTCTTCTTAGTTGGCCCAATAGCTTCGGGAATACTGGATATTTTCTTTGGTTCATTTCCCAATGAATCATCTGAAAGAGACTACATCAGAAGCAGAATCACTCATTCTGTTAGTTATTTTTTATTTGCTCCCTTCAAAAAGTACACAATCCAGTCAATGTTAAATATATTAAAGCCTAAATAACCCCAAAGAAGAATCAAGCATGCACTTAAAACTCAACAGCAACAAGTCTTTCCCAATATACCAGTACACCTTTGAGACAAAATGCGACATTTATTTCATATTCTAATCTGTTTCTTTCTTTTTTGACCAAATATTCTTTTATGACCATGTTTAATCTTCATTACTGCCATTTTCAGCAACTCAGAAGGAAATCTTGAACTCTTCTAAAATTATTTTAATTTATGGTTTATGTTTTGAGTTATATTTAATATATTTTGTGTTCTATGTCTCTTGTTATTTTCTGTTCTATTTATCATTTGTCTTGATTTTAATGTATTATGTGCTTATTATTATTTTGTATTGTTTTGCCTTGCTTTAAGCCGCTTTGAGTCCCCTAGGGAAGAGGAATGGGATGCAAATAAAGTTTATTATTCTACGGAACAAATAGATAGCACTATTCTGGAGGGAAGTAGTAATGGGGATGAAATGTATTTCATTCGTACAAACTTAACAGGATGAGCAACTGGGTCTGTGAGTTGCCACCCCTCATTTTAAAAGTTGTTTTTACAAGGGTCCTTCAAGGGTCTAGAGAAGGAATATTTTATTGGCTTTCTTCACTACAGAAATGTAGTCCAGGAGAGGTCCTTTTCAAAAAGCCCTCCATGTCTAAAATGACTGGAGAATGTGACCTGGTAAAGTTTTCCCCAAAGAAGGTACTCTTGTCAATAAACATAATACAAATGGATGTACATTCTAAGGATGAGATGAACAAATAATGTTATTCAAACCTACCCAACTAGACCACTGTATGATAATTGCCATTATTACCTCAACAGCATACTGATAAAGTTAATCCTTAGATTTTTAACTTCTAGGGACCTACCAAAAGTCAAGCTCCAAACAGAAACCTTCCTCCCACCTCCCACCTCTTTAAAATAAACAAAGGCATACAAGTTATTAAATCAAACTTACAATCAGTTGTTCATGTGGATTAATTAAGAATACACTTTGGATAAATAGGTAGCAGAGCAATTGTAACAGGAGAGAAAACCCCGTTATAGGTTTGCCTTAGGGTCACCAGGGGCAAACCAAGAATGGGCAACCCTGAACAGACTCAGAAGTGGAGTGGGAAGAGAAACATGCAACATGGCAAAAATGGCACTATCTACAAGAATCCTCCACCTTGTGCAACCGTATAGCAGAACAAATAATTCCACATCTGTATGCTTGTCCATTGCCTCACGCATAGAGAAAGACTTGAGGTCATTGTTGCCTGTTTTCGGTCTAAAATTACTTAGCCACTTGCGCTCCCTCTATTTTATCAGTTTTATACTTATTTATGAAATGCTTTTGAAATAAAATAAAGGGTCACCAGAAATGACTTGAAGGCGCGAACACACACACAGAAAATACCACAGATTTTGTGGAACTGTCTGTAGGACAGCTGACAGCTTTGTCGTACAAGTTCTATCTAAATCCATATGTTAAGATCCAATGAAATATTCAAGGTCTAAACACTCTAAAGCAGGCATCCTCAAACTGTGGCCCTCCAGCTGTTTGGGCCTTCAACTCCCAGAATTCCTGACAATTGAACAAGCTCGTTAGGGCTTCTGGGAGTTGGAGGCCCAAACAGCTGGAAGGCCGCAGTTTGAGGATGCCTGCTCTAAAGCCACCAAATCCCATTCAATCATGGAAGCTGATTGGATAGGAGACCACCGATAAATACCAGTTGCTGTAAGCTATATTTCTGGGGACGGAGCTGGAAAAAATATCTCTGAGTTTTCCTTCCCTAAGAAAAGCGCATTATATTCATGAAGCTGACATAAAATGACGAGTGTTTGAAGGCATACACAGAATACGCATTCATTTTTCATACCCTGAAACAACTTCCATATAGGAAATAACTATGTAGCTCATCATACATATGAGCAGGAAGCTGAAAATAGTGAAATATGTAAATCTATACTGTTATATACTCAAACTGATATATTATCATTTTCAAAACCATACTTTGTTATGTTATCCAAATAATTAACATTAACGAACTATGGTTTATGAAGTGTCAGCACTTTAAATTGTAATCTGAAATAATGTTGATGAATTGTCAACATCTTAAACCACAACCTGATGTTAAGTCTTGCTAGATATATTCAAACAAAATGGACAAAACATTTTATTTCTCTATCCGGTGGCTGTCTGGAATACTATTCACATATAATGCTATTCCTGTAAAGTTGCATAAACCATGGGTTGCCCAGAAATCTGGAAACAAAGTCATGGTTTGGAGTCAAAGCTATACTAGGCTGTGTAGACTACGGCTTTATGTCTGAGACAACTCATAAAAAGCTACATGCACATTGCTTACTTTTCCTAGACTTTCTGTTGAAACAGAACCTATGAAGCAGCGCTTAAACAAGTGGTAGACAAAATAACCATATATTGTATATTTTACTCTTTCAAGCTATTGTACTACCTAGAGAAAACTGAGTTACATTTTTAATATAAGTTTAATGCATAGCATATAAATAACAGTCAAAGTTAAGTTCTATTTTTAAGGCAGACTACAAATATTAATGCAACACCAATGCCCCAAAACAACTGGGCTGGGAGCTACTGACAGGTGTTTGATGCAAGTTCTGTTCTCACTTGCTATTTCTTTTGTAACTAACTGCATCTCTGTTCGGCAAGTGGGACCTGGATGATGCTTACGGTCCTCAGAGTATTGTAATTGAGGAAACTGAAACCTCCCCAGATGCCGAGCCTGAGATCTGGAAATCTTCTATATCCAGCCATCTTGTCAACTTCAAATAGTAAAGTAACAGCTGGGAAAGGAAACACTCATAGAAAAATTGCCATTACAGGCCCCTGATATATCAATTGTCTGATCACTACCATAAAAATACTGAAAATGAAAAGAATCGCTGTGTCTTCTTAACTGTATCTTTTCAGTGCTGGTTTGACGAACAAGGGAACTATATATGGCTTTGCAAAAACATCACCAAAAAAAAAAAACAACAACGGTTGACTATAGTCAGATATATATTCAAGCAAAATTGCTTCTTATCGGTACATTAATAATACTACATACAATAAAACACGTTAAAACCAATATGCTATATTAATTAAATCTGCTTCTTTCATTAATGATGTGCACCATTAAGAATTTCTGAGCCATGTCCAACAATGATGTGGTGAGGATGAAACACTATGTCATCACCACTGTATGTGCTTTACAGTAGAACATAAAATGTAAACTGGAAAATTTATACTCTTTCACAAAGCCTAGCTGCATTAATCTCCATGAAACATTAATATTTCATGGAAATATCTGCAGAACACTTGAAGAAATGATGGGACCCTTATTTGGCCCATTATATAGACACTGACTTTTCCATTTAGACATAAAGCAATATACAGGCAGTCCCCAAGTTGCAAACATCTGACTTACAAACGACTCACAGTTAAGAACAGGAGTGAGACAACAGAAAGTGAGGAAAATCTACCCCTCGGAAAAGAAGTCCACTCCTGAAAGAGTTATCATGGGGGAATAAGGTCTGCACTGAAGCTTTCACACCAATCCTTGTTTCCACAACAAGCCATTTTCTTCAAAATCCAATTATGACACGGACAGAAAGTGAGGTGAAATCTTCTGAACAAGGGGCACAGACAACAAAACAAACACCACAAGGGTGTTAGCTCTTCTCTGTGCTACCCAAAGCTTATATATATAGCTGGAGTTACACTTTAAAAATTAACCTGTTTCAACTTACATACAAATTGAACTTAAGAACAAACCTACAGAACTTGTAACTTGGGGACTGCCTCCACACACAATAAAAACACAATTTACCTCTTTCAAAAATTGTTCAAACTGTTCATCTAAGTCTTCTTTTGAAAATCTGTGGGCCATGGTCAGTCACTGGGTCTGAAAACTTCTAAATTACTAAAATAACAAGAAAACATTAAAGGAAAAGCAAGTAATTATTATGTGATTTTTCTAGTCGTTACTCTCTAATACACTTTTTGAATACATTGTTCAACACAAAGCTTCTGAAACACTAGAGAGATAGTGACAAAGAGAGAGCAAGAGAGAGTCTGGACTATGGATAGCCATTTTGCTTACTTACTGAAGATTTCAACGTTTAAAGTGAGATTTAGAATATTCAGCCTTCACGAAGGCTTGAATAAAGTCCATGTTATGCCCTTCTTTTCAATTTCTGAAGCAGTTATAGCCAGATCCACACCTTTAAAATAAATGCTCTAGATTGTAAATTCCTTAGGATGCAAACATGCATTTTGTTTAAATTATTTTGTGAACATATATGTTGATGGCAAAAAGGGAGTAGTTAAGAAGCCACCCACTTCAATCAACACCATGGAAATAATTTTTAGATTCGTATCATATTTTACAATATTTGTTTGGATATGTACCTCATACTTTCCAATATGTTTTTGCACATATATGTAAATCGTGAAAATACTGCATACTACTGAGTTACAGCAGCTTTTATTACTACATATGTAGATGTATTGACACACATATTTCTCAGTCTGTTCCTCAGCTAATACAAATGGATAGATATAGCTAAAACTACTTTTAAAGTGTGCTATATTAATAAAAAGTAAATGAATGATTCCCCATATCAGTCTACAATATATTTTAAAACACTTTTAATCTGACAAATGCCTATACAAAACATTCTACAAACCATTTTTTGCAACTTATTACCAAGAACAATGTCCATGTCCTCTTGTTCATCTGGAACTGACACAAGATACTGATAGCACATTATACAGCAACAGGAAATAGTGCAAAGAACTGAATTAAATAAGATATTGTTATGTAAGCTCATGGAAAAAGTCTCAGAAAACATGGTAAGAAGATTATACGTCACCTCTCATGACACGTAATCCAATCTGCCTTTTAGTACGTAAAATACTGTTGTATTCCTTTACTGACAATATATACAAATGTAGACAAGAAAACTCTAGTTTGTTTTTTGCTTTTAAAAAAGGTTACATTGAACTTTGATCATAATATGTCTGTATGCCTGGTGCAAATACCAGATGCACATTTGACAGAAAATCTATAAAGTTGTACTTCTATTTTGAGCTAAAACCCTGAACCTTGCAGTCTGACTGAAATCAGTAAGATCAAGTCTTTTAAATGGGTGGGTCTGGTCCTAAGCAGACCTGCATATAGATTTATTATTGGGAAATACAGGTTATAAGAATTGTCTTAATTGATCAGATCAAACCAACAAGTCAAGCATTTTGTTTCTAACACTGGCAATCAGAACCTATTACCAAATGTATTGGACTTCGGGGTCATCTCCTGTCCTTTCCCCATGACATCTAACATTTCTGGAATCTATTAACTATCCTGACTAACAGCTCTTGATCAATCTACATATCATGAAATGTTTCATTTTTTTTTTAAAGCTAGTAATCGACATACTTTGGTAATGAATTTCAAAGATAAGTATGGGAAACTTGATATAGATGAATTGCAAACTGCACCATCCTTTAGAGGGCCATAAGATGCTAAGAGACATCGTAGTGGCTTGAATGTTGAACGATGACTTTGTCAACCTGGGTGATCCTGGGCAAGTCATACTCTCAGTTCCACTACCATCACAAGTATAGTTGGGGAAGACAGGAGAGAGGGCCTTCTTTTTAGGTGGCTGCCCAATGACTCTGCCATAAGGAAGTCACAATGCCCCACTCCCTGCTGTCCTTCCGGTGTCATGCCAGAACCTTTTTATCCAGGCAAGCTTTTAAAGAACGTTTTCTAAGAACTGGCTAGGGGGTGCCAGTCCCAGAGAGCTTTTATTCAGATCAAAATTGTTAAAATATTGTAATTAGGGAGTTGTAGTTGACCCTTATCCAGAAAGCACTGTACCCAGCTGACATCAGATCTGCACCAAACTTGGCACACAGACCCAACACAGCCAACTGTGCATACAGGTGGGGTTGGGGGTGATTGACCTAGAACTAGGGAGTTGTAGTTCACCCTGATTCAGAGCACGGAACCCAGCCGACTTCGGATCTGAACCAAACGTGGCACACACACCCAACATGGCCTACTGTGCATACAGACGGGGTTTGGGGGTGATTAATCTTGGCTCTGGGAGTTGTAGTTCACCCTTATCCAGAGGGCACTGAACCCAGCCAATGACAGATCTGGAGCAAACTTTGCACACAGACTCAACATGGACAACTTGCACACTGGCAGCTGTGGACAAGTATACATAGGGACCACCAAACGCAGCGCCCAAACACGAATCAAAGGCACTGCAGACTACTTCAACCAGAGAAGTCAGCCATAGCAGAGCACCTGATGAACCAACCTGGACACAGCATATTATTTGAGAACACAGAAATGCTGGACCACTCTCACAGCCACCATGTCAGACTACACAGAGAAGCCATTGAAATCCACAAGCATGTAGGCAATTTAAACAGAAAGGAGGAAATCGTGAAAATGAACAAAATCTGGCTACCAGTATTAAAAAACTCTAAAATTACAACAGCAAAACAACAGAGAGGAACAATCTGGGACATCTAATCACCTCTCAACAAAAGATTGCCCCAGGCACTTCCAGGCCATCAAATGCTAATCAAGGTGGTCAGTTGAAACATTCACACCTCGCTCCAGCAGACAAGAGTCCTTTGTCCCATCCTGGTAATTCCACAGATATATAAACCTTTTTTCCTAGTTCCAACAGACCTCACTACCTCTGAGGATACTTGCCATAGATGAAGGCGAAACGTCAGGAGAGAATGCATCTAGAACATGGCCATATAGCCCGAAAAAACCTACAACAACCCAGTGATTCCGGCCATGAAAGCCTTCGACAATACAAGGTTGGGGGTGATTGCCCTGGGAATCTGGGCATTATAGTTCACCTTTATCCAGAGCGCATTAAACCCATCCAATGATGGATCTGGACCAAACTTCGCATACAGACTTAACATGGCCAACTGTGCATACTGGCAGGGTTTTGGGGTCATTGCCCTGGGAATCTGGGAATTGTAGTTCACCCGCATCGAGAACACTGAACCTAGCCAACGAGGGATCTGGACAAAACTTGGCACACAGGCACATGTCCAACTGTGAACACAGGCAGGGGTCCTGAGGGTGATTGACCCACGATCTTGGGTATTGCAGTTCACCCACAGTTCACAATTTCTAATGGGAGCATTCTTGCAAAACCAAATCAAAGACTGGTGTTTTTCTAATAAATAGTGTTACGGATTACCTAAGTGATATTACCTAACACCCAAAAACAAATAATGCCTTCTTCTAATAACCCAAGCACTGCCGGGTCCCCAAGCTAGTGCGTGTGCGTGTATAATTTGTGCACAGTGTTGCTCTGGCGTGTCCGCAAGTGTTTTCTGACTAATACTGCAATATAATAACTTGAAATGCATGGTTTTTTAAAGTCCCGATGAAAAGTTGGATCTAGTTTTGCTTTTTTGGATGTTTTTAATTGTTCTTTTAAAAATGGTGTGTCCTTTTTGAGTCCCAAACTCAGGAAAGTAGAATATAAACATGTTGACGTTGCTGCTGTTGTTATAATTCTCCCAGGGCTGCTGCATTCGCATCCTTCTGCTGCTCCTCTCAGTCCCTTGCTCTGAATCAAGCCATTTCTTTCAAAAGCAATTCACCATGGCCTTCCCCAACCTCGCTTTGGCCAGCCATTGATTTGCCCACAAATATCACCAGCCACCTACTTTTCCGCAGGGCTGAGAGGCCGCAAGGGCACCTCACAGACCGAGCAGCCACATTAGGGAATGCACTCGCTTTAGGAAGCCCACCAGCCCCACTCCAGGTTTCACCTACCGAGGCAAAATGAGAGTAAATGGGATTCCCGCCGCTTTAGGCGTCAGCGCGCAGGTTTCCTTGGAAACGGAGAGACCTCACTCGGCCACCGTAGCGCGGCTGGTCCATATGAGGCCCATGACGTCACACCGTCAAAGCTTGGAGAGGGACTGCGTAGGCGGAGGAGCGCAACAACACGTTCGCTTCCTGCTGTCACGTGATATAGAGGCCCTTCCCTCACGCCCCGCCCCCCGACGCTCTCAACCAATCAAAATGAAGAGGGGTCTTAATTTTGAGACTCAGCGCGGGAAAGCGTCAAACATAAATACCTATCAACATGCATTGTCTGCATGAGGAACATTGGAGGAAGGCTTTTAATTACCATTCTAATATGCAGAGTTTATGATATGGAAGAGCATGGGGCATAGTATTTTAGTAGTAACTCAGGGCCCTTCCACACAGCCATATAACCCAGAATATCAAGGCAGAAAATCCCACAATATCTGCTTTGAACTGGGTTATCTGAGTCCACACTGCCATATATTCCAGCTCAATGCAGAAAATGTGGGATTTTATTCAGTTGTGTGGAAGGGGGATGAGACTGAGAAGGGTCCTAGAGCCAAACAGTGGATTCAGAGGGCCACTGCATGCCTAAAATAAAGTGCAGCTACACTGTAGAATTAATGCAGTTTGCAGCACGTTAATTGCCATGGCTCAATGCGACGAAATCCTGGGGCTTATCTGTAGTTTGATAAGGCACCAGTTCTCTTTGGCACTGAAGACTAAAGGCCTTGTTTAAACACAGTTCCCATGATTCTGTATTGGGCCATGGCAATTCAAGGGCCCTTCCACACAGCCCTATATCCCAGAATATCAAAGTGGAAAATCCCACAATATCTGCTTTGAACTGGGTTATCTGAGGACCCTTCCACACAGCCCTATATCCCAGAATATCAAGGCAGGAAATCACACATTAACAGTGTGGACTCAGATAACCCAGTTCAAAGCAGATATTGTGGGATTTTCCACCTTGACATTCTGGGATATAGGGCTGTGTGGAAGGGTCCCAAGTCCACACTCAGATAATGTGGGATTTCCCGCTTTAATATTCTGGGATATAAGGCTGTATGGAAGGGCCCAAAGTGGGGTCAAACTGCATTAATTTTACAGTGTACATGCACTCTATTTTAGGCATGCAGCTCAATACTGCAGTATTTCCAAAGTATAAATGCATCCATTAAAACGAAGGGCCCTTCCACACAACAATATAACCCAGAATATCAAGGCAGAAAATCCCACACTGGGTTATCTGAACTGGGTTATCTGAGTCCACACTGCCATATATTGCCATAAAGCAGAAAATGTGGGATTTTATTCAGCTGTATGGAAGGGGCCTAAGAAAGTGGCTTCCGACTTCCTTTTTAGAGGTTAAAAATGGAAATCATACAATGATTATATCTCCTTTTATAGCATGAACATCATACACTTCTTCACCAAATCCAGTTTTTACTCAAACCTACAGCTGCCAAATCAAAAAGTCAATCAAATGTTTCCAGTCTTCCTCTACTTTCTCTAGTGCTTTATCTCTCATCAATATCAAAATCTGATAATCAGAAAAGGAATTTTATTCACAACAGAATCTGTTTGATAGAGAACAATCTAACAGTAGTCAGGCCTTTGGACTCTTTACACCTTCCCAGGTAACACACATTTTGGGCCCTTCCATACAGCCCTATATCCCAGAATATTAGGCCAGAAAATCCCACTATATCTGCTTTCAACTGGGTTATCTGGGCCCATTGTAAGATAATGTGGGATTTTCTGCCTTGATATTCTGGCATATAGGGCTGTGTGGAAGGGCCCCTTGGATCATATACATTGGAAGAAAATTTCTGGAGAAGCAAATAATTGCCTGGTTTGTTGTGTGTGTGTGTGTGTGTGTGTGTGTGTAGCAATCCAATCAAGGTATTGTTCTGATTTTTGTTGTCGTAAAAACCCTACACTGAAACTGGGTGTGAAACAAATAACCTAGATTATAGTAATAGGTTTGGATTTGTTTTTCATCTTTTAATTTGGATATGCAGAGATGTTAAAGCAGCTTCTAGCTGCTTGTGCAGATAACCAAGGATGTATCTGCTCTGTTGCGTTAATGTAGTTTAATACCCCTTTAACCACCATGGTTCAGTTATATAGAATCCTGGGATTTGTATTTTGGTGAGTCGCCAGCACTTTCGGGAAGAGAAGATTAACAGCCTTGTAAAACTACAACTCCCAGAATTCCATAGCACTGTGCCATGGCAGTTTAAAGTGGTGTCAAACTGCATCAATTCTACAACGTGGATGCACCCAAATAATACAATCCTACATTTTTTTTAACTTTTTATTCCATAGCAAGTGTATTTAGGAATACAGCCAAGGGCTCTGATATACTTTGCATAGTTGCATAAGCTTTATTTGAAATGAAAATAGTGGGATCTGAGCATAAATTTTTGTTGTTCTTGAATGCTGAAATAAACCGAAATTCTACTGGCACCTTCATGGGGAAAAGGAGTCTAGATATCTTAGAAGGACTGTCAGGCTGAATGTGTTTCTTGGCATGGATCCTCAGTGTCGCTGCTCTGCATGGCTCCATCTGTCTCTGCTTTGTTCAGCGGAGACTGAGCTGGTGGTCCTCTGGCACATTTGTGGCTCAGTCGCCCGAAGCCTGAGGCTAGAGCTGAGCAGTGGGAGAAGGGAAACCAAAGTTTGGCTTTGTTTTTCATTCCACAGCAGGCTCCTCTTCGAAGTACAGAAACTGAACTGTCTTTCTTTTTGCTCATCCAGATGCCGTATTGAAGAGCATAGATCCAACAGAGCGACTAATTCAATTCATTGTACTTATCATTTTGGGTCTCTTTGTTTTCATTCTGTTGTGTTCTGGAGCTTAAAAGATGCACTCTGATTCTGGCTTTTTCTTACGTATCACATCTGCAGTAAGGCAGAAAGGTAAACAGAAAGGTACAGCTGTAGGTATACAGAAAGGTACAGCTATAGAAAAGGCAAAAAAGCACAGCCTTAATATTACTAAAGCTGCTGGGGATTGCATGTAGAAAAGAGAACGGATGGACTTGACCATATATGGGAGCAAGATAAGTTTTTTTGTGAAAGGGTGAAAAATCGGTCATGAGACTTGCCAACTTTGCAGAAAGGAAATGGTCAAGGCTAAAGTTGGAACCTGCCAAGATCAGCAGATGTTTTCAGCTGTATTTTGCATGTCAGCGTCTTGAGATGTTTCCAAAAAAGGGGCTTGCTTATTGTGAAGCGAAACTTAAAAATATATGAGCTAATTGCTTAATATAATTATAATATTGACAGCTTTTTTAACCAATGATTTAATCTTCGGGGCGGCTCTTAAAGCCGAACCCCTTTTTGATGTATAAAAGAACACTACCCTTTGATGCTGGTGGGCTTTCCCAGAGACGCCATTTGTTGTGTCCGAAAGCCTCTGGCAGCTGCTAAATAAACTTTGATATTCTTGCTGAACCCAGTTGGCAGTCTTTCCTGACTCGTCTGCGTCCGCAATTTGAACTGAAACGGAGCATTTTTGGCTGAGCCTTTGAGCAATTGCTCAGAGAAAGAAAAAGCCTGCTTCATTTTGGAGGTTCCACCGAGATTTGATTCAGACGGACCAGAGTCGGGGGAGATGGATCTTGTTGGCAAGACGATTTTTGATCAGCATCAGGGGCGCGAGAGGCGATTGCCGTGAGCCGAGACCAAAGGGGGCCCCCGACTAATATCCGGCTGCGACACTCCCCTCTTCTGTCAGTGCTGCTTGATCAAGGTAAATCGCAACTCTTCGGGTTCTCAAGAAATCAACTGGGAGTGGAGGAGTGATAAGAAGGATCCAAAAGGAGGAAAGTCCGGGGGCGAAGGTTGTTCCAACGTCTACAGAGACCCGGCAAGTATAAGTGGTCAAGTAAGACACTAGGTAACACACACACCAGCGCTGGGGGAAAGGGGGACCACTAAGTATCCCGTGGGGTAGTGGGAGGACGGGGCAGACCTTGCAGTTCCTAAAACGTGCCGTCGAGTGTCCGGGCGTCTAGGTCAAGGTTTGCTCCCCACTAGAGGCCATGGGTGGGAGGAACTCAAAGGCAGTGTCTCCACTTCAGTGTATGCTAGACAACTTTGACAAGTTTGTAGCTGCATCGAGTCAGGGAGATCCAGGAGATTTTAAGGACTACAGATTAAGGAATCTGTGCACAGGAGAATGGCCCACCTTTCCTTTTGGGTGGCCTGCAGAGGGGTCATGGGACCTAAAGAAGATTAGGCAGGTAGAGAAATTTTGTGCTAACTATCATCCGGATCAATATATTTATATTGATGCCTGGGACAACGTGGTGACCCAAAATCCTGATTGGGTCCGGAAGTGTAAAGAAGTACAGTGTATGATGATAAGGAAAAAAGAAAAGAAAGTCAAGGTTAAAGTCTTTGCCCAGGAAGAAGAGCCGGTGGAGGGATGCAGTTACCGGGGGCCGCGATATGCAACTCCCAACGAGCCCCCGCTAGCAGCGGCTCAAGGCGCCCAGGGGCCCATGGATCAGGGACGGACATTACCATTGCCAGTAATTCCCAATGCGCCCCCACTAGCAGCAGTTCAAGGCGCCCAGAGACCAGTTAACCAGGAACGGGCAATAACACCGCCTCCATCATATGACAGCCCGGTGTCCATAGTTCTACAGCCTCCATACAGTGAAACCAATCCCTTCCGAAACCTCCGGGATGAATTAAGGGTTGCGGACACCACCACACAAACGGTGCGACGTCCCGCCCGAGAACCTAGTGATGCAAGCCCAGCCGTTACTAGAAGCAGGCAAGCTGAGCTCTCCCCTGTGGAAGGTCCGGCAGATAGCACAACGGCGAGGGAATTTCCAATAAGGGAAGTTAGTGTATTGGATCAAAATGACCAGCCTTATCAATTATATCAGGTGGTCCCATTTACCAGCAGTGACTTGCTAAATTGGAAGAGTTCTACACCTCCCTACTCCGAGCAACCCCAAGCAATGGCGACTTTATTAGAAACTATTATAGCTACCCATAATCCAACGTGGCGAGATTGCCAACAGCTCCTCCAGGTCTTGTTTACCACAGAGGAGAGAAGGCAAGTGATCAATCAAGCTACGTTACTGGCCCAAAATCAGCCGCCAGCGGGTCGGGATGCGGTTGCTTGGGGGGCAGAGCGCTTCCCCGTTGGAAAGGATCCGGGTTGGAAGGCCAACGTTGCCAACGATAGGACGACCCTAACGACCTATCAGGGGATCCTGGTAGATGCTGTTAAAAGGGGACCACAAAGGCCAGCTAACATCCAAAAGATCCAAGGGGTCAGACAGGAGAAGAGTGAATCTCCCTCAGCATTTTTGGAGAGACTAGAAGAGGCATATAGGAAATACAGCCCATATAATTTAGAAGATGACAATGGGAGAAGGGCACTGCAGCAGTCTTTCATCAGCCAGGCAGCAGATGATATCCGAAGAAAAATTCAAAAACAACCGGGATTCATAGGAAAAAATATGAATGAACTCCTAGCCATAGCAGAGCAGGTGTATATGGCCAGAGATCAGAAAGAGGAAGAGAAGAAGAAGAGAGATCGTAAAGAAGGATATAAAGTATTGTTGACCATGATGGATGGAGAGACAGGAGGATCGAGAGGAAAAGGAAGGGGAAAAGGAGGAGAGCGAAAGAAGTTAGGATGGAATCAGTGTGCCAGATGCAAGAAGTATGGTCACTGGAAGGGGGAATGTACAGAGAAGGTGTCTGGAGAGGAAGGAGGCGAAGGACGAGGCAGAGGAAGAGGAAGAGGACGTGGAAGAGGCCGTGGAGGTTATACTCCGCACCAGAAGAGGGAAGCAGTAGTGGCTGCAATAGCAGAAGAAGAATGGGAGGATGCGGAGGAAGAGGAATGAACCGACCAGGCTCTCGTTTTGCTGGACCCTGGGGAGCCGATGGTCACTATAGAAGTAGGGGACCAGCAAGTTGACTTTTTAGTAGACACTGGGGCAGAACGATCAGTGGTGAACAAACTTATTGGTCCTACCAGCGCCGAAGTCACCAAAGTGGTGGGGCTGTCAGGAAAAATTCAGAAATGCCCTTTTCTACAGGAACGGACATGTAATCTGGCAGGCCATTATGTGAGTCATAAATTACTATATCACCCTGATTGCCCAGTGTCATTATTAGGAAGAGACATTTTGTCAAAATTAAGAGCACAAATCCAATTTTTAGACGATGGCCAAATGGAATTGACAATACCCATGGAAGAGGAATGGAGGATATACTTAGCACAACAGGAGAAGTCTACCCCGCAGCCAAAAGTTGAATGGCCCTGGGAGCAAACTCCTTTGGTGTGGGCAGAAGACAATCCTCCAGGACTGGCTAAATATGTGCCCCCAGTGGTAGTAGAGGTGAAGAAAGGAGCAGTCCCAGTCAAAAGACCACAGTACCCAGTGAGTCGGGAAGCTTCTGCAGGGATACAAGTTCACATTGACAGGTTGTTAGAACACGGAATTATTGTGCCCTGTAGTTCACCATGGAACACACCCCTGTTACCGATAAAGAAGCCAGGAACTAAGAATGAGTACCGCCCGGTGCAGGATCTTAGGGCAGTCAACCAAGCCACGGTGCTCCTCACCCCAGTAGTACCAAATCCCTACATTATGATGAGCCTAATCCCTTCGTGGACGGCATGGTTTACAGTTTTGGACTTGAAAGATGCGTTCTTTTGCATCAGGTTAGCTCCAGTCTCCCAACCCATCTTTGCTTTCCAATGGGATACCCAGCAAGCGGGCCAAAAGACTCAATTTATGTGGACGCGCCTTCCTCAGGGCTGGCAAAATAGCCCGACCATTTTCGGCCAGGCGCTCGCTAAGGACTTAGAGGAGTTCAAGATCCCTGAATCTGAAGGAATCTGGCTCCAGTATGTAGATGATTTACTGATAGCTTGCAAGACGCAAGAAGGATGCAGGCATTACACCTTGCAGATGTTAGAAACATTGGAGGAAAAAGGCTACAAGGTATCAAAGAAAAAGGCCCAGCTGTGTCAAAAGACTGTAAAATACCTGGGATTTGAAATAACTGAAGGACATAGGTCTTTGGGAACAGAAAGAAAGGAAGTAATTTGTGCAATTCCTACACCGTCCACTAGGAGACAGGTGAGAGAGTTTTTGGGTGCAACAGGATACTGTAGACATTGGATTCCTGGGTACGCTGCGTTGGCTAAACCTCTGTACCGAGCTACCCGAGGAAATAGAGAAGACCCTTTTGAATGGACTAAAGAGTGTCAGGAGGCTTTTGAGGCCCTAAAAAAAGCCTTGATGTCATCTCCGGCGCTCGGGCTCCCAGACTTGGAAAAACCGTTCGACTTGTTCGTGTCTGAAAAGGAAGGAGTGGCTATAGGGGTGCTTACCCAGACATTAGGATCATGGCAGAGACCAGTGGCTTATCTGTCAAAACAGTTAGACACGGTAGCACAGGGAATGCCGCCCTGTCTTCGTGCAGTGGCAGCAGCAGTAGATTTGATAAAAGAAACAAGTAAGTTGACCATAGGACAGCCACTGGCCGTCAAAGTACCACACCATGTAAAGGCGTTGTTAGACACCAAGGGACCGCGCTGGCTCACAAATGAAAGACTGACAAAATATGAGGGGGTGTTGTGTGATAACCCGATGGTGACCCTAGAAACTTGTGCCACCTTAAATCCGGCCACCTTGTTGCCTGCCCCGGGAGAGGAAACAGTCCACCAGTGCATTCAGGTGATGGAACAGGTATATTCCAGCCGACCTGACTTAAAAGACGTACCAATGTCCAAGGCAGACATGACCCTGTTCACAGATGGCAGTAGCTTCATGGAGAACGGTGAGAGGCGTGCAGGATATGCGGTGGTACAGGGGGGGGGAGAGATTCTGGAAGCAGAGTCGCTCCCTCCGGGAACCTCCGCTCAACGGGCTGAATTGATAGCCCTCACCAGAGCACTGCAGTTGGCAAAGGGAAAACGGGTCAATGTCTACACGGACTCAAAGTACGCCTTTACTACACTCCATGCCCATGGAGCTTTGTACAAGGAGCGGGGACTCCTTACGTCGGCTGGAAAGGGCGTTAAAAATGCAGCTGAGATTGTGGCCCTCCTGGAGGCGGTCTGGGACCCGGACAAAGTGGCTGTAATGCATTGCAAAGGACACCAAAGGGGAGAAGACCCAGTGACACAGGGTAATAGATTAGCTGATTTGGCCGCAAGAGAGGCAGCTAAGCACCCCCACCATGAACAGCACCTGTTGGCTGTGACGATACTAGGAGATCCCCCATTAGAAAAGTTTACATACACAAAGGAAGAGGAGAATTGGGCTTTGGGGGAGAAAGGAAAATGGAAGGGAGAGGTCATTGTGATGCCAGATAACCGCGTTTATGTCCCTAAGGATATGGCGTGGCACATAGTCCGACATATGCACTCCAACACACACCTGGGTAAGACAGCCTTAGCTAAGCTGCTAGAACGGCAAATGTACATTGATGGACTCCATAGCCTGACAGCAGCAGCAGCACACAGATGCTGGACATGCGCCAAAAATAATCCTCGAGAAGGACCCTTAAAGCCACCAGGAATTCAACACATAGGCAACGTCCCATTCGAGGCAATTTTGACTGATTTTACTGAGATGCCCCCGCAAAAGGGCTACAAATATTTGCTTGTTTTTGTAGACACCTACACCGGGTGGGTAGAGGCATACCCAACCCGAACTGAAAAGGCAGTAGAAGTTTCAAGAGCACTTTTGAAAGACATAATCCCCAGATTTGGAATACCATTAGAAATAGGGTCTGACAATGGTCCAGCTTATGTACACAAGGTGATTCAAGGACTGTGTCAAATATTGGGCACAAAATGGAAATTGCATTGCGCTTATAGGCCCCAGTCCTCAGCTAAAGTTGAGAGAATGAATCGGACTCTAAAGACTGCTATGTCAAAAATCTGTCAAGAGACAGGGCTGGGTTGGACTGTAATACTGCCCATGGTACTATTGAGAATAAGGTGTACCCCTCACAAAAGAACAGGTCTGACCCCCTATGAGAGACTATATGGCAGACCACCATTAAATTTGAGGTCGATACTGGACAAAGGGGGAGACCAACATGTGATTGGAGATAAACAAACCATTCAACAAGTGCAAGCCCTGGCTGGACAGATAAAACAAATTGCACAATATACTTCAGAGTTAAATCCACCCTATCCTACCACACCTTTGCATTGTTTCTCGCCAGGTGACGAGGTGCTTGTGAAAGAGTGGAAGATTGACCCACTAGGACCTAAGTGGAGAGGGCCCTATACTGTGCTGATATCAACCCCTACTGCCATTAAAGTGAAGGAAGTTAAACCTTGGATACATTACACCCGTGCCAAGCTGGCACCCCCCCCTGTGGGAGATAAAAAAGGCAGATCAGAGTGACCTGAGACTCAGGATCGTCCGGCAACTCCCTGAGGGGTCAACAAGGCCATGAAGCTGACCTCTTCGGGAACAACAGATCGTCGCAGGTCAAATATGACGCAGTGTGGCCCAACGAAAGCCCTATCTTGGAAGTGGTGGATAGAGATTATAATGGGGAGGAGGAAAAGATACCCTAAGAAACCAATAGGGGTTCGAACAGTTTTTGGATATCTGATGCTTATAAACATGATCACTATGATACAGGGAAATTGGCTAAAAGAGCATGCTAGATTCATGTTTGATCAGCATGGAAAAGATGTGACACTCCTATATGAACATCCAGAAAAAGTGGGTGACTTCTCTTTCCTCCCTACCCTAATAGCTGACCCCCAGGTGGTGCTCGGGGGGGTTACAAGGAACTATTCAAAATCCCACCATATTTTCTCAGGTCCCCGATGGATTAAAACACATTAAATTTAGACGAATAAGATATACTGCCACCACGAGGGGAATGTGTTTTTGTTGTGCAAACAAGGGTACATGGAATCAAAAATGGAAAGGCTGGGAGCACAGAAAAGCCTTCCTAACGAGTTTGACAAATTACACTCACTGTCAGGACAAGTTTTATTTGTATGGAACCTATAACTCTACATATGTTAACAAACAAAATCTGGCCGACACGGACTGGAAAGAACTGTACCCTGAATACCCACTGTTTGAGTCAAATTACACATCCCTGAAAAATGGAGGCAGTATTTGTTCAGGATGGCATATTAGAGATCCCAATATGTGGTTTTTCTTTGATAAATGGGCAACCAATTTTCATCCAGGAAGAAACCAGTGTGTTGGGGTAGGATACCTGACATTCCCTGTACGAGTCCTTAAACACCCTAGGAGGCTTCAGAGATCTTTGAAAGCCATAGCACCCCTAGGACCTGAGTGTTCAGACGAAGTGATTATAGACTCACAACTGTCCGAAACTGGAGGCTCAAGGATAGGAGGAGGATTAATAACAGGGCTCCTAACCCTCGGGTCCTATCCTGGAATAATGGCCCAAGAAAACAGAAAGAGTATCATGGGACTCACATGTAGATTAGAAAAAAGCATAAATGCCACGGGAAAAATAGTTAGGCAATTACAGTCAGAAATTGAAGAACTAAGCCAAATGGCAATGCAACACAAGCTAGCCCTAGATTATTTGTTGGCAACAAAAGGAGGATTCTGTTCTATAATAAAGGGCCAGTGCGTGGTTCAGTTTCATAATCTGAACCAAACAATTGAAGATGATTTGGAAAAATTGCAAGAGTTAATAAATCATAACGTAAAGGAAGATGGATGGCAACCTTTTTCATGGTTGACGTCTTTGCTTCCTTCAACATCATGGCTTAGAGAAATAATACTTGTGATTATGTTATGCGGGTTTGTCTTTTTGTTGCTAATGTGCTGTTTTCCAATTTTGCTTCAAGTTTGCCAGAGATATATGCATCAGGCAGCTTCGGTAGAAAAGATAGCTCTCATTAAAGGGCATAATTGGAGAGATCCATAATATCTAACCCTTGCTGATTTGCTCTCGCTTTTGTAAAATCGCTTCGCAAAACAAAAACATGTGGGAATAAGGCAGAAAGGTAAACAGAAAGGTACAGCTGTAGGTATACAGAAAGGTACAGCTATAGAAAAGGCAAAAAAGCACAGCCTTAATATTACTAAAGCTGCTGGGGATTGCATGTAGAAAAGAGAACGGATGGACTTGACCATATATGGGAGCAAGATAAGTTTTTTTGTGAAAGGGTGAAAAATCGGTCATGAGACTTGCCAACTTTGCAGAAAGGAAATGGTCAAGGCTAAAGTTGGAACCTGCCAAGATCAGCAGATGTTTTCAGCTGTATTTTGCATGTCAGCGTCTTGAGATGTTTCCAAAAAAGGGGCTTGCTTATTGTGAAGCGAAACTTAAAAATATATGAGCTAATTGCTTAATATAATTATAATATTGACAGCTTTTTTAACCAATGATTTAATCTTCGGGGCGGCTCTTAAAGCCGAACCCCTTTTTGATGTATAAAAGAACACTACCCTTTGATGCTGGTGGGCTTTCCCAGAGACGCCATTTGTTGTGTCCGAAAGCCTCTGGCAGCTGCTAAATAAACTTTGATATTCTTGCTGAACCCAGTTGGCAGTCTTTCCTGACTCGTCTGCGTCCGCAATTTGAACTGAAACGGAGCATTTTTGGCTGAGCCTTTGAGCAATTGCTCAGAGAAAGAAAAAGCCTGCTTCAGCAGCACCCATCGGTATTACAAAGTATGTCAAATTCCTATTTGATTTCACCACAAGGCTATCAGGCAGAGAACTTGTACCTTGCCAATGACTTCATGTTGATAAGGATTTGAGCTGAGTATGAATTCTGTTCCATTATTTGAGGAAATGATTTTGCTGAAAAGTAGACATGCCTAGTTCCTGTGCTTTATTAAAGACTGACATTTGGACTTGTGTTTTATGCTCAACTAGCTTAGGTATTCAGTGATGTCCAGGTTAGGTCTTTTGTAAGTGTAAACATTAGAAGTAGTCAGTTTGGATTTGGATTTTATGAATGATCCCATTAGAAAATACATAAAGATGTGGGTGGACTGGAACTCCCATCACCCTGGGCGAATCCCTTTCCCCAAACCCCACCAGTATTTAAAATTGGTCATGATGGATATGTGTGCGAAGTTTAGTCCAGATCCATCATTTCAGCGGTTCACATTGCTCTCTAGATGTGGGTGGACTACAACTCCCATCACTCTGGATCAATTTCCCCAAACCCTGACAGTATTTAAAGTTGACTATGATGGGTCTGTATGCCAAGTTTGGTCCATTTCCGTCATCGGTGGGAGTCACGGGGTCCTCTGGAAGTGGGAGCCATTTTGGAAGTCACCACAAACACAAATTACATACATACAAACATATTTTATAGATATAGATTAAGGCTTTCTATGGCCTTTAGAGTTTATGATTACCCTACTTTTGTATATGTCTAGAAACTTTAGTTTTTTAAAAGGCAACTCCAAAAATCTGGGTTGATTTAGTTGGTTTATTTAAGTATTATAAAGGTAAAGGTAAAGGTTTTGCCTTAACAGTAAGTCTAGCCGTGTCCAACTCTGGGGGGTGGTGCTCATCTCCCTTTCTAAGCTGAAGAGGCAGTGTTGTTCATAGACACCTCCTAGGTTATGTGGCCAGCATGACTGCATTGAGTGCCATTACCTTCTCACCGAAGGTATTGATCTACTTACATTTGCATGTTTTCGAACTGCTAGGTTGGCAGAAGCTGGGGCTAACAGCAGGAGCTCACCCTGCTCCCCGGATTTGAACCACCAACCTTTTGGTCAGCAAGTTCAGCAGCTCAGCAGTTTAACCCACTGCGCCACCAGGCATTAAGTATTATACCTTACTCTTATCCAAAAATGAACCATCCCTTTCTCTGACTAGTGTGGCAAAAGACAAAAGCTTAATCGATTCCATGAGAACCTAAAAGAAGCATCACCCCTCTCTCTTCTCTCCACCATAATGCTGGTTTTGGTCTTTTTAAAATAGCTAAATGGGAAAATGGCAGCAGCAGCCAGATGTGTCTGGCCCCTTGAGGTGGCCTTGGTGTTTTCCCCTTGATGTTTATTAAGATCTGCAAGCGTGCTTGTGAGAGGCATTAATGCCACCGAGTGAATGGTGGCTTAATTTTATATAAAACCCCAGAGAAATTGCTTTTAAAAATCCCAGATCCACCCAATAAATGTGCTGCTCATGTGTATTTTCAACCAGATTTGTTAAACAAGATGTTTTATGTTAGCATATTAAAAGTAAAACAATATGATGTAATTTTAAAAATATCTTTGCTTCTTCTTTTGTGTTTTATTTCCATAACTGTAATACGTTCACATGGCAATCAGGGTTTAAAACAGAGAGAGATGTTGGGGGGGGGGGGGGGCACTAAGCCTAGCTGAGGCATCTGATCAGATAGTATTTCAGAACTGAACTTGCAAATATGTGAAACAAGATATTATGATAATAAATCTTGAGATATTTTCAAAGCCTTGTGGTTCTTTTTTAAAAAACTGGAAGTTTCATATTGGATGAAAAGCAAATAAACAGAAGTGAATGAAAAATTTTCCTTAAACTGTGTTCATTGTCCATTACCAGTGTCCTTGCTTCCTTATATGACTGTGCAATAAAAATAACACAGCAGCTACATCCAAAGGAACTGATGGAGTGAGTTGTGGTGGTGGTCGAGAAAAGCTTACTACATATGCACAAGTCATCTTGAGCTCAGAATTTCCATTAGATTCCTGGAAGGCATTCAAGTTTTGAAAAATGAAGAAATACTAATCTGAAAATGTATTGTCGAAGGCTTTCATGGCTGGAATCACTAGGTTCTTGTGGGTTTTTTTGGGCTATAGAGCCAATGCCTCTAGAACATGGCTCTATAGCCCGAAAAAACCCACAAGAACCTACTAATCTGAAAGTTCAGTATTTTTTTATTATCACAGCTTAACACTGGTTCTCGAGGCTTGAAAGGGCAATTCTTAGCGAAAATATTGTTCCCAAAGAGTGACACAAGTACACCCCCAAGGATTAGATTTGCTACCATATTCAATAAAAGAAGCAACTAAACAAGTAGGAGATTGTCCCAGCCAGAATGATTCCTCCTCTGATCAATCAGTAACAGCTTTGGCGTCATAGAGACTCTGCAAAGATTTCTAAACTTTTGAAAACTTGTCACTTAAAGTAGACAGAGAATAGCTTATAAACACATAGCATTAAGTTGTCAAAGCAGCAGAATATAAATGAAAATGTTCTAGAGAAGTTCATGAACTCTGTAAGGCTCTTGATGTATTCAAAGTCTTCCCATTCGAAAAAAAAACCTCTTCTAACTACTACTAGAAAATGAGGGCTGCCATTGAAAATAGGACAAAAATTCTCATCTTCAGCATGGAAGCCTATGAACACCATGGGCATAATATACGGACTGACCTTAGATGTAGATCAGTGGCTCTCAACCTTCCTAATGCTGCTAACCCTTAATACAGTTCCTCATGTTGTGGTGACCTTCAACCATAAAATTATTTTACTTGCTACTTCATAACTGTAATTTTGCTACTGTTATCAATCGTAATGTAAATATCTGATATGCAGGATGTATTTTCCTTCACTGGACCAAATTTGGCACAAATACCTGATACGCCCAAATTTGAATACTGGTGGGGTTGGGATGGGGATTGATTATGTCATTTGGGAGTTGTAGTTGCTGGGATTTATAGTTCACCTACAATCAAGAGCATTCTCAACTCCACTAACAATGGAATTAAACCAAACTTGGCACAAAGAACTCCCATGACCAACAGAAAACACTGGAAGGGTTTGGTGGACATTGACTTTGAGTTTTGGAGTAGTAGTTCACCTACAGCCAGAAAGCACTGTGGGCTCAAATAATGATAGATCTGGACCAAATTTGGCACAAATACTCAATATGCCCAGATGTGAACACTGGTGGAGTTTAGCGAAATATACCTTGACATTTGGGAATTGTAGTTGCTAGGGATTTATAGTTCAGCTATAATCAAAGAGCATTCTGAACCCCACCAACGATAGAATTGAACCTAACTTCCCACACAAAACCTCCATGATTAACAGAAAATATTGTGTTTTCTGATGATCTTTGGCGCCCCCTCTGACACCCCCTCGTGACCTCTCAAGGGTCTTGACTCCCAGGTTGAGGAACATTGGTGTATATGGTACTTAATAATATCATTATGTCTTTCAAATAGACTTGATTTTGAGGAGTATCAGAAATGCAGGGGCAAGGAGAACATAGGCTCCATTTACACTGACCATTTAATACAGTTTCAAACTGCTATTCACTGTGCAGATGATTACATAGGAAATCCTGGAACCAGTTTGAGTCCCACATGGTGATAAGAGAAACCACAGAAATGATTTGCATTTAGGGCTTTCTTTCATTCATTTTCGTGGTTGTTTGTTGTTTAGCTCCAAACTGCATTAAAAGGTCAGTATAGATGGGGCCATAGTCTTGCGTATGCAACCCGGTGTTTGGTACATGTAATCTCGAGTCAGAAACATGATGGAAATCCTGTGTGTTCAGCAAGGGTCCTCACTGTTTTTCTTCTCCCCGTTCCTGCATATACAGTATACACAGTCATTACCTGGCATCATTATTTTGTATTGGAGAAGGAGGACTGCATTTGGAAATTTAGAAATAAGTCGTGATGATTTCTCATAAAGGGCATTGTCTATTCTGCCCTTTATTAGAAACCAACCTGTGGTCCATGGACCATCAGTGATGCACAAGAACTAAAATATGGTCCGCGGCCTCACAGTTACTACACTGTTGCAACGAGAGTGACTAGTCACGCGAAACCCTCTTATCGTGCCAAGGCTTATTAAATATGGTTTTCTGTGGGCAAGCAGATGGTGACTACTGGATGGCATATCTTCTGCATCAGACACTAGAGCTGATGTGGTCTATCCAATGCAATTTTCTGAATCAGCACCCCAAATAAGCAAACTGAATCTAAAGTTGACCAAAAACTGATTTGTAACCCTTTTGGTACTAATGTTGGAGAGTGGTCTCTGGTGAAGTGGTTCCTGGTCAAAAAGAAGTTGGGAACCACTGTTAGGCACACTTAGGGCCTGTACATATGGGCACATGACAAGATATATACAAATCTATATGTTATTTGTAAAGCTGTCATACTGAGCCACGCCTGTTATCCAGAGCATGCAGAGTGCCACTATATGTGATGCAAGGTGACATTTATGGTGGCTTGCCATGACAACACACCACAGTCACCTTGCACCGTGACCCCATATGTGCAAGTTTTTTGACCCAGTGATTATGTGTCCTGAACCTGTGACTGAATTCATTGCCAATCTGACAAGCTTCAAGCCAACTAAGCCTTTTCAATTAGACTCCTCCTGGAAGTCAGTTCTTCCTAAACAAGTACCATTGATCCTTAATTCCTCGCTCCCTTGGCTTGTTTCTTCACAATGTGGATAGCAGTACTGCCGTCCTTGTTTCCGATGGGCAAGCTTTTCTTATTTCTAACTAGGTTGCCTAAAATGCATGCTGGGATGTCAGTTTTTCTTTTCAGATGCTTGTTTGGTTATTTTTAGTTCTTCTGAAGCCTGGGAAATCAGAACTGTAACCATTTGGAACAGCCTGAAGAGCCAACTGTAGCGGAGCCTCTGAATTTGATTAGATAAAACAACAAAGAGGTTCTGTTAGGGCAGAGGCAGGAAGAGCTGAGGTGGGTGGCGCTATCTGTCATAACTCAGGGGAAATGTAGCCTCAAAGCCCTCAAAAGTGGGTGTAAAGATAACATAAGCAATGGACAACTTTCCCACATCTTGAGGTCACTCTTCAGTCTGAAAAAAAATATTTGCACTCACTTTGCTCAGTATTTTTAAAGGAATAATAAACAACACATGATCGAATTTTTCTTCTGAGAATCCCAGAAGGTCATCTTTGTTCTTCTAAAGTCTGTATGACCATTTCTAAGAAATTAAAACATTTAGAAATTATCCATCAGTTACATTACTAATAAGCAAGGAAATATTAATTACTTTCTTCAACATGACACCTGTTGCAATAATGTTTCCAAGCTGTGATCTAACTTTAGGCACTTTGATGCAGGAACAAGTAAGAAGTGTTACCATTGTGTATAAATATCTTACATTCAAGTTATATATACAGCTGGTTATACATTTTGATGCATAAATAAACTTGGGGGTGGGATGGGGACAAGCCAACATGTAGCATTGCCAACTTGCCATCACTCAGCTTCAAGCTATTGTGTACAGCTTAAGAGACCCCACACCGGTTGTAGCTATGCCATTTTTACTCAAAACATTGATCTGCGGTACGAAAACAAAAAATCAATAAATAGTTTCAGATAGAAATGTCAGTAAGAATGATTTTTAAAATGAATATTTGATACAAGCAAATAAACAAAGGAAAATTAGTATGAAATTAATGAAAGCACCATAAAGAGGTTTATTTATTTATTTGCTTATTTATTGTTTACTACATTTATATCCCATCCCTTTCACCCCAAAGGGGACTCTGGGTGGCTCACAGCAGAGGCACAATTTGATGCCTTGAATACATATAAAAACAAAACAACATAAGCTTTAAAATAACATAATTAAAACATATCACTTAAAATATTATTTAAAGTTTAAAATCACCCAGTCCAAAAGCATATTCCAGGAGCCATTCTGATTGTCATTGTTCGTTATTGTACTGAGACATCGACTGTTGCACTGGGAATTGCTTTGCAAGTGGCACTAGTCACTTCTTTCCCGGGTGAAAAGGAGCCATTGGGTAACACCCTTTGGGTTTGGTCAGTCAACCAATTATAAGTGCACTCAACAGTAGCATTGTCCAGATCACATTATACCAGCTTCTTCATAAGAATATAATGGGGGGGGGGGATCTTGTCAAAGGTCTTATTGAAATCTAGATATGCCACATCCAAGACATTATGTCCATCAACCAAGCCTGTAATTCTCATTCAAACTCTTTTCCAGTTACAACTAAAATGTTCCAGTTTTGCTGTCCTCCCCCTTTGTCCTCAGCTTACTTCAGTTGCTGCAAACAGCAGAAGGAATGGAGAGGAGAGAAGAGGAGAGCAGGAGGTGCTTTAAGTAAATTGTTCTTCCTCATTAAAAATATTTATTATCTGACCACACTCTGGATGTTAGTTGCTCACTTATGTCCCAGTTTTCATATGTGAACTGCTGAAAGGTGTGATCATTTCTGTTCCTCTGATTGATTTGATTATTCAGTGTGTTTCTGACACATTGTTGCTTTTCCCTTTTACATTTTAAGGTGATACATCTAAAACTCACAAGTGAACCAATCCTCAGAATTTCTAAAAATGTGTATTAAATTATTAAATTTGCCCTTGTCAACAGAATAAATGTTTTCCGTTATGAGAGACTTGATTCCCCCCAATCCCATCCAAGTTGATGGGGAGAGCAGTAATCGATTTGCCAGGAAAGTGCATTACTGGGATGCTGTTAAATCATTCTCCAGTTTTTCTGATTGTGTGCCTATTACAAAAGTTACCAAATGGTTTTCCATTACTGTGTACTTCCATGGAATTTTCAGGACAGATTAAGAAACAGTCATCAGATTTTAAGAAAGTAACTGAACACACAGTTTCACTTCTCCTTTTTAATCATATTTCTTTTTTACGTGAATTTTCATTTGAACTGTTTTGTGTCACCATCTTTCTCCCCTTAACTGGGGCTGAGCATTGTATTCTGAAAGGATCATAAGAGCACCTGTAATGTTTAGGACCACATCCAAATGAACAATTAAATACAGCACTAAAAGACTTATTAATGCAAATTCCATCTGTTGAAACAGAGCCATACCAAATGGTTAGCTTTCTACTCTGAACACAGCAAGGAAGAAGTCAGGATAATGCACCAGGCTTAGATCTTTCAACAGATATACCATATGTACCGGAATATATAATCAGGGAGCTATATGTTTGGGTCCATTAACACATTGCAACACATTACATTTTGTGGTATACACCAAAGATGCTTTGAGTATACTTCTAAAAATTTTAACAGTAAATTCAACATATACAACATCAGAAAATCGATTTAGCAGCAACAAGAGCCCAAGCATCATATTTTTGAGCACAATACAATTTGCGGCATGAGCCCTCTTCTGCAGACATGCCACAATCCATCTCCTATATTCAGCCTTAGAGTATTAAGGCACGATGGAATGGTGGGTGGTGGGTAAGAGTGGTAATAGCAGACATTCTCATCAGAGGAAATAGGGACACTGATCCCCTGGACAATGGGAGTCAAGGCAGCTGTAAATCTTACCAGCAGTATTAGCTCACAAGTTTCTGGGATCAATGTCCCCATTTCCTCTAGTATTTTGTTCTTTCTATCAGCTTTCTGTCTTTCCTATTTGCTCAAGACATTCTGGAACTAATCATTCATCAAGATCATATTGCATGTGGAAACACTAATCTTGCATTCAACATAGGATTGTCATTTAAGGACTATTCCAGGCCCCAAGACTTAGGGGTGACTTTTTGTGATCCTACACATTAATGACCTCATCATATGGAGCTAGAATCGGTGCCATATGCCAATCTAGACCTGGTCACCCATGGAGCCAGGAACCCCCAGTAGCGAAATGGGTTAAATTATTGTGTCGACAGGACTTCTGACTGAAGGTTCAAATCTGGGGAGTGGGGTGAGGTCCTGTCTGTCAACTCCAGCTTTTCATGCGGGGACATGGGAGAAACCTCCCACAGGATGATAAAACATCTGGGTATCACTGGGGCGAAGTGCTTGCACACGTCCAATTCTCTCACACCAGAAGTGACTTGCAATTTCTCAAGTCACTCCTGACATGCACGCACACGCACAAACCAATGGAGTCAGCTGGCTCCTGTCAGACCAAGTTGTGCTGGCTCCATGGGTGAAGGAGGGTGGCATGCCACCGTGGCAACACGAGAGGCTTACCATGTTGCCATAATCTGTGGAGGGCAGCCGTGTGCACCCCCTATGCCCCACATGAGCTCATGCTTCCCCCCATGTAATTACCCTCCTGGCAATGTGGGCGATGCGGGTGGTGCGAGGTGTGGGGCACTGGTTTTCCCACACCTCATGGTGAAGCTGAGTGCTGCCGGCTCCTGCTGCTGGCCACCTGATGAGGTCGATATGTCACAGTCCCAGATCCATAGAGTTCAACCGCCATTCAACCGTCAATGCACAATGAAGAAAATAGACATAAAACATTTTTCAAGGCAGTGCTTTTGCACAGAGATTCATCCTTATCCTGAGGGCCAGAGAAGTAGGGTGAGGCCCTGAGACCTGAGAATCCTATTTCAAATGACAAATGCTCAAGAAGGTACTTGGTCAGCCATTCATTGTTCCAAATTAGGCTTTATTTATTAGGTTGACTCTGTCAGCTTATCTCCATGAAATCTAAGAATATCTGGTCAACAGGAACATAAACTTGGAAAAGTTTAGACATGTGTAAAAGCTTAGGCACCATTGTTTTTGAATCGATGCTTAGATATTATACTGTGTTTGTATCAGCACAAAAAACAGAGGCAAAGCTTTTATTATGCTGTGTCTTACTAATGGATAATTGGGAAACCCACTACTCACCAATACTGCTGAGTAAGTGTTCAGAGACACTAATAAAACCAGCTGCTGGTGGTGTTTCATGCTCCTTGTTCTTGTAGTTGCTGGTTCATAGCCCCGTTTTCCTCCTTTTTTCTATCTTAGGAAGACAACAGAAACAGCGAGAGCATTGAGAACAATGTGAATGAATTCACAAGTGAAGTAAATAGTTGAAAAAAGGAGACTCCTTTCATCACTCAAGAAAACAAGCAAGAAACAAAGAAAGCAATTTTAGCACAGAGCTGTTTAATAATCTACTTTCTTCCCGCTCTATGATTTTGTTTTGAACCTTGACCCTCCGATAGTTTTTCAGATTACTGAGAGATTGCTTCGTATTGGTTCGACTTAAGGCATTAACGTATTGGAAACCCATTCAGCAAATGTCTTTCTTTGAGATCTGTACACAAACATACATATGGCTTTGTGCTTTTTCACATCTATTATAGTTCTCATGCTTTTATGGGGTTTTTTTCCAATTTGATATTGGATTTGGCATGGACAAAGGCTACACAGTACAAGCTTTTGTAAATTGGAAATTCCTTGAGGCTGAGTAAAACATAATGTTGAAAGTTTTCACAGGCACACACACAGAGAGTGGGGAAGTGTGTTGCTTTTGGTGCCGAGTTTTGTGATGAATGATAAATACTCGGCAACTTTGTGCGAAAAGGTGTACAATAATTGTTGTGGCAATGACATGATGTCTGACTCATCCTCGGTGGTTTGGATTGCATGTGTGGGATTGTGTTTTGGACAGAGTGCTCCAGAATAGCAACACTCCATCAAAAGACACAGCAGTACACCTGTACTCCAAATGACTGAATAAGGCAAAACATATGTCACCCCACTGCTGCAAATGAAACTTAAAGGAAAAAACCGTAGGAGAAATAAAGGCAAGGACCATAACACCGGTATATCAGAGGATTTGTTTCTCTCTCCAGCTTTCTGAGATGATTTATTCATCACTAAACCTCTGTTCGCAAGCCATGTTTGATTTCACTTGATGCCGACAAAGTTGCTGCAACTGGATCTTTGGGAAGGCAGTGCCAAAGAATGTTTGATCTGGCTAGATAGATTACAATTGCAGGCATAATTTACAATTGAACACAGTGCTGCTTGTGCCCTCAATGTGTGATGTGGTTTTAAAACACTACAGATCTGATTCTTATTTACACAAAGTCTTCTTTGTACTGCTCAGGATATTGGGGGCTAGCAACTTAATATTGATTTTAATTACATTTTTAATTATCTCAGGCCTCTGATGCGTAGGTTAACAACTTATATTCATTTCAATCAAATTGTAATTACATTAAAGTAATTGCTGCCTTCCTTGCAATAAATGCACTTCCCCGTTTTTATTTTCATCACACTTCAACCCAAGGTCATCTAATGATTTTCAGGGTTCAATGGGAATTGAAAAATGGGTCTTCCCAGTCTTGAAAGCCAGTATGGTGTACTACAGTGGTTCTCAACCTACCTAATGCCGCGACTCCTTAATACAGATCCTCATGTTGTGGTGACCTCCAACCATAAAATTATTTTTGTTGCTGCTTCACAATTGTAATTTTGTTACACTTATGAATTGCAATGTAAATATCTGATATGCAGAATGTATTTTCATTCACTGGACCAAATGTGGCACAAATACCCAACACGCCCAAATTTGAATACTGGTGGGGTTGAGGGATTGATTTTGTAATTTGGGAGTTGTAGTTGCTGGGATTTATAGTTCACCTATAATCAAAGAGCATTCTGAACTCCACAAACAATGGAATTGAACCAAACTTGGCACACAGAACTCCCATGACCAAGAGAAAATACTGGAAGGATTTGGTGGGCATTGACCTTGAGTTTTGGACTTGTAGTTCCCCTACATTCAGAGAGCTCTGTGAACTCAAACAATGATAGATCTGGACCAAACTTGGCACGAATACTCAAAATGACCAAATGTGAACACTGGTGACGTTTGGGGAAAATAGACATTGACATTTGGGAGTTGTAGTTGCTGGGATTTATAGTTCACCTACAATCAAAGAACATTCTAAACTTTGCTTTGCTTCTAAACCTCACCAATGATAGAATTGGGTCAAACTTCCTACATAGAACCCCCATGACCAGCAGAAAGTACTGTGTTTTCTGATGGTCTTTGGTGACCTCTCTGACATCCCCCTCGCAACCCCCTCCCTCAGGGGTCTCAACCCCCAGTTTAAAAAACGCTGGTGTACTGGTTTGACGATTAGGCTACAACACTGAGACCAGGGTTCAAACCTGCCTCTGAATAAATCTTGCCAAGAAAACCTTGTGATTGATTTACCTTAGGGTTGCCATAAATCAGAAATGACTTGAATGCACGCAACAACAAGAACAACAATAATTTCCCAAGTCTGTTACTGTGCTTTGTACTTTTAGGGAATGTGTACATTTTCAATGCAGAACAGATATTTTAGCCTTTTAAAATAGACAGTTTAGAATATGGTGGGGATGTTGTGAATATTACTTATCTGGTTTCTAGAAAATCGTTTTCTAAGATTCCCATAATATTTTGATCTGCAAATGAATTAAATGTGAAATAGAATGAAAAACCATTAAATGTATCCATAAATGGTTGGAAGATCCTGTTCAGGGAGTCATCATCAATGGCTGTGCTTCATCTGGAAGGATGTTTGAATTGGGTTGCCTCGAGGTTCTGTCCCGAGGCAATTACTTTTCAATGCTGTAATCCGTGACTTTAGATGGCAGGATGGAGGAAATCCTGATCAGTTTGCAACTGAAGGTGGTGGCTAACATAATGGAAGATTCAAATAGAAGTCAAAAGGATGTTGATAAACTAGAACAGACATCTTGAGTTTGGACTTCAGTTCCTAGCAGTGCTCACAGGTCGCTTCCACACAGCTGTATAAAATCCACATTGAACTAACGTATATGGCAGGGTGAACTCAGATAACCCAGTTCAAAGCAGCTATTTTGAATTATCTGCCTTGATATTCCGGGTCATATGGCTGTGTGGAAGGAGCCCAAAGACTCTGGGAACTCAAGTCCTGGAGAAAATGGGGCAGAAAATAATAAAATGGAATTCAGTAGAAACAAATGTGAAGGTTTACATTTAGGTTTTGAAAACTAAACACACAGGTATAGGATGGGTGGGAAGTATATGTCTCTGCAGTACTATATATAAAATGCCCTTGGCATTATTGTTGATCAGAAGTTGAACATGAGTGATCAGTGTGATGCTGTAACAAAAAAGGTGAATGCTATTTCAGCCTGTGTTAATAGAAGTGTAGTTTTCAAGTTGAAGGAAGCAATAGTCCCATTATATTCTGAACTAGTTACATTAGGGAGGATATTATGGGCTCCATTGCCTGGTGTGGTCTCCTTCTTTGGAGACTTTCAGAAAAAAGCTGGTGTAATGTAAAATAAACCATGTGTAGTTCATGTTTGTTCAGCCCACACACTGCCTTGCCAGAGAAAGAAAATGAGCCATGCAGATGAATTGTAAAAAACAAGTAGTTTACTCCTTGTAATTCAGAACAACGTATTTACAATCATGTGGTCAGTAGCATCAATTCACATAATCTCCTTTTGTGAGAGATTTAAAATGCTCTTTCTTTTTTCATGTGGAGGAACTCCTTCAGCAGCTCATGAAGCAAGAGTACACACCAAAAATCTGTCTCTCTCTGCTTCTCTCTTCTTCTCTCTCTGCACCTGCATACCCCAAGCCTGAACAAAAATGTAACAGTAACCAAAAGTCTCGGGCTCGGCTTGCTCCCCAGGCATTGCCCGACCAATCAGCCTCAAATATCTTATTTTACAGTTGACACACACTCACTGATTCCTTGCATGCTCCAACAGAGTTGATGTTTCACAAGGCTCTTTCTAGTTTTATGATTCTAAACATCTGAAAGCAAAAAATGAAACAGAACTCCTCCCCCACTTTATACATATACATAAAAATATTGACAGGATCAGAAAACATGCATGCGTACAGACATATGCACATACATAATCCCAAGGAACCAAGAGTGACAAAGGTTATATTATGTTATAATACCCAGAGCCCAGTATAATACTCAGTTTGGATTTCTAAAAGACTCTAAGCAACTCCCAAGTTTCAGGTTCAGCTGCTGAAGGGTATGGTTGTCATAGAAGAACAATTCACATCCTACTGTATTTCAGAGGGATGCATAGGTTTTACCAGAAATTGCTAGCATCCATATGTTTACCCTTTATGTTTTCTCTGATAAAACATCCATGTACCAATGTTAAATATTTCAAATTTTATAGTAATTCACATTCAGAGGAATGGCAAACATAAACGTAACCTTTCAGTCATAGGCCAGTGTGACGAGCCAAAAAGCCAGCAACATGAGTGCACATATGGTCTTGTTTGTACTCCAGAGTATAAAAGAACAAAACAAGTTAGCAAATACAGATGGTTAAAATCAGTAAGGGTGTATAACGAAAACAAACAAAACTGGGCTGTATATAAACCAGAACCCATTTGCCTTTCGCTCCTTTTGACCAGTGGCGAAGGGCTGTTTTCTGAGTCTAACGCAGCAGCTTTCTTGTGACAAATGTCCTTGTGCGAGTGCCCTTCTGGGGACTTTGGCTTCCACAGATTCTGCTGAAGATTGCTAATTTAATTGTTTTTGCTTTGCGTAACAAATTCATGTTTGGTTTGGGTATTTTAAAAATAAGAATACCGTAATGGCTTGTGAAACCTGTAGTTTACAATAGGCAAGTAGGGGAGTGGTCTCTTTCACCACCAAGCAGAGTTGAGGGATCATTTTATATTACTTACAATACTTTATATTTCTTTCTGTATTCTAAAAAAAGAGTTCCGAACAGCTTGCATAGGAGCTGTGGATGATTTCTCTTCCAATATAGTGGTGATGTTACAGTACCTCCACAGTTGGATTGCCTTTCCTACTTCTATATCCCCGCCCATTTCTGTTGGATTCAACTGTTAGATCTGTGGAAGTGAAGCATTCCATCTCCATAAGACCTGGACATGTAATAAATACCATTCATACTCATATGCCAGTTGACCACATAAATTGAGGACAGACTTTTGGGCCCCAAATTATGGATTTTGATATGACCCATGGATACATCAAGGGTTATTCCACAAATACAGGAAAGTGCCAACATTGCTCCAGTCGCACATGGTTATTACCACCATAATGTTCCTGCCCAGGCATTCAAGAAAGGACAGGAGCAGCTCTATGGCAGAGAGAGTAGAGGGAATTGGTACTTCATTTCTGGTCTCCTAGGATAGACTAAGCACTCACCTTTTGCCCCTCTACTCAGAGGTGGTTCCTTTTTTGGTAAGAGTTACAGTGCAGTACTTACATTGACTCATGCGTAAATCACGCATTTGGGTGGTCAATGTTTTGACTAAAATGTCTAGATTCATTCATGTTTGTGTGTGTATATATAATTTATAAAGACACACATATAGTAAATCAGCACTTTCTAGACAATTTTCCAAATGTAGATTCCAAGAAGCCTGGAAGCAGCAGCATATACTGGTTTGTCCCATTAGTCTCCTGTGAGGTCAGGCTGTGCTAATGATCTGGTCAAGGCTACTCAGTAAATTTAATAGAGGAATGGGGATTTAATAGAGATATTTGAGCCCAACACGTAGACCACTGTACCACACAGGCAGTTCATGATATAGTGTTCTTCATCTCTGTGGTCTCCAGAAGCCACAAGTCGGATCAATATCTTATCTAGTGCAGCATGTTGTTTCCCACAATGGCAAACGTGAATCCTGTGGGAACCATAAAAGTCAATAGTCTTTCCCTCCCCTGTTGATCCTCCGTGACTGGCTTTTAAAGGCATGCTGCTTCTGATCCTGGAGGAAAAATAATTATCATGTGAGACTAGTAAGCATTGTCTTCCAGTTTGAAAGAGGACATGTTCTATGTTTCAGGGAGAAACTGAAGGTATTAAGAGATACTATATTGAGCATAGTGTATTGAGCATTGGATTACGACTTTTTGGCTAGTTGCATTGTACGACAAAAGGAACAGCATTAACAATCAACAGTAACCTATTATACATGGTATCGTTAGTTTCAAGGAGTGATTTTTTAAAATTTTGGAATAGATAGAAATAATAAATGCTTGCAATTAGGTTTTTTAAAATTATTTCCTCTTTCAGTTAAACATTTGAACATTTGTAATACATACACTAAACATTAGGAGGAGCCCCCAGTTGCGCAATGGTTAAACCCTTGTGCTAGCAGGACTACTTAACGAAAGGTTGGCGATTTGAATCCAGAGAGCTGGGTGAGCACCCACATATCAGCCCCAGCTTCTCATGTGGAGACATGAGAGAAGGCTCCCACAGGATGGTAAAACATCCAGGCATGCCCTGGGCAATGTCTTGCAGACAACCAATTCTCTCACACCAGAAGCAACTTGGAGTTTCTCAAGTAATTCCTGACATACACAAAAACCCAAACTAAACATTATGTTAAAACTTTCCACTACATGTACAGTATGAATATCCACCAAGATGCTAATTCATTCACATTTAAAGGACAGAGATCTAAAAGCTAACCATTTAAAATTCTACATAAGTAAAACAAGTATAATGGTGGATTTCTGTGATAATTATTTACCTTCATGCAACAATAACAATGGCAGTGGTGTGGATTGGATTGGATCTCAAAGACTTATTTATTGCCCACCTTAAGGAAGGGCTGAGTTTCTAGGATTTTTGAAATCTTAACATTCTGTCTGTTTGGGAACAGAGAACATGTAAGCCAATACTCTATAGCAATGTCACATGCGGCAATAGGGCTTAAAACCCAACTTAGAAATCAGTGTCAAGGGATTATTATTTTAATGAGACCATTTATCATGTCACTTTGTGGTTAATCTCCAGAGCCAGCACTAGGGTGGATGAGGTAATATTTGCACATGTTTAGGATAAGATAGAACAGAAATGGATGGGTGGGAGAAAGGGATGGGAACATGCTGAGAAGATTATGAGTGTCTTGGCCGACATCAGCATGAGCTGTGACTGAGTAGTCATGTGTGAAAATGGGAGATTAGAATGGCTTTAATAGGAAACGTGATGACCCCCAAAACACCCGTTTTGCATAGAGTGTGCTGCAAAGAAGGGTGCTTGCAGAAGAACCAAGATATGTAATTAGGAGTTTGACACAATATAGAGGAGCTCATGAGCTGCCTCTTGAGAGGATCAGTTTTAATACTCAAGATTCAGAAAGGAGCGTTGGCCTCCAAGTTTCTTTCAGTGTTGGAAATCTGATACAAGCGAGTTAATGCTGTTTGTATGAAACAGAATGCGGTGTACTGTTGCTATCGGCTATTGGATTGTGTTACTATTGTCGTCTGTTATTTGGGGAAGCTTTTGAAGCATTTGTTTCTGCAGATTAAACACACATCGCATAAAGTGCCAATTGAAAGATTCCATTGACCTTCATTTGGCATGTCCTTAGTGAAAGTACATTTCGTTCAAATGTTTTGTAATAATTTTCAGGGAGCCAAGTGAGCATTCAAAACTAGCTGACATGGCGCAAGCATGATTGAAAGGGGGGAAACTATTTGCCTTGTAATCTTCTGTTTCTTACAACTGAAAGTTTTAAACAAAAGAGATATATTTTGGGGTGTACGCACAACGAAAGGAAACCTTCGGTTGTCAAATATACTTGAGTCAAGCTCTCTGATGTTCCAGCACAATGGTAATCTGATGCACAAGCACCATACATGAGCTCCCAGATAATATTTCAAAATCCACATTCCTCAAGGCTATAAAGACAAGGCTGCAAAAACCTTGGCAGGTTTTCTTGTGTTAGAGCTGTGACAGGTTTCAGGAGGAGGAAGAAGATGTGTGGTAAAATGTGTTTTGAGATATGTGTGCCAATGATGGTTGCAAGAATAGAAGGTGGACATGTGGCAACCTTGTTTCCATATGCTACCCATTAGCCAACTGTGGAAATGATGTCCAGAAGTCATGTTCCCTCCACATTATAAATATGACACCCGAAAGAACCACAAGATTTCTTGGTTTCTTTTTTGTACCGTATGTCTCTTGAGAAAGCAATATATTGTTTTGCATCAAAAGGTATCTGGAGCAACACATGTGGCAGGTCACACCTTGGATTTGGGATTCCGTTAAAGAGTGGGAGATGATGATCTGGAGAAGGGGAGAGGTCATTACCTGATCATGTGTTCTTTCAAAGTTATACATATCACCTCTATAGGTGTGGAGAACATTTTTCAGTAGACTGCCTATTGGAAGTGATAGATCCTGTGGGTTTGCTGCAGTCCTTGTGGAATTACCCTGTAAACCTGCTGGGACTTATCTTCTATCTGGAACAGAAACATGAAATAGCCATAGACACAATTATTTCCAAGTGTTTCCATCCAAACCGAAGAGGTGCATTAGCACCTTGATAACATGTGAGACTTCACATGGCATTATCCCCGGCCCTTTCTGTACTTGAATTTACTCTCCATATTTTTCATGCTTATGTTGCTGTTACTGTAATTTTTTGATCATGTTGTGACTCTGTATGTTTTGATGTTGTTGTTTGGAAACTGCCCTGAGTCTCCTCGGGGAGATAGAGCGGGATATAAATAAAGATTATTATTATTATTATTATTATTATTATTATTATTATTATTATTATTATTATCCCTATTAGTTTTCTGTTTAACGAGGGCTGCAAGAAGCTTATTGGAATTCTATGCTTCCAGGTAACAGTCTATACGACTGCAGACTAAGAAAACACCTCAAATTTATGAGTAAACAAAAGAAATGCTGATCTGTTGGAGAACAGCTGGGAGAAACTTTATTGTATTAGACCATTAAACATATTTTGCTGATCAACATTGAAAAGACAATAAGCAAATTTCCAATGTGTGTTCTTAAACACAGTAGTTTGCTAATATTCTGTATTTAATAAGACAGCACAGAACTAAATTCAGATCTAAACAGTAAAGATCCACCAAACTACTTGGCACCACATTTTCCCAGTCAGGTTTGATCCTGTAGTGGCCCGTTGATACTACATATATTATACAGATAATCAGCCTTACAGATCCCCCAAGTGAACTCACTGCATTGTTAAGGGACAGCACACATTTTCAATATTTTGCATTACTTTTGATTATATGTCTGTAGCCACTCTGCTTTGCTTTGTCCCCTCCTTGCATTCCAAGCCATTCATAAAAAATGTAATGTGGTGGCGCAGCAGGTTAAACCGCTGATCTGCTGAACTTGCTGACAGAAAGGTTGGCGGTTTGAATCTGTTTGAAGAGCAGGGTTTGAATCGGTTTGAAGAGCAGGGTTGAAGAGCAAGTTTGAATCGGTTTGAACAGCAGGGTGAGCTCCTGCTGTTAGCCCCAGCTTCTGCCAATCTAGCAATTCAAAAACATGCAAATGTGAGTAGATAAATAGGTACCACTTCTTTGGGAAGGTAAAAGTGCTCCATGCAACCATGCTGGCCACAAGACCTTGGAGGTGTCTATGGACAATGCCGTCTCTTCGGCTTAAAAATGGAGATGAGCACCCCCACCCCAGAGTCGGACAAAACTAGACTTAATGTCAGGGGAAACCTTTACCTTTTCTAAAAGCACCTACAGGTTTGTTTTAAAGACCATATAGACAGACCCTGAGTCACCACCATTAATTTCAATAGGTCTGTTCTAATTGGGATCATCAAGCCAGTTTAGAGCATGTTACCAGACACTGTTAATCTCATATGTATATTTTCAAATAGCCTCCTCCTCCTCTTCCATAAAGGTATTTTTCTAGTGTAACTGGCTTGTACATATGTATTTTTGATTGGCACTGTTTTCAGTAGAGATTTGTGTGAGTGGAAAGAGGAGGCTTGAAAACCATCATGGCATCGTTTTGGTAAGCCTTTATGCAGTTACCAAAAGGAGGATGCAGAGTTACATGACCCTGGCTCTCTGAAATGCTTGACAGCTGCAAAAAACATCACTGTTCCTGTAAAGTACATTGCCCCAGATCAAGTTACTGCCAGGGAAGACTTTAACAATCGTCTGTTCTTCTTTTAACCAACAACAATTAGTATTAGCAAATGGTCCAGGCCATTGACTGAGATCACATATGATTCCCATTCAAGGAAGACAAAAAATTTATTCAAACCAGATCTGGAAGCTCAACACAAGTTACCCTGCTCAAAATAATGACTCTGAAGTAGAGCCTATCTTTCATTTTGTAAAAAGAAACGCAAATGTGCACACATTTATTTCAAATCAAGTGTTTCCCTTCCCCACCCTCAACCTCTTCTCTGTCAGCCATCTGGAAATGGGAGTTTGGGTTTAGGTATATATTTCATTTGGAAGATCATTCTTCATTTTATCTTTAGGAAACTCATTGTCTCTCTGTTATAACCAATAACCAGTAGTAGCTTTGGAAATGGATGATAGTGTTGATTGTGGGGGTGAAGAGGAGTATGTGAAAGCAGAGACAACACCCTACACCAGTGTTTCTCTGCCTTTCATGCCCCCCCCCCGGGGGGGGGGTCATGAGGGGTTGTCAGAGGGGTTGCCAAAGACTATCAGAAACACACAGTCTTTTCTGTTGGTCATGGAGGTTTTGTGTAGGAAGTTTGGTCCAATTCTATCATTGGTGGGGTTCAAAATGCTCTTTGATTGTAGGTGAACTATATATCCCGGCAACTACAACTCCCAAATGTCAAGGTCTATTTTCCCCAAACACCACCAGTGTTCATATTTGGGCATATTGAGTATTCATGCCAAGTTTGGTCCAGATCCACAGTGCGCTCTGGATGTAGGTGAACTACTAGTCCAAAACTCAAGGGCAATGCCCACCAAACCCTTCCAGTATTTTCTGTTGGTCTTGGGAGTTCTGTGTGCCTAGTTTGGTTCACTTCCATAGTTGGTGGCGTTCAGAATGCTCTTTGATTGTAGGTGAACTATAAATCCCAGCAACTACAATTCCCATATGACAATATCAATCCCCCCACAACCCCACCAGTATTCAAATTTGGGCATATCGGGTATTTGTGCCAGACTTGGTCCAGTGAATGATAAAACATCTTGCGTATCGGATATTGATATCACGATGCATAACAGTAGCAAAATTAAAGTTCTGAAGTAGCAATGAAAATAATTTTATGTTTGGGAGTCATCACAACATGAGGAACTGTATTAAGTGGTCGTAGCATTAGGAAGATTGAGGAACACTGCCCTCCAATCTTTCTGGTTGATTTATAATGTATTTCACATACAAAATTGTCTTTTGGGGACAAGTTTGGGGGGCGGGAATTATATTTAAAAAGTCTCACACCAATTTTGAGTTATTTAAGGCCATTTTCCAAATTAATACAGGCACAAAATCATGATTCTTCACAAAATAATGCATGTTATGTATTTGCAGTACATCAAAGATTCTGCTATGTTATATTTGTGGAATATAAAAGATTCTGTCGCTTTCTATTCCCAGTCAAGTTCAGGATGTTGTTCCTTTATAATTTACCTCATGATCTGAAGGAGAAGAAAAATACATCAGCATTTCAATACAGAAGAAAAACATTGGCACTTCTAAGGTTTTCACTCCTTTGCTCACATGAAAGGCTTGAAAACCTATCTTCTTCCTGGCTGCTGCTGTGAATAGTTAAAAGGTTTCAGCATAACGCTTATTCTCTGCGGATACATATCTATAACTACAAATAGTTTGGACACTTCATTTCAGCAGCCCCTCCTAACCTTCTACTCTCAATAGAAGAGATGGGAAAAGAGTTCACCAGCTGCAAATTTAACATCATGAAAATGCCATTGTTTGAGGAGTGGAAAGTTTGCAAGTGAGTATCTTGACAAGAGGGTCCACAGATATATGAATGGCAAGTAAAGGCGGTTGAGTAAATATATGAGAGAATATTATAAAAGTGCAATTCGCCACGCAGAGCTTGTACTGTAGAGGTCAGTTCTAATATTCAGGCTTGTCAGCTCCCGGACTTGCAAATATCTAGTTGACATTCACCAGAACCAATATAGTTAGATTTTTGTGGTTTATACACAAAAACTACAATATGTCCCCTTTCTTACTGTCTTTCAATCAGCAGGAAAATACTTTTATTATTCACACAGACTTTTAGAACTGAAGGCTTTTAACAAAAGGGCTGAAAGAAGTTTTGCATTGTTTTAGGTTTTATTGCTTAACTTTAAAAAAAATCTTTTCTAGAGTATAAATTTAATATAGTAGTTTGATTTGGTTTGAATGTTGAATTTTTCTATGTGTTTAATTGTAATATTCTTAATATTTAAAGCCGCTTTGAGTCCCTGTCTTGAGGAAAAGGTAAGATATACCATATTTTCCGGTGTATAAGATCACTGGGCATATAAGACGACCCCCAATTTTTCCAGTTAAAATATAGTTTGGGATATACTACCCCTCTTCCAAAGCACACCAAATAAAAATTTTAAAACATCAGATTTGATTTCAATATGATAATTTTCCTACTACCGTATCTTCTTCTCTGCCTCTCAGATCTTGTACATGCGCTCCTGAGCCGTTTCACTGCACTCCTCAGGAGCGAGATCTCAGAGGTAGAGAATACAAGGGCGGGCCAGATGGGTAAAAGAGGTGCGTTTTCCCGGGTACAGCACGGTTCTATCTCTTTTTTCCATACCCCAGGCATCCTGGACACCTGGAGCTTGCGCCCCCTCACCTCGTCATCGGGACCACATTAAGTCACTTCTTTCCACAAATCCTGGTGGAGGATTTTCTTCTACCGTGCTTCCACCCTTGCTGCCTTTATATGGTCACCACATATGGTGGGTATGCGGCTGCAGCCATTTTTGAGCTACCCCAACCATGTGCAGCGACCACAGTCCGGCGCAGAAGTTTCTGCACCCGCCCTATAAGACAACACCAGTGTATAAAACGACCTTCAAATTTTGAGACGATTTTGCTGGGTTAAAGAGTAGTCTTATAAAAAGTAGTTTTATATGCCAGAAATAAACTCATTAATAACAGCAACAGTTCAGAACCATATTGTTGTCAAAGGCTTTCATGGCCAGAATCACTGGGTTGCTGCGGGTTTTCCGGGCTGTATGGCCATGTTCCAGAAGAATGTTTCTGCAACCTGGCCACACAGCCTGGAAAACTCATAGCAGCTCAATTCAGAACCAGGGTGCAGATACTTCCTGCATTTCCACTTTTGATATCTTCAAGACTGTGTATGACATTTCACCAATGGTACTGGAGATCGACAACAAACAGGCAAGAAATGAAGGATTAGTCACATAGAATACCTCTTTGACCCACCAGTGGAAAACCTATCAAAGAACTTTTGTGTGTGGAAAGTAAGGATGTGATGGATTCTTGTTAATTTTCACATCCTTTTATGTAAAAATATATTTCAAAATTCAAGACATGCAGAGAAAGCCCCTGTAATTTTGCACAAATACAGTATCCAAAAAGATGTTTCACAGTGCAAATAGAACAAAAAACATCTGTTCTGATTCATTTTTTCTTGAAATAAATAAGCATGCCTAGGACCACAGCCTTAGTTTTGTTTTCATATCAGGGGAAGGAAATTAAGTGTTGTTGAACTGCAACTGCAAACATTCTTCACATTGGTTGTGCTGTTAGGGCTGCTGGAAATCATAGAATAATAGAGTTGGAAGAGACCAAAGGGGCCATCTAGTCCAACCCACTTCCATGCAGGAAAAGCACAATCAAAGCATCCCTGACAGATGGCCAGCCTCTATTTAAAAGTTTCCAATGAAGGAGCTTATACCAGATTCCAAGGCAGAGAGTTCCACTGTTGAACAGCTCGTACTGTCAGGAAGTTTTCCTAACGTTCAGGTGGAATCTCCTTTCCTGTAATTTGAACCCATTGCTCTGAGTCCTAGTCTCCAGGCAGAAGAATGCAAGTTTGCTCCCTCTTCCTTATGAGGCTCTTTCAATTTATACATGGCTATTATGTCTCCTCTCAGCCTTCTTTTTTGTAGGCTAAATACAACAATACTATAATCCAACAATATCTGGAGACCTATATGATTCATACATGATTTAAAATGTACACTCTCTTTTACTGCATTGGAGTATGCATCATTTAAACAAAATCAAGGGAATGCAACAGCATTGATACTATATAGGAAGGAAGAACTTGAAGTAAGACTTTCTTGAAACAACTTTCTTTTTCTTGCTCCAGGCTGTTGATTTGCTAGAAATCTTTTCCTCTTCCCCACTTCACAGTATTTCTTCTCAGCCAAGCCAAAAAGATCCCTTAGGGCAGCCAGTGTGCCTTGTTCATCTCATTTCCCTGAATGTGCTTTGAGAACTTTCCTCTTTCACAAGAAACTTGGGCAGAGAGACCAAGCTGAGCTGCTAATTTTCACACCTCATCATCTCACAAGAGACTCCAGTTGCCAAAGTATTGTTAACACCGGTCTTTTCAGAACAATCAGCAGGGGGTGCTCCAGGAGCAAGATTGTCTGCGGAGAGCAGCACCAACACTCCTTGTGTGATAATCTCACACCACACATGAACACACATGAGCACTACGGTGCTCCAAGAGCCTAGCAGGCTCACATCTGTGGATATTTTATATAAGAGACAAGTAATGGGAGAAGGTGAGATCTTCAAAGTGTCTTGTAACTCAAGGAGGCCTGTATTATACAAGCACAGAAGGCAGCCAGGGATTATGATAAGTTGTGTTTGTACTCTGAGGTTCTGCTTTTAGAGCATTTTACTTGGTTCATAGTGCCAGCAAAAACCTTTTGTGAGCGTTCGCTTTCCAGATCTAAGCATACAACAGAACTCTGTAGGGAATTCTGTCACTTTTCCTCTTATGGGGAATGTATTGCACAGGCATTGTCAGGCTCCGGAAAGTTCACCAGAGCTTGAAAAAGTTACTTTCCTGGATGACAACTCCCAGAATTCCCCCTCTCCAGAGATGTGGTCTGGAAAAGTTACCTCCCTCCCCAAGCTCTGATATGTAGACAGGCATGGTAGGAGGTCAAAGCCTGTGTAATGTAAAAACTATTTTAGAATTGTTATGAGTATATATCCTTTAAAAGGTTGCTGAAAGGAGCCATAGAAGACAAAACTGAGATAGAAAAGAAATAATGCATGAGCAAATCCAGACAAATTGCCTTGTTGAATCAGATTAATTCTGATTTTGTCCAACAGTAAGTGCTATTTTTTTAAAGTTCTCTGATTTGTAGGGTAACCACAAATTTATTTTTAAAGGATGTGGTTATATCTCTTGCCATTTGTGGCTTCAGAGTCTCTGGTGAGATTTCATAGATTTTTAATTGCTTCCCTGCTCACCAGAGATAGATGATAGATAATGTTATCTATGATAGATATGGTATATAGCAATGTTTCTCAAACTGGGGATCAGGGCCCCTGGGGGGGGGGGGGTTGCAAGGGAGTGTCAAAAGAGTCACCAAAAACCATCAGAAAACACAGCATTTTCTGTTGGTCATGAGGGTTCTGTGTGGGAAGTCTGGCCCAATTCTATCATTGGTGGGGTTCTGATTGTAGCTGAACTATAAATCCCAACAATTACAACTCCCAAATGTCAAGGTCTATTTTCCCCAAACTCCACCAGTGTTCACATTTGGGCCTATTGAGTATTCTTGCCAAGTTCCATCATTGTTTGAGTCCACAGTGCTCTGTGAATGTAGGTTAACTACAACTCCCAAACTCAAGATCAATGTCCACCAAACCCTTCCAGTGTTTTCTGTTGGTCATGGGAGTTCTGTGTGCCAAGTTTGGTTCAAAATAAATTAAATAATAAATAAATAATTCCATCATTGGTGGAGGTTGGAATGCCCTTTGATTGTAGGTTAGCTATAAATCCCAGCAACTACAACTCCCAAATGACAAAATCAATCCCACCCCCAAACGCCGCCAATATTCAAATTTGGGCGTATTGGGTATTTTTTGCCAAATTTGGTCCAGTGAATGGAAATACATCCTGTATATCAGAATCTGTGTTAAGGGGTCATGGCATTAGGAAGGTTGAGAACCGCTGGTATATAGTGACCAAGATGAAATTGACCTAAGAGTGAGGAAGAGTTGATGGTTAAATATCAGCTCACTGAGAGATTGGTAACTTTTGCTACTTCTGGAATCATACAGCAAGATAAAATATTCACCTGAATGATTTTTGAAATTGAATTAAATTAAAATGTTTGCATGAGCAGGTATGTGAGTTCCTTCATATATGTATACAGATTGGGTTCCATCGCCAAGACATTTCATTTTGTAAAAATATGCAAATACAGGCATGCTAAAATCCGAAAAATCTGAAATACAATATTCTTCTGTCCCAAGCATTTCAGATACAGGATGTTCAACTGGTATAAGTTTTATACTAAACTTAATAGCATATCACCTTATGGTCTATGTTTTACACAGTGCCTAGGAAATTTACTTATTTGGATAACAGAAAAGCATGAGGGGCAGTGGCAACCTATGCCACCATCACTACTGTTTGCCTCTCCTTGGTAGTGTGATGAATTTCCTAACTATACAGAGTATTCCTGGAAGGTGAGCTTTAGGCTGTCTCAAGAAGGGAACATGGCTGCTCTGTATAGAAAACTATCAGTGTATTGCATTTCCTTTTTACATGGATAGGAAAGTATTTTATCACAGATCAGATTGCTTGCCCTCTGTCCTAACATTACTTTTTGGTGCTTGAAAGTACCAGGTTTTTCCTACTACCTTCCACCTGATTCTTTTCATCAGAGATGTTAGAGGGTGAACTTGAAGTTTTTTGTATGCAAAGCATGCACCGTACCACATGTCTTCGTAGACTACCACATGTCTTTGTAGACTACTGCAATGCACTCTACGTGTGGTTTCCTTTGAAGACTGTTTGAAAGATTCAAATGGCCCAACAGGCAGCAGCCAGATTACTCACTGGAGCGGTATACAGGGAGCATACAACCCCACCCCCATTGTCAACCCCACTGGCTACCAGTCTGCTATCAAGCACAATTCAAAGTGTTGGCTTTAGCTTATATAACCCTAAGCGGTTCCGACCCAGCTTACATATCTGAAGGAATCTCCCTTTATGAACCATCTCGGAGATTAATATAGTCAGGGGAGACCCTGCTCTCAGTCCCGTCTCCTTTGCAGGCGTGACTGGTAGAGACAAGAGGCAGGGCCTTGTCAGTGGTGGCCCCTTGGCTGTGGAACTCCCTCCCCAGTGATATTAGATCAGCCCCTTCCTCCTGGCCTCCAGAAAGAGAATGAAAATGTGGCTTTAGCATCAAGTGTTCAGAGAAGTGCCATTGAAGGATATGAAATATGTGCAATGACTATTGGTATAGCCCTGGATTAAGATTATGGATGGCATGGTTTTCATAATGGATGTAATGTTTTTAACTGTTTTAATGTGTATTAATTTTAATTTTAATGTTTATTTTAATTGTATGTTGTTTTAAGGCATTGAATAGTTGCTCATGTGTAAAGCCACCTTGAGTCCCCTTCGGGGTTGAGAAGGGTGGGGCATAAATATGGTAAATAAATAAATAAACAGACAGCTGATTCTCTCACACCAGAAGCGACTTGCAGCATGCAAACAAACAAAAAGCAAAGAAACCCTACCACATACTTTCTGTCTTTTCCACACTTTTCTGGTGCATCTTTCTAGCATATGGTACAATATAGCATTTCCATGACCAGAAAAAGTGACTTCATCTTATAGAAGGGCTTTCCAGGATCCAATCTGCACATGAACACTTTAAACTAGATAAAGCGTAAGTAAGCAAATGCCAAAATAAGGAAATGTATGTTCACCTTAACATATTCTGCAGCATAAGGCAACACTTTCCTTGCACCTTCCTTCTTTTTTAATGGAAAGGTGGGGAAATATTTTGGTGGGGAACAAATGATAGGGCCATATGTACAAGGGGAGATGTGTCAATTGTGTTAACGGAAGGTATAAAAGAAAGCACTAAAAAAATATAGTACAGGGTCAAGTGGCTGAACTTGTTGAGAGAATGCCAGACAGATGTGAAAGCTTTGGGGTGAAACTTTTAGTGTTACAAAAGTATTTCTGTTAAATCTAAGGAAATTCTCATGGAAGTAATGTCTTTGGGGATTTTACAGACCACATCAAATTGCTTGCAAGCCTATAGTGACTGCCAAAACAATAATGGGTTAGGACTACAGTCTGTTTAACTACTCGATATAAACATTATGAGAAATATTATTTATTAAAAAAATAATGCTGCACAATATCTACCTGTCAAAGAATTTAAGAATAGGGTTTTATTTAGACATAGGAATCTGGAATTCATATTAAAATTCTCTCTCTCTCTCTAGATACAGATATAGATATAGACACACACACATATATACACACACATGAGCAAGAACCTCTCCCATCCTAAAGGAAGCACTCAAAAAGTCAGAAGCATGCAGAGTTCATTCTAGGGTAGTGGTTCTCAACCTGTGGGTCCCCAGATGTTTTGGCCTTCAACTCCCAGAAATCCTAACAGCTGGTAAACTGGTTGGGATTTCTGGGAGTTATAGGCCAAAACACCTGAGGACCCACAGGTTGCGAATCACTGCTCTAGGGCAAGCTGGACATATGTAAAACCACTTACAGATCCATGGTTAGCCTCACCTACTGCCATTGTTGTACTACCTCTTTTCTCTTGGAGAATATTGGCCACAGAAAGGAATTCTCCATACATATGGATTTACATTCAGGGAAGTCACCTGATGAGATAGCCTGTTGGACCTGAAAGCTTGAACCAAAAAAGCATTTAGAATTCTACAAAACTGTCACTTTGAAAAGTTCTTGGAGAACCTTTGAGACTACCCGAGAGAAAGATGTTGGCAGAATAATCTTTCCTAGACTACTTTATCTGATGCCTAGGAACAGAGAACTATGAATGAACAGGTCATCGGTGCGAATACAAGTAGAAATCCAGAACTTGTTGATATGGTGATGTGACAAGGCTTTTAACAATGGCCATTGGAGGGCAAAGGCAAGAGGAAAGATGTTGCCTAGAGCCAAGATAAGTAAATAACTATATAGATTCTTGTAATTGCGTTGGGTGCTAGCTGGGATCCAGGGAGGAGATATGAAACGTTGGCCAAGGGGCTTCTCATGATGCTAGGGATGTAAAATAGTATTTTAATATTCCATCTGAACATGAGGAAGAACTTCCTGACTGTGAGAGCCATTCAGCAGTAGAACTCTCTGCCCCGGAGTGTAGTGGAGGCTCCTTCTTTGGAAGCTTTTAAACAGGCTGGATGGCCATCTGTCAGGGGTGATTTGAATGCAATATTCCTGCTTCTTGGCTGGGGGTTGGACTGGATGGCCCATGAGGTCTCTTCCAACTCTTTGATTCTATGATTCTGCGTGTAGTATTGGACACCTTTTATCTACAATAACATAACTTGCAGAATACTGGGTTGATGTGATAAAGTTCTTAGTCTACAAAAATGATACTACAACCAAGGATGCTACAATATCCTTTGCATACTGATTCAGATTAATATGGCTATATGTTTACCTTCTGGAACTTGTTACTATGGATTCAAGGTCTATAATATTCTTGTTTGCTAAACGGAGTGGTCTTGAAGAAACAGCATCTAATGATAAACAGAGAATGCTGAAAGCAACAAACATCCCTCAACATGAGGATTTATAACCGCAACAAGAGAGTTCCCTTCCCATCCTTGGTGCAATGGTTCTCAAGTTTGCATATCCCTTGTCCCACCAAATATTTTGTAAAAAAAAAATGAGTCTCAACTTAATAGAATCAAAATTATCAAACAAAATCATGCTGGGGTGAGAAAGACATTTTATATGTTTATATGCATTATGTTAATACATTTCTCGTACGTTTCAAGGACATACAAAATTTCAGTATTATTGTTAAGAAAAAATACAAACACATATAAAATGTTGTAGTGGAAAATTGTAAGAATACTACTGAGCATAAATATATGACTATCGTAACTGTAAACATTAAAAAGTTGAAAATGAATGCATCAGAAAACAGGAGGGAATTCAAGATGCCTAACAGTCAGACACACATATTCTCAGAACACTTTTGCAAAAAGAAAAGATCTTCTTAAACATGATGTCTTTTTGTACAGTTTTCCATTAAAAGATGCTTCTTGTATGGATCATGTAGCTTCTTTTGGTATTAGAAGAGAAATGCTATACCTTCAAGGCATCTTTTCATATCTCAACTATGTATTAACTGATTTATTAGCTTGTAGGATATCTGAGACACAACTGTACAAGAAGTGTGTATGTAGGTTTCTTCAGAAATATGTCAAAGAATCCATGTTTTATGAGAATATTGGTTTGTGGTTAGGATTAAAATGAAGTTGTAGAAGATATGTTTTTTCCTTGGGGCTATATTTCTATCACTCACCACGTGGTCTCCCCCCCCCCCCCCCATGGGATGATTTCATACACCTGAGACTAGAGTCACTTTATATTTCCATTAAAAAAAGCAAAGAGCCAAGAAGAACAGCAGGCTGTTAGAATAACACAATAAGAACAAACCTGCAATAACAGCAGAGAGCGGTGTTCTTATACTTTGATACTTAAAAATGGAACGCAAATTATGGCTCTGTACCTAATTTTAGGGCCCAAACTATTTTAAAAGTCTTGCCATCTCTTTCAGGCATGGTATGGTCTGACCAAAATACCAGCATCCCATTCCATGTTGTAATGGTAGAAAGAGAGAAAAAAATAGGACATTTTAAAAAGTGGGATGCCAGAGAATTAATTGAGAAAATCTTTGTCAAATCTGGACAGTTGGAGCGTATTTTGGTTTGTAAAATATGTCTGAGATGATGATCCACCTGGATGTAAGAATCTTCCTCTGCATTCCTTCTGGACCAAAATTGCCTGTCCTAGGATGCTTAGACTTCAGTTGAGGCATGGAACCTGCCTATTCCCATCATACAACATAGAACAACTTCTAGTGGGGTTCTGCACCTCGTGTTTTTGTTTTATATTGTGTTTACTGTATTGATGGGTGTGGCCTTATGTAAGCTGCCCCAAGTCCCCTTGGGGGAGATGGAGGGGGGTATAAATAAAGATTATTATAATAATAATATTATATTAATTGAAGTCCAGGTGTCACAGGAGGCAGTGATAGCAACATGGGAGGCTTCCTGTGTTGCAAAAGAAACGATGAGGGGAAGCCAGGTGGCAAAGCAGGCAATGCGGGGCACAGGGCGACAGATGCCCCGTTCCCCATGCCTGGCCATGCTCGGTTCACCATGATCTGTGTCTAATTGACGAATGAATGTGATGAGGTTGTCTCTCTCAATCCCTTTCTTTCTCTAAATAGAGCAGCCAGCATGGCTAGGAAGAAAGTGAGAAGCTAATTATTTATTATTATTTATTTACAACTAGCTGTCCCCTGCTACACGTTGCTGTGGCCCACATGGGGGTTCTGTGTGGGAAGTTTGGCCTAATTCTATCGTTGGTGGGGTTCAGAATACTCTGTGATTGTAGGTGAACTATAAATCCCAGCAACTACAACTCCCACATATCAAGATTCTATTTCCCCCAAACTCCACCAGTGTTCACATTTGGGCATATTGAGTATTCTTGTAGAGTTTGGTCCAGATCCATCATTGTTTGAGTCCACAGTGATCTCTGGATGTAGGTGAACTAAAATTCCAAAACCAAAGGACACTGCCCACCAAACCCTTCCCGTATTTTCTGTTGGTCATGGGAGAACTGTGTGCCAAGTTTGGTTCATTCCATCGTTGGTGGGGTTCAGAATGTTCTTTGATTGTAGGTGAACTATAAATCCCAGCAACTACAATTCCCAAATGACAAAATCAATATTTTTGAGTGAAAGACATACATTGGCCCAACAGGTGTATTGTGTCCAAATTTGGTGTCAATTCGTCCAGTGTTTTTTGAGTTCTGTTAATCCCACAAACGAACATTACATTTTTATTTATATAGATATTTCTATTCCGCCTTTCTCAATCCCGAAGGTGACTCAAAACAGCCATTTGTTGCCTTAACAACATATACTTTAAACCACATTTAAAACAGAAATAAAAAGTACATACAATAAAGCCTCTAAAAACATATAAAACCGATATATAAAACCAATATCAAACCAATGTAGGTTCTTGGGTAAGAAGAATGATTAAAGAACTGTATTTGTTTTCCTTGTAAGCCCTTGAGCTGAGTTCTGAAACATGGGCCTCATTTACAGTGCCATATAATGCAGTTTGAAACTGTGTTATATAGGACTTCATCACATATCTGGCATCTCACCTGGAGAAACATAGTTTCCGCCTGTGCTAGCCTCTTTGTTCCTATTGGGACACAGGGAGCCTACTATATAATTACTACACCATTATATATTATGGGACTTGAGGATCCATGGATGGAATTCTATCATGTGGAGTAGGAGATTCATGTATGTGGAATAAATATAAGCATTTTATATAGAGAATATAAGCATTTATATATAGCATAAATCGAAGGATTGATATATAGAATGCAGCAACCAAACAACCAAATGTAATGTAAAACTATGAAAGCACATCGAACCATTAAACAAATTAGAACAAGGTGAAAAAGGACAAAACAGCTTCTCAAAACTCCTGATTATTAGGGCTGGGCGGTTTCGTTTCGTTAATTTGTAATTCGTTAAAAATTCGTTATTTTTTTGTTAACGAAGCGATAACGAACCATTCTGGAGCAACTTAAAAATGAAATGAATTTTTCAATTCGTTTCGTAAATGCTTCGCATTTCGTTATGTATTCGTTTCGTTATTGGTTTGAGGTCGTTTCGTTATTATTTCCGCATGTCTGGGGCAAGTTTTATAGTTGTTTTTTGTTTAATTAGTGAAAAAAAATTATAATATCACACCAACAGTCAACAACAGAGGGAGAAGGAAGCTTCAGAAGTTCCCCCTGTCCCATTTGGAGGTTTTTTAGCGTATTGCGCGGTCGCGTCTGCCATTAACGAATCGATTCGTTATTGTTTCGTTATTGTTTCGTTATTGTTTTGTAATTTTTTTACCATTTACGAAATTTCGTAAATATCGAACTTTTTTTTTAAAAAAAATTCGGAATTCTTTTAAATATCGAAACGCAAAAAACCCCAAAAAACGAATCGATTTTAGAAACAAATTTTTCTGTTGTTACCCAGGCCTACTGATTATGTCAAAAATTCACTATTGTTTCCAGGACAATGAAAAAAATCATATTGGTTATACAAGCTCATATCTGGTCTAAAAGTTTTACGGCACACTTTAAGGTTGCTGTATCAGAATGCTATATGCAATCCAACTTTCCAGGACTTAGAAACCATGTCTTCCTCCTCCTCCTCCTCCTCCTCCTCCTCCTCCTCCTCCTCCTCCTCCTCCTCTTTTCCTTCTTCCCTTTCCTCTTCTTCCTCCACCTCTTCCTCCTTCTCTTCCTCTTCTTAATTATGCTTTCAAAACCTTTCTCTTTTTGCAAAACTGTGTTTCTTACACAGCACCTTCGTTTACAGTTTGCAAGTACTAGAAACATGCCCAAACCTACTTTTTTAGATGTAGAAATGTGTATTTTCCCCTAGAGTGCTGCGGAGCCGCATTTCTGCTCTTCTTTAGGCTAAATGAACCCTATGGGTATACAGCTGATTCAGTGGAATCCAACAGTCAGAGTTTAATATGCTCTGATGACAGCTGACTTTACTTCATAGTGCAGTTGCAAGGGAAAAAAAGAAAAGCAAAAAAGAGCATTGCTAATGATTAAAGCAGATGGAGAGAAGGAGGAAAACAATGTTAGAACGTGTGAGAGGGGAAAGGTCAGGATGAACTAGCCCAGAGATTTCCTGTGGTCTGGGCTGTTTTGTACCACATGCCACAACAGGGCATTGTTTCTCATTAAGTAATTAATGTTTCTGCATTGCAAAATCAAAATCTGCTTGGAATTTAACCAACACAAAATCTAGCCTCGGAGCATTTCCTAAAATTATTTCTTAATTTATTGATATTATTATTCCACAGTCATTAATAGGTCTTTTTAATTACTTTCTTTGTCATGTGAGTACATCAGGACAAAATCTTGAATTGGACAATCCTCATAGAATGAAAGGGTGCAATTGTTTTGTTTTGTTATTAAAAGATCTCCCTCCGGGGAGATAGGGCAGAATATAAGTAAAGTATTATTATTATCCTACCATTACTTAAATAGATGTGAGTAGAAGCAAAAATATTAGTAACCAACCAAAATGTTTTAATTCCTGTATTCATGAGTTATGCTGTAAAAATTATTTTTAAAATTGAATTACGGGAAATATAATTTTATTTTATGATAACATGCAGTTTACCTGACGTCTGTATACTATATTTCCCCAGTTATGAGGGATCTGTAATCTCCTGTATGTTTATTATTTATTTAACAGTTGTGGGTCCATGGACCGTAATAAAGTTCTTACTTACTCACATGCAGTTTAAAAGTATCTACATTTATTATAGAAATCTTTTAACATAACCAGGAATTTAACATAACCAACTTTAAAAAACCTAGGAATTCTGAGGGATGCAAATAGATCCACTACTAAAATATAAACATCACTGCTTTAATAAAGTAATGCACTTTCAAGTCCAGGGGAAAAAAAAGAACGATACTGAAGTTGCTAGGCAGGCATATAACCTATTTCATGGCATCTATCTATATGTCTATCTGATGTTTTAAAACAAGATATCTATTCACTTTATTATATATATTTTTTAAAAAACTAGAACTACTGCAAAGATTACTCAGAGATGTAGGAAGATAAAATTTATTACCTTGTTATAACGTCAACATGGACATCAGTCCTCACATACTTTAAATACTCAGATGTACATCTGTGTGATTAATCACCGATCTCCTTTTGAAGATGAATCGGGATTCTTTCCAGATTAAGGATCCAATCCTATACAAATTTATCTGGGAAAGCAATGCCTTGTACTCATTCACACTTACTTCTAACCAGACTACAGGGGATTGTATCCTACAGACAATCCAAAGATCAAGCTTTGTCTAAATAAGATCCAAAGTGGAAAAGGAAAAAAAAGAAGATAATTATGTTCTACATTTCAGTGCTGTTTTTGCTGTTTTGAAAAACTTATTTCTGCACCATGCCCGTATATTTCCCTCTCAAGCTGTTCTTCCTATTTTACAAGACTCAAAGGGAATAATACATTCCGTACCCTGGCTGACATCACGATTGAGCAGTGATTATATTCTGTGCAACCACACCAATGAAAATCTTACCAATGCCACAAAGACGTTATTAATTAAGTAGAGAAAGAGTTCAGAAAACAGGAATGTAACTATTTATAAACACTTCCTGAAATATTGTATGAAGTTGTGTATATGTGAAATTCTAAAGATATTTAACCGGAACCGAGCCAAGGACTATAGTCTAAGAGTTTGAACTACAAAAGGAGCTGCGCTTCAAGTACATTATGCAAAAGAACTACCCTTAAAATATGTCACACCTTGAGAAATTGGCTTGAACATGCTGTTCCCCTTGTCAAGTTTTTAACTTTAACTTTTAATGTAATGGCCTTTCTACCCTTCTCATTTTGACCATGGCAACTTTAAGGATCCCAAAATGAATGCCCATTTTCCATTTCAATGAAAATGAAGCCCCTGGTGGTGCAATGAGTTAAACCCTTGTGCCAGCAGGACTGCTGACCAAGAGGTCAGTGGTTCAAATCCAGGGAGAGTGGGTTGAGCTCCCTCTGCCAGCACCAGCTTCCCATGTGGGGGACATGAGAGAAGCCTCCTACAAGTATAGTAAAACACAAAAACACCGGACGTCCCCTGGGCAACATCTTTGCAGACGGCCAGTTCTCTTACACCAGCAACGACTTGCAATTTCTCAAGATGCTCTTGACACACACCAAAAAAAAAATCAATGAAAGTAATACCACTCAGCTAAATTGTCTTATATAAAATATAAGGAATGGTCATTGGAAATTATTTTATTATTTATAATTATTATTTTACCTGTTTGATTTAGCTGTGGTAATACCTGGCAGTATTCTCTATTCAAAAAGTCAGCTGCCTTTGACCAGTGCCCAGAGGCTCATGACCTGGTGATCTACCATAATTAGAAAAATGTTATAGTGAGATGTAATTAGTTTAAGGAAAACATTTCCTACTACCAGTGACCCCTCCTCCCAGTTTCACACATGTTTACTTCCATTTATTATATGGAAGATGATACACAGGGACCAAACGTGAGGTAACTGTCTCAGGTAACTGATACTGCGATGCAGAAGCTGGTTGAATTCTTATTGAGGCCAATGCCATCACCATCCCCCTGCACATAGATATATCCCAGTCAACTCTATTCTTGGAACACACTCCATTCAGACATTTTCTTGTGCAAGCACCACTGAAATGAATAAGGATAATGCAATAGGGCTTGTGCAAGAGAACCTCAGGCTGGATTGTATGCAACCCAAGATCAGAGAAATAATACATTATTAAAAACATATTGCTTGAATTGTAGTAAATTTATCAGAAATTCTTCCCAAATGATTACTGAAGCTCCTAGTAAATTAGTCATTGTGAGCTATTCACACTGCACAAACATCGTGCTATGATTTCTCTGTAAGTGCCATGGTAACATGTTAATGTACCATGGGATCTGAAATTATGGGGGGCGGTGTCTGAATTTTCAGTTACACAGCATCTGACCAAAATACCAATCCCATGATTTCATAGTATAGTGATTTCAGCTAGGACCACGGATAAGGAGGTCTGTGTCCAGTGAGCTTCCACTAAACCACATCAGCTAGGACAGAAAATAAGTGTCCCGGGTTGAAGGCAATGCTACAGAAGTTTATTACAATCTGGCCAAAAATGATGCAAGTATAAACAGCATTCTTTCAATGATACAAGCACAAACTGATAGAAAAATACATGACATTTTATGCAGTTCTGACAGCTATTCAGACTTTCTGCTCCCTCCCCTGATTGACTGAAAAGAGAGGCTGGCTAGGATCTGCACTGGGATTCATTGGTGGTTCTGATGGCACAGATTCCCATGGTGGGAAGAAAGACAGCTGGTGGTTAGACAGTTTGAAGGTCCAGTCCATTGCAGAAACAACCCCTAGGAGGGCATGACCCTGGAGGAAGTGATGATGTGGGTATGCAGATGACCCCTTGATTAAGTGCCCAGATCCATTGAAACCAAGAGTGCAAGACTCAAAGGCTAAAATTGTTGTTCCAGATAAATAGAGGCTTGGCTGCTCATTTAGAAAGTTAATGAATTCATGATTTCCAAGCCCCCTCTTACACAGAGGCAGCATACTCTCAGCTGCAACTGAATGGACAAACATTCTGCATTCATCTTGGTGACAAAAGGGATCATCTGTCTTGCATATATATATACAAGGCTTTGATATTATTTGACTTGGGAAATAGCTGGAGGGTCTCTGGCCATTACCTCTGATCCCAAGGGAAAACTACTGTGGTACAGGCATATCATGGGAAGAGAACCAACTCAGTAGCACAAACAGCACTACATTAGAGATTGCAGGGCGATGACCATGTGGATGGCCAAAGAAAAGATGGATGGACACTATCAACGAAGACATGCGTGTTGCCAACCTGAGGAGGCCCAAAACAATGCCCTGTGGAAATGACAGGCACAATGCCAACCCCTCCACTGGGAATATAGCTTCGAAAGAAGAAGAAGTGGAATGTGATGGTGGAGCTTGGAAAAGTTTCTTTTTGAATTCCAGTTTCCCAACTCCTGTCGCCAGTAGAGCTTTGACCACTTTAGCTGCAGGATCCTGGACATTATAGCTCAAAGAAATCATTTTTCACTTTATTATGAAATATGTCTCAAGTTCATAAGAGGTCATTGTCTAAAAAGAAATGTGGTTCTTCCTCCATGTGCTTGCCTCAAAGAATTGAGCTTGCAACAATTGCGAAAGGGGCAGCTTGCCGCTGAGTTGAGAACCTTTATCCATTAAATTAGCATAACATCTCTTTGAGCTTTGCTTCCTCTTCTCCCACAAAACTTGTGCAGACTGTACTTTGGTAGAAGACACTCTTTAATGATCTGATCTGGGAATGCTTTGATGGAAGTTATAAGTTGCAACATACTGTCTCTCTAAATGAGCACATCATTAAGAGATGTCTTCCTTGATTCACTTTCTGCCTATTGCCCAAGAACATCTGCAGTCAAAGGAGGAATGAAGTGGTTTGGGTACATGGAAAGCTGTAGTAAATCCTGGTGATGGAATTGTGAATGTCTGGAAGTGATGGGAGTCATATTCATATTCATATTGAATCAGTTGAATGGCTTGATTTTAGTGATTTTAACTATACATAGAACAAATTCATCCAACCAATATTTTTGTTAAGCAGTAGAAGCAATCACAAAAAATCACATTTCCAATTTGGAAGTGGTTCCACCTAATCCTAGATGCGATGGGGCTGGTAACTCTGTGGTGAGGGGATAGCAACTATGCAGATGCTTCAAGGGACTTCACTGAACATGCTAAAAATAATGCCCTCCAGATGTGTAGGATTATAATTCCCATCATTCCCAGTAAAGATGGCCACTATTGGTTGGGAAACGTGGGGCTTATAGTTCAGTACTATTAGAGGGATACCAGGTGGAGAAATGCTACTCTACTAGTTGTTAATAGTACAGTGGTCCCTCACTTATCGCTGGCGCTACGTTCCAAGACCACCTGCAAAAACTGAAAATCCACAAAGTAGGGACGCACTATCTATCTATCTATCTATCTATCTATCTATCTATCTATCATCACATTCTGTGTGTGAGACAGAAACGGGGAGAGATTTAAAGGCACTGCGCACCTTTTTTTTTTTTTTTTTTTGGCTAGGTATAATGAAGGGGCTATTATTTATTTATTTATTTATTTATTTATTTATTTCTCGCATTTCTATCCCGTCCTTCTCAACCCCCGAAGTGAGACTCAGGATGACTTACAATGGGCCCCATTCTGAAGCCATTACATAACAAATTACAAAATTAAAATCACAATTAGACATAAAAGCATAATTAACAATACATAAGCCATCGTTAAAATAGTAAAACAGTCTCATCAGCCATATCGTCATTCCAGTCATATTCCCTTAAAGTGCTGTTTGCATCTATTGTCCAAAAGCCTGGTGATTTACATGCTGCATTGTATCTCCTCTCTCTCTCTCTTTTTATGATTGGCTGCCTCTCTCCCAAGGGAAAACCCCTTTCCACACTCCATTGTTGCCAGGAGGCAAAAACCCGTGAAACAGAGAGTCCGTGAAAAGCGAACCATGAAGTAGCGAGGGAACACTGTATACACTTTCCATATGACTTTTTATTTATCAGAAGCGAACCGAGGGTACAGTTGGCATTATACTAACTGTCCTTTGACCAGCAGCTGGCCACTTGAAGTGTCTCTGGTGTTGTTATGAGAAGGTTTTCCCATTGCACATGTGGCAGGGCTTGGGCTGCATTGTAATAGGTGGTCTCTGGTTTGCTCTTCTCCACACTCGCAATGCCGTGGACCCCACTTTGTGGTCCCATTTCTTAAGGCTGGCTACATCTCATGGTACCAGAGCACAGTATGTTTAGCGCCTTCCAAGTCACCCAGTCTTCTGTGTGCCCAGGAGGAGTCTCTTCAAGATGATGCAATTTATAATGACACTATCAAAGAGTCTCCTTTGCAAGGTTTTTTTCAGAGGGAGTTTGCCTTTGCCTCTGAGGCTGAGAGAATGTGACTTGCCCAAGATGACCTGGTGGGTTTCAGTCACAGAGTGGGGATTTTAACCCTGGTTTCCTGGGGATTAGGCTGCTCTACTACACTATTATAATTAGTCCAAAATGTATAATAATTATGTATGCACACATAGATACACACACAACTTCTGGTATAAGGTCTAGCCAGCCAATGCCAAAGAAATGATAGAAACAATGCCCTAAATGCAATTGTGGCTCTCAGAGTAGACCCATTTACTCAATTGGGATTTATACAAATGTTGACTTAGCATTGAGCAGGTGATTTAAAGAGTCTTGGGACTAGCAACTATTTTCAGGGCAGCATCAACACTGATGTTTTAAATTATATACAAAAAATGCCCTGAAGGCACATGAGACATTTCTATTGCTGACATGAAGCAGACCTGGTCCTCTGAGCCATCTGGAGTGGTGGGTGACAGCCTGGGTACCACATGCTCTGAAACAAAAAGGTTCTGAAGTGAAATAAGTAGATACAACTTGGATGTTATTTCAAGACGTGGTAGATGCAAAACTACTTTTCAGATAAATGTAACATATGAGCAGATATCTAGAGAAATGATTCCTAGTTTTTTGAGGTTACCAGAGGAAGGCTAATTTGGGATGCTGACTCTCTGCCAAGCATTGCTGGGAGGGAATATTAGTAAGGTCTGCAAAGTAATAGCTCCAGTTTGAAAAACCTTTGGTACAAAGAGTTATCACTACTTAGCTGTATTTATGTTTCTAATGTTAATGGGTATTTTAATGATGCTTTTCAACCAAAGGCCCTCTACATGACAGAAGAGATGGAGAACATATGATAAAATTCTGTCTGTCTTATGCAAATCTCTGTCTTTGAAATGAATAAAACATCCAATGCCAACAAACATGACTTGGAAAAGTCAAGTCTGAATTCTATCCCCAGCACTGGGTGACATTTCCTAGCATCGTGTGATGTCACATACGCAAACAATAAAACCCAAAGTAAACAATACCCTGCTCTGAAAATATGGCCATCTGATAGCCATTATGGCATTGGTTTGGGGATGAGACAGTGTACACATGTAAATGTCGGTACTTCAAACAGCATCTTCCCAACACCATCTCCTTTGGCTCGGTTTCCTACATATGATGTCAATGGACCCCATGCAGTTCATGCAGTTTATAGCTCATGATTGAACTGAGAAACTTAGTTGACATTGAGAAAGATGTCTATTCTCTGTTCAAAAAACAATCCGCATGTATTACTGGGATTAGAATCATTTATTGGATTTACTATGGTGATAGTTGCATTTGTTACTGGCTTCTTCCTTACCAGGTGATCAATAATTCAGGTCCTTCAATTGATAACTGAGGGGTTTTTTTCATGTCAGGAGCGACTTGAGAAACTACAAGTCATGAGAGAGAATTGGCCGTCTGCAAGGACGTTGCCCGGGGGATGCCCAAATGTTTGATATTTTACCATCCTTGTGGGAGGCTTCTCTCATGTCCCCGCATGGGGAACTGGAACTGACAGAGGGAGCTCAACCCGCTCTCCTCAGATTCAAACCGCTGACCTGTCAGGCAGCAGTCCTGTGGGCACAAGGGTTTAACCCATTGTGCCACTGGTGGCTCCTGATAATTTTGGGTGAGAGAAGGGAGTTAAATTAACTTGTTCAATATAATGTCAGAAAACTGGTCACTGATGCATAATGGTTATTCTGGCCTTTAATTTTCATACAGATCCATTACACATCAGTGTGTATGCCAAGCGAAGTGACATTATATTTCTATTTAACAATATCTTTATTAGCTCTCTCTCTCTGTGTGTGTGTGATGTACATGTATTCTGTGTGCCCTCCTTCCTATATTTTTGAAACTGGAGGTCGCCTCCCCCCTCCCCGCCTATTTTTTTAAACAAGAAGCAGGAAAGTTTGTTTGGACATGCGGTTTGCCTTCTCATTTTTTAAAATGCCCTAGCCCATGCATAATAATACCTTTCTGCTTATGTATAGATGGAGTTATTCCAATGTGAACAATCCATACAAATTATATATTGGGTTGACTCTTGTTTCAGAACCATCTGTCATCATATGGTGCTTGCCAAGAGTACTATGGAGAGTCAGCCTTCTAGAGGCCCCCAAGGACCTCTGTGTGTGCCTGTGCCTTGAAGTCGCCTGCTGACTTATGAATGTCATAGTTTTCTTAAGCAAGTAATACTCAGAGATGGTTTTGCCAGTTCCTTCCTCTACCCTTTTATTAAAGCTGAGCTCCCCCTTATTTAGCCTCATAATAGAATTTTTAGAAAACTGAAAAAGTGGTTTTACCAAAGTAGGAGTAGGAGGTCTAAAGGAAAGGTTAGGCAGTGGAAAATTGGAGTGAGGACATGTAGCTGTCATAATTCACTCTCTTGAGGGGGAAGCTTCAAAGAGGAGGAGGCGGCACTCCTGGTGATGGTGATCTGTTTGGGTTGAAGGGGACTGAAGCAGGAGGGGTCCTATTTCCCAGAAGCAGATGTTGATGGCACCTGAGGTCTTGAGGCAGCTACCTGTGAATCTTTCATCTGCTCTCTGGAACTTTTGTTGCTTTCAACCATCCTTTTTCTGGTGATTGGCAGCAATATTTGCTAATATATTTTCTATAGATAAGCCAGTGGTTTTTCAGCAAACAGTCATTTGCTATATTTATTTACTTTGGAATCATAGAATCATAAAGTTGGAAGAAACCACATGGGCCATCTAGTCCAACCCCTTGCCATGCAGGAAAAGCACAATCAAAGCACCTCTGACAGATGGCCATTCATCTTCTGTTTAAAAGTTTCCAAGGAAGGAGCTTCCACCATACTTTGAAGCAGAAAGTTCTACTGTTGAACAACTCTTACAGTCAGGAAGTTCTCCCTAATGTTGAGGTGGAATCTCCTTTTCTGTAATTTGAACCCATTGTTCTGTATCCTAGTCTCCAGGGCAGCAGAAAACAAGCTTGCTCCCCCCTCCCCATGGCTTCCCCTCACATTAGTGTACAACAGTCAAAAAGGGTTCACAAAATGATGTGGGTTGGTTATGTAGTCAAATGAGGTCATTAGGCTAGGTGTGGGCAAAACATCAGGAGATAATGCTTTTGGGACATGGCCATACAGCCCAGAAAATTCACAGCAACCCAGTGATTCTGGCCATGAAAGCCTTTGACAATACGATGTACCAGTGGTTGTTTTTCACTAAATGGGTGTAGAAAACTGAGAGAACATAATCACCAGGCAGAGAATGTAAAACCCTTAGATTAGATAATGTAGAATGTTTGTAGTTTGTAGTTATTGTTTCTTTTATGCTTAGGATGTAATAATATTATTCTAGAAAAATATTTTATTTTTTGCTGTTTATGATGTTGTTTTGGGGGTTTTTTTTTTTTGGTATGGTTGTATGTAGGTTTTATTTTAATCTGTCTTAACAAAAATTAATCATGAAAAAATAAAAAAAGAAGTCTATAGGGTTAAAATTAAACCTGAGCAGAAAGTTGTTCAACTGTTCTCTTCATATATAATGCATGACAGAAGTCATCCTAGACATGAGGGCAAACAACAAAAACAAAAATGCCATGGATGGGTAATAACAAAATAGAGGTTTGGTGCAAGTAACAAACAGAATGGCAAACTATGCCGTTGACTGCAGGGTGCGTGTCACGAAAGCCGCCTTCAAGTATGGGTTAATATCATTTTAATGAGATAAATTTTCCATTGTTTTGTATCAATTTCCATAAATATTTTGTTAATACAAGTCACACAAGTTAATTCCACATTTGACTCAAGTAATAGATATCTCAAGACATTTTGTTCCCATGCAAATTGTAGCACTAATCATGTCAAGCTGAATAAGGGGAGCAAAAAAGCAAGGACCAGCAGGGCCATTATTCCTCATCTGGGTTGTAACCTCTTTTCTATGCAGTCCGGTCCCTGAGTTGGCAGTAATCTTTATATAAAGGTTCAGTATCTGTTATCCAAAATGCTTCGAGCCAGAAATCTTATGGATTTCAGATTGTTTTAGTTTGAAATGTCTGTGTTTGCATATATGAACAAAATGAATTATCTTGGAGATGGGGCACAAATCGAAACACAAAATTTATGTATGTTTCATGTACATGTTTAGAAATAGCTTGAAGGTAATTTTACGCAATTTTTTTTAAAAAAAGAAACAAAATTTGTGTACAGTGAATTCTCAGAAAGTACAAAAAGCTCACAACTTGAGCAGCTCCAGGCAGTGACAAATTACAGATCAAGTCACAATGATATAAATATCTTCCTATTTCATTTCATTTTTCTAAATTCCACATGTGTACACTACCTTTCTCTGTTTCTTATCCAGGTGCAAGAAAATGTTTGATTTTCTCACATGAAAATTATTAAACAAAAGAGTATGCATTTTAAAATATGATACATTTTGTAGTTTTCCCATTGACTAAAGAATGGCTGTCCTTCTATCAGTATTAAAATTGTTCTACTGTTGAACAGCTCTTACAGTCTAGGAATTCTTCCTAATATTCAGGTGGAATCTCCTTTCCTGTAATTTGAACCCATTGTTCCTAGTCCTAATCTCCAGAGCTGCTCCCTCTTTCTTATGGCATTCTTTCAAACATTTAAATATGGTGATCATGTCTCCTCTTAATGTTCTCTTCTACAGGCTAAATATACCTAACTCTTTATGTTGCTCCTCATACATACCTCCTGAAATGGCATTTTATAACAAGTTTGAAATGTTTAGAAAAAAATAGGGGCCTTCAAATAACTAAGAAGATGGCCTTCAAATAACTAGGAAATAATTGAAATGTATGGCTATACGTAACTTCAGAGAATTACATCACTTTTGAAATGCAGTTGATCATTTTAGTCACTCTCCTCTAGATATGTTCCAGCTTGTCAATATCCCTCTTGAATTGTGGGGCACAGAATTGGACACACGACCTCATCAAATGTGCCACTGGAATCATTACAGATTGTGGCAATTCCGGCGGTGGCCATCCAGGGGTGTGGGAAACCCGTTGCATGACTCATCCAAGTCCCCATCCCATGGGGGGGGGAAGTGTCTGTCCCCCCCCCCCCCGACTTCTCCCTGTTGATCCAAGGCAACATAGGAAGCATCCGTGTTGCTGTCTCTGTAGTAGGTGCCAGTTCACTTTCCCTTTTACAACGAAGGCTCGCTGGAAGTTGCAGCGCATTGTGGGATGGGACTCTGCTGGTTCCATCGTAAAAAGATAGGCAAACCAGCGCATGACACCGAATTCGCTCCCAACTGATGAGATCGACAATATTCCAGGTGAGTGTCTGACCATAGAAGTCATTCCTAATGCAGAATTTTGCCTCCTCCTTACAATGAGAGTTTGTGGGTCAAGAATGAGAAATCCTGCTTCATCCCTTCCTTATTCAGACTCACCCAAATGATGCTCTTGAGAAGGGATTTATCTTTCTTAGATCTTAAGCAAATCCAGTAATGTCAGTTGCCCATACCAAGTGGCCAGCTCTTCTCCAAGCTTCCATTCTCATCTCCAGAGCTTTTCTTTTTCCTTGCCATAACAGTTCATTACTTGGTTTGGCTTTTTACCTCCTCCCTCCCTCCTTTCCTTCCATTTTCTAAATGTGAATCTGTCTCACATCCGAGTGTCAAATCTGATCTCTTTACTCTTTCATTCCTCTATCCATCCCAGGTGATGTCTCTTGGTCCAAGAACAAATGAGCTTGAGGCTTCCTGCACACTTGCTTGTGGCTGCCACTAAACGCCTACTGAACAATATGCTTTCACAAGTGTCCTTTTAGGAAATACAGCCCAGCTTAGCTTTCTCCCTTTTCCTTCCCTATTTTTTTCTCTTTGCCTTTGTAAAGGGGTTCAACTGGGTTGCAGTCATTTTTTAAAAATCCCCTGCTTCTGGAGTTAATGTTTTTCTCCATTTCAGGCAGGGAAAGTATGAAAACTTTGGTATTTTCAACATATGGAATGATAATGTGTAACGTATGCGGCCAGATGTGTAATGGAAATCTGTGCATATGTTTGCGATGGTGGTGATTGCCTCAGATCACACCATTGTGCACCAGAGCACCATCTGTCTTGTCAATGGTTCCCATTTGATAGTTTGGTTGAAGATATTTCAGAGGTTTCTGTGTTCCCCCTTCTTTTCTACATCTCCGCCCATGCAGACAAGTGAAATGGCTTTGTGTTATCTTCATCCAAAAATAGGGAGCCCTGTTATATACCTTTAGGGGAAGGGGATGAAGGCTTCCTAAAGCAGGTGACATTTCTTTGATTAGTCAAGGAATCACCTTCAATTACAGGATTTAAAAAAAATGATCAAAGGCTCCAGCTATTGAAAGAAGATGATAGCGCTTGTTAAGCTGGGCCCTGTGAATAACTCAACGCATGTCCCACTGTAGCACCGAAAGTCTGAATTCAGCTTCTATGTTGATTATTTTTAGAAGTGTTAACTTTCTCTTATATTAAAGAAACACTATTACTAATGGGGGTAATAGTGAAGGGATTGAAGAGAATAGAATAAAAAGAAAAGGGGAGAAAAAAGAAAAAGGGAAAAGGGGGGTAAAAAAAAAGAAAAAGAAAAGAAAAAAATTAAAAAACAAAAAAAGATAAAAATTAAATCTTGTTGACTTCCAAATCTTTTCCTGTCCTGGATATTAGTCCTTTAAATATTAATTGTAGTTAATTTCTCCTTCTTCTCATATTTACTTTATTTCCTTTTGTTTTCAAAGAAGAAAAAAAGAGTCATTTAATAAAGTCCAACCCATCGGATTTTGGGGTTTGCTTTGATAGTCTTTCAAAAAATAAGTCAACCGGTCCTTTATATCCATTATTTTTAATTTCCAATCTTCTTCTGTTGGGTTTTCTTTAGTCTTTCAATTTCTTGCATATCATATAATTAGGATATCTTGATTCTTATTCATATTCATGTCTGATATTCCCAGTAGGTAATATTCAGGTTTCATTTGGAATTTTATTTTCAAAAATTTCTGTATAATTTCATGAATCATTTTCCAATATTTTTTAGCATTTTTACATCCCCACCACATGTGGAAAAAAAGTTCTGGTTTGCATACCGTATTTCCAGCAACTATCTTTAATATTTTTATAAAATTTGGCCAATTTTTGTGGTGTGATGTACCACTGGTACATCATCTTGTACCAGTTTTCTTGAAGGTCGAATGAATAAGTGTACTTTGTTTTCTTCTTCCATATTAATTCCCATTCTTCCATTTTTATTGGTCTTCTAATGTGGGCAGCCCCCTTCATCATGCAGTCCTTGACCTGTTCTTGTTCTGTAGACCATTGTAACAAAGTTCTATATATTTTTGCTATTGTCTTCTTTTCCGTCACCATTATTTTATCCCATATTGTATCCTTGTCTGAGAAGCCTAATGTTTTGTCTTTGTGATTGAATTCTTGAATTTGCCTGTATTGAAGCCATGTTATATTCTTATATATTAGATTTAATTCTTCTTGGGTTTTTATTTTATTCTGTAGTTTAAGGATATCTTTGTATGTCGGCCAGTTTTCTCTGCCCCATTCTCTTCTGTGGATTGGTCCTTCCTTTTGGTCACCTCATTTTCTGGTCTTTTTCTTTTGTGGTGCCATAACATACCCCCCCCCCCCGCTTTTTAGAGTACCTAATTTCTCTACTTACAGCTCTAAAGTGTTTTCGAACTGCATAGGTAAACAGTGAGTTGGGCTGACAGTCAGGTGCTCACCCTGATCCGGGCTTTGAACTGGCAACCTTTCGGTTGGTGCTATAGCCCGGCTATAGTAGAGGGATTCCTTTGTAATTTATAGATTGTCTCATTTGTTTTAAGGACTCACATGATAGCTCACACACCCTGCGGCTCCCTATGTGCAGTTAAAGCATGTACCAACCTCTAGTTTGGGATTATCAAGCATTGCCACAACCACCAGATTATTAACATAGAGGGAGAGGCACGTGACCAATTTTTCCAAATGTGACTGTTTTTATTGGCTCAATTTCTCTGTCCTCTATAGACTTTCAGCTCTGAGTGAAAGGGTTGTTTTTAAAAGGCCTTACAGACAGAGGGTCACAGTCCTTGGGCAAAGTTCACATTACCGTGTATTTGTAATAATCCCTTTGTGTCTTAAAAGGAAAACTGTAAAACCTTTGGTGTTTAAGGTTTTCTGACTCCAAGTTAATTGTATTCCTTTCATGTGAATAGAATAAAAATACTAAAATATAATATTAAAGTATATGATCATGCCCCCCTCTTTGTTCTAGTCTTCTTATGAAAATAAGAGGGAATATTGAACCTGTTTTTGTTTTACAATACCAGAGGTGGCCAGGCATTTACAGCTCTATATATTCTTTCAGTCGAATACTTCTAAAACCTCACGCCTGGTGAGCCCTTTTCCCTCCTCAGATGATTTTCATTTTCAAAACATTCACATCCAATAAACTACACAAAACATAGTATGAGAGAGAAAAGTGGACAGGAAATAGCTCTATTGCATGGTTATTACATCCTATTGCCTGTGGGTTGCTTTGTTATGAGTTTTAACTATGTAAATATGACGTACGTAGCATCAGAATTTAATCTAAAGCTACTAGGTGGGAGATAGAGTGTGACTTTATTGTTAGGGCTAAAAGCAACCGGGTGTTGACAGGTCTCCAAAGTCACCAAGTTTAAGCTTAAAAAGGAAAAGCCTAGACTGATAAGCTGTTCCTTGATTGACAACTTCAGGCATGACTGCAAGTATTGAAAACAGTTGGGCAAATGGATACGTGTGCGGGAGGGGGGATAGTTTTATTTCATCCGAAACTATATCAGGAAACGTAGAAGGATTTATAGACTGATGTGACTCCCAAACTTAAGAAAAGCAGGTGTGAGGTTTTAAAAGTCTGGAGAATGCAAAAAGGCACAATCCACAAATGTCCCCCTGCGCGCCCCACTATATGATAATTAAGAAAGCTTCTATGGAAATTAATTCCAATGTTATAATTTGAAAAGGTGTAGAGGGTTGCATCAGATCCAATGTTCAGCAAATCATATGTCATCAGCATTATGGTTTCCTCCCCCTAAAAAAGAGATAGAAAGAGAAAGGCAATAAGGAACGAACAAAAGGAAGGGAGGGGACCAAAGGGGAAATGCTGCCGTAGAAAATGCAACAGGAGAGGAGAAATAAGGTGCTTTTTTCATTTTCCTTGCCAGACTAAATTTTGGCACTGTTAAAGACCTGTTATATGGACAGTAAAAGAAATATGTTTCCAAGCAGCAACGGTAGATTGACAGAAGTGTTGTGATAGCCTTACATGCTGTATCTTCTCAAATAGCATCCATAAGGAAATATTCAATTCATTGCGTGCTATTATCAGACGATGCGCATCATAAATTTTTATGGCTTGTTATGGAAAGCTACTTTTGCCAACTCCCCCCCCCCTTTCCCATTCACGAGATTGCATCATCATTGTTGAGACGGAAAGCATGTTCTAATGTGGTAAAGTGTTAAAGAAATTTAATACTCGGGGGCTAAATCAAAATGCTAAAGCTCATCTCCTGGAAGAGGGGGAGAAAAAAAAAAGATTCCTCACAAGTTATGAAAGCACCATTCATTTCCTGAAGTGGATACAAGCAAAAACCTCTTATGAAATTTAAAACTGATATGTTGGCCTTTTCTGGCTTCTACAGTGTAACTCCTCAACGCTCCTCTGGACCATGGCTGAAAACACATCTGGGAGGAATACTTTCTGATACAACTCTTCATAAAACTTGTATATTGTCAGTCTACAACTGACAGTCTAAGAGATCAGGTTACATTCCTAATATATTCGCGACGATATCCAAATTGCCTGTTTAATCTCAGTCATGGTAACAGATCCCATTTCTTTTGTCTTCATTTTTTGTGTGAAATTTTTCATAAGAATAAAGAAAAGGTGGTAAGAGAGAAGCCAACCTATTTACTAATAATATTAAAACAATATTCAGCTGAGTGTATTGATTGGCATAGAGCAGTGGTTCCCAACCTTTTTTTGACCAGGGACCTCTTGACCAGGAACCACTCTTCAACATTAGTACCAAAGGGTTATGAATCAGTTTTTGCTCAACTTTAGATTCAGTTTGGTTATTTGGGGTGCTGGTTCAGAAAATTGCTTTGGATAGACTACATCAGCTCTAGTTTCTGATACAGAACATATGCCATCCAGTAATCGTCATCTGCTTGCCCACCCTCGGCACTATAAGAGGGTTTTGTTAGACCAGTTGCTCTTGTTGCAATGGTGTAGTAATTATTTGTTTTATTTATTTAAAACATTTATATCCCACCCTTCTCATCCTGAAGGGGACTCAGGGCAGAGCACAACATATATACAGCAAGCATTCGCTGCCGGAACATAAAATAAATTATAAATATACACATACACTAAAATCAGTTATAGCTACATTAAAATCAATTGTTTACAACCATCTTAGAACAACTGTGATCCACAGACCACAGATTGGCAACCACTGGCATAGAGAGTCCTTGGCCACAGGTTGGCAACCACTAGCATAGAGTCTATACATCAACCAGACATGCCCATGATGACCATAAGATATGCACTGGAATGGAGATATGCCAATGAGATAATCAGACCACTGAATTGTATTTTTTTTCCAGCCTTGGAGTATATAGCCTGAAAACGTGGTTGTTCCAGTGTGTCTTCCCAGAAGAAGGAAAACTCTTAGCAATATGTCCACAAATGCACTTTAACATTGATTTAGGATTGCCTGCATGCCCTCATCTTTCTTTGAAAACCCTATCCTAGTTATACCCTACCTTGTTCATGCCCAGCATTATTTTTTAAATTTTAAATTATTACATTTGGCCCAGCCATAGGTTTTTAAATGTTTGTATGTTATTGTTCTTGTTTATTGTTTATTTTTGTTTCTGAGATTTATTTTATTGTTTTGTACTGATTATTTTGTTATTGCCTTCGTTTTATTGATGTACTGCGGGCTTGGCCTCATGTAAGCCGCACCGAGTCCCTTGGTAGCGGGGTATAAATAAAGTATTATTATTATTATTATTATTATTATTATTATTATTATATCTGTAATTGCAAGGATTCAGAGTGTATTTATCCTATTCCTCTATTAAATCCACCTTACAGAAAGGAAATTTAACAGTGCTTAAACACCCATGGGTCCCCGGTGGCACAGTGGGTTAAATCACTGAGCTGCTAAACTTGCTGACCAAAAGGTCACAGGTTCAAATCTGGGGAGCGGCATGAGCTTCCACTGTCAGCCCCAGCTTCTGCCAACCTAGCAGTTTGAAAACATGTAAAAGTGAGTAGAACAATAGGTACTGCTTCGGCGGGAAGGTAACGGTGCTCCATGCAGTCATGCCGGCCACATGACCTTGGAGGTGTCTATGGACAGCACTGGTTCTTTGGCTTAAGATATTTCAGATTAATCCACTTCTTCTGCAGCTTTTAAAATGTCTGTCTCTTTTCCTTCCACTTTCCTTCTTTGTCCTCAGATTACCTCAAATGGAATTTAAAAGTGCAAAGATAGCAGATAGAATCGTGTTCTTCCCTGTCGGGTCTTGTTTATGGGCACATCTGCATGGACATATACCCCAAGATGTGTGAGAATCCACTTTGTGGTATTTATATGGTTCATAGCACCATCTTGCCCCCAACATGAGCCAAAGCTGCTTAATACTTAATAACTGGCCTCACTTATCAAATGAACCAGTACTGTCATCCCACTTTCCCCACATTTTGCAATGTGGAGAAAATTAACTAGCACTTACCTAAAATGGCAGCCACCGAGCTCCGAAGAGCTCTTGGCTATCACTGGATGTTTTTGCCAATGTCAGCAAAGACACCTGTATGTCTTGGGGTGGTGGTGATATCTCACTGATTCCCTCACTTCCCACTCTAAGGCCCCTTCCACACAGCTGTATAAAATTTGCACTGAACCGGATTATATGGCAGTGTGGACTCAGATAACCTGGTTCAAAACAGATATTGTGGATCATCTGCCTTGATATTCTGCATTATGTGGCTCTGAGTCATGCAAATGCCTTTGTTGCCATCGGCAACAGTGCCCAGCGATGGTCAGGAGCTTTTTGGAGCAGCATCCCCCACAGTCCTTCTAATCCTGGACATTGACCGAGCCAGTATAGACTTGGTTTTGGTTTGTTTCCCCTAATAATGCTAATGGGTTAGGTGCTCTTAGTTCCACTCCTCAGCTGAGACCTCTCTGACTTGGTTGAACCTGCTGGTAGTTACACTACTGCCACCATAGCTCTCAGCATCCTCGGAGCAGTTAAGCCCCCCACCACGACAAGATGGCACCCACGGATGGAACCCTGAAGAAGGAGAAAGAAGGCCTGATTCTTGCAGCACAGGAGCAAGCCATCAGAACAAATGCCATTAGGGCCAGGATTGAAAAATCAGAGGATGACCCAATATGCAGACTGTGCAAGGAAGCTGATGAAACCACTGATCATATCTTCAGCTGCTGCAAGAAAATCACACAGACAGAATACAAACAGAGGCACAATTCTGTGACCCAAATGATTCATTGGAACTTATGTCACAAGTACCACCTGCCAGTAGTAAAGAACTGGTGGGATCATAAATGTGCAAAGGTAGTAGAAAATGAACACGCAAATATACTGTGGGACTTTCGAATCCAGAATGACAAAGTTTTGGAACACAATACACCAGACATTATGATTGTGGGAAAAAAATGTATGGATTATTGATGTCACCATACTGGGTGACAGCTGCATTGAGGAAAAACAACAGGAAAAACTCAGCCGTTATCAGGACTTCAAAATCAAACTGTAAAGGCTCTGGCATAAACCAGTACAGGTGGTCTGAGTGGTCATCGGCACACTGGGTGCCATGCCAAAAGATCTCAGCCGACATTTGGAAACAAACATTGACAAAATCACGATCTGTCAACTACAACATCATTCGAAAATACATTACACAGTCCTAGATGCTTGGGAAGTGTTCGACACTGGAACATCCAGGTTTTCAAATCCCTGTGGAAGGCGGGCAGTTTGGGAGCTATCCTAATCTCCCTGGGGAGGGAGTTCCAGAGTTGGTGGGCCACCACCGAGTAGACCTTCTCTCTTATCCCCACTAACCATACTTGTGATTGTGGTGGGAGTGAGAGAAGGACCTGCCCAGCAGATCTTAGAGCCCACGCTGGTTCATAGAGGAAGATGTGGTAGCGAAGATATGTTGGAAGGACATAAAAAGTTCCATAACTACCTTACAGCTCCAGGAGCCTTTTGTAACTTTTCTGTGTGCAATGAATAAATAGGGAACTGGTTAGTCTGACTGTATTGGGTACATCAGTTGGAACTGGGCAGTAATGTTCATGTGTTCCATTTTCGCATGAAATGTACCGCATGGCATAGGGTTATATAGGCATACAATTGCACACTAAAAGCTATATCTCCATATATGAGCTTGCCTGACCTCTAAATTCTGTAGAAGACAGCTTTCTCTTGGTTCCATCACAGTGACATCTGGTGATGACATGGAAGACAACCTTCCCAGTGGCTAGAGTGGTAGCATCATGAAACCCTACACTTGAAAGAGTAGTTTACTGAGTAACTACACACTCATATCTGCATTATAGGATGACATTTTCATACTTGTCCAATAGGATTCCAGCCACTATTTGCAGCTGGGGAATCTATTGTTGAGAACATAACCGAATACAATTGTGAAACACCTGACATGAGAATTATTAAGCATTTTATGACAAAAAGAGAGTTGTGATCAGCAATTAAGGCATTACGCAGACAAGTCTGTCAAAACTTTGTGTAATCCTATCGTGGATGAGAGTTCAACCAGCGATTTATCCTTTTTTGGGCTCCTTGAAATGTCTGAAGACATGAACTAAAAAGATGTCAGACTTCTCTTTCCATTGTCAGTATAATTTAAGTATTAGGCATGTTGTAATTGGGCCTGTCAAATATAATTTCCTTAAGTAAATTCAACAAGAACCAAAATAGGAGGAAATAATTTGAAAATGTCAATCTTTTAAGCTTTAAATATGTTTTAAACAACATAACAGACATTCCAAAGGTATGATTGGGAACCCACAGTAATATATCCAAATATAGGCAGATTTTGAAAACAAATGATCTGACTGGCTAAAAATAATGCCTATAGTGTGATTGAATTGGCCTTTTTGTCAGTAAAAGTGTACTAATTTTGTTATTAAATTATAGCAAGATGGGGCTTTTCATTTAAGAATGACTGGGGGAAGATAAAAATAGATTTTTGTAACATTATCAAAATGCTTCTGTTGGGTATCAGAAATAAATAACCAAATAGTAAATATGGATCACTTCTTTGATACATGGCAACAGCAGCAAGAAAATGGTTTGGTCAAACTTGGGAACAGACTGAATAATAGATATGTTTTAAATATATGTTTATGTCTTATTGTAAACATGGTTTTATAGGTTATTGTTATGTTTGTTATTGCTCTGTATTGTTTTTAAAATGTTGTGAGCTACTTTGGGTCCTGTTTAGGGAGAAAGGTGAGATATAAATAAAGCATTATTATTATTATTATTATTATTATTATTATTATTATTATTGCTAAAATTGTTGAGTTAGCTCAAATTGCCAAATTAATAGATTGGAAACTTTTTATGGACTTTCTGATGATGTAATAATCTATGGTTATGTATTGTCGAAGGCTTTCATGGCTGGAATCACTCAGTTCTTGTGGGTTTTTTTGGGCTATATGGCCAAGTTCTAGAGGCATTTCTCCTGATGTTTCACCTGCATCTATGGCAAGCATCCTCAGAGGTAAGGTCTGCTGGAGCTGGGAAAAAAGGGGTTTATATATCTGTGGAATGACCAGGGTGAGACAAAGGGCTTTTGTAAGCTGGGCTAGGTGTGAATCTTTCAACTGACCACCTTGATTAGCATATAATGGGCTGACTGTGCCTGGAGCAAACTCTTCTTGAAAGGTGATTAGATGTCCCTGCCTGTTTTTCTCTCTGCTTTTTTTGCTGTTGCAATTTTAGAATTTTTTAATACTGGTAGCCAGATTTTGTTCATTTTCATGGTTTCTTCCTTTCTGTTGAAATTGTCCACATGTTTGTGGATTTCAATGGCTTCTCTGTGTAGTCTGACATGGTGGTTGTGAGAGTGGTCCAGCATTTTTGTGTTCTCAAATAAAATGCTGTGTCCAGGTTGGTTCATCAGGTGCTCTGCTATGGCTGATTTCTCTGGTTGGAGTAGTCTGCAGTGCCTTTCATGTTCCTGGATTCTTGTTTGGGCAATGCTGCATTTGGTGGTCCCTATGTAGACTTGTCCACAGCTGCATGGTATACAGTAGACTCCTGCAGAGGTGAGAGGATCCCTCTTGTCCTTTGCTGAATGTAGCATTTGTTGGATTTTCTTGGTGGGGTTGTAGATTGTTTGTATGTTGTGTTTCCTCATCAGCTTCCCTATGCGGTCAGTGGTTCCCTTGATGTATGGAAGGAACACTTTTTCTCTGGGTGGATCTTCATCTTGATTCTCGTGGCTTGTTCTTGGTCTTGCAGCTCTTCTGATGTCTGAGGTGGAGTATCCATTGGCCTGGAGAGCCCAGTTGAGGTGGTTCAGTTCATCTTGGAGGAGGTGGGGTTCACAGATTCTTTTTGCACGGTCTGCCAAGGCTTTAATGGTGCTTCTTTTTTGACTTGGGTGATGGTTGGAGTTTTTATGTAGATATCTATCTGTGTGTGTGGGTTTTCTGTAAACGGTGTGACCCAATTGTTGATCTGGTTTACGGATGACTAGGACATCTAGAAAAGGCAGTCTTCCTTCCTTTTCTTTTTCCATAGTGAACTGGATGTTTGAGTGGATGCTGTTAAGATGGTCCAGGAACCTGTTGAGTTCTTCTTCTCCATGGCTCCAAATGGTGAAGGTGTCATCCACATATCTGAACCATATCGTGGGCTTTTTGGTTGCTGTCTCCAGGGCTTGTTCTTCAAAGTGTTCCATGTAGAAGTTAGCTATGACCGGGCTGAGAGGGCTCCCCATAGCTACTCCATCTTTCTGTTCGTAGAATTCATTGTCCCACTGAAAATAGCTGGTGGTGAGGCAATGGTGAAACAGCGCCGTGATGTCTTCTGGGAACCTCTGGTTGATGAGTGCCATGGTTATGTTTATTGTTTATTAACAATTGTTTATTGTTTATTAACAATTAGTAGAATTATTTAGTTGGTTCTATGATGGAATAACAATATGTTTTATTTTTATTTTCATTATATTAAAGACTGAGTGAAATACATGATTTTTTGTTGTTGTTTTCCTCTCATTTTCATCTTTTTGTCTTTTAAAAAGATCACTTACTTTGATGATAAGTTGGACTGTTCATTTCAAAAACATTAAAAAATACAAAGAAAACAGGGAAAATATTTTCTTTTACATTTGATTTTAATGTTGCATTTCAAACACATCTATCATTTTTTTCTTAATAATGATAGGATGTTTATTTAGATTTGTACCATAAAGTGTTCCACATGCTGAAGCTCCTGAACAGATATTATTAAATCTGATGGATTTTACTCTTTAGTGGAAAAACACGGTTGAACCAATTCCATAACAGATGCATAACACAATGAAAATACTTGGTAGTCATAAAATTAAATTGTGTTTGATGGACAGACAACAAAGTTTCTATTAAAACACCAACTTATTTCTTTACTTGGTAGAAGTAGATACCAGGATGGGAAATAAGGCAACTGTTTTCAGATGAGAGACAAAGAACTGATATTACTTCTTAGATTTGCTCTGTTTCTTTGCCTTATTACCATATCTCTTCTATTCTAAGATTCTATTCTAAAAAATCTGGCATAGACACTGAGAACTGGGAAGCCCTGGCCCTTGACCGCTCCAGCTGGAGGTCAGCTGTGACCAGCAGTGCTGCAGAATTTGAAGAGGCACGAATGGAGGGCGAAAGAGAGAAGCGTGCCAAGAGGAAGGCGCGTCAAGCTAACCCCGATCGAGGCCGCCTTCCACCTGGAAACCAATGCCCTCACTGCAGAAGAAGATGCAAAGCAAGAATAGGGCTCCACAACCACATACGGACCCACAAGAACACTGGAAGACAATCATCCTCGAAAAACGAGGGATCGCCTAAGTAAGTAAAGTATTCTAAGATGCCATCAATTGTAAGATGCAGACTAATATCAGTACTGCTAACAGAAAAAAAATTACCCGGTGGTGCAGTGGGTTAAATGGCTGAGCTGCTAAACTTGTTGACCAAAAGGTCGCAGGTTTGAATCCGGGGAGCAGCGCAAGCTCCTGCTGTCAGCCCCAGCTTCTGCCAACCTAGCAGATCGAAAACATGCAAATGCGAGTAGCTCAATAGATACCTCTCTGGTAGGAAGGTTATGACACTCCATGCAGTCATGCTGGCCACATGACCTTGGAGGTGTCTACAGACAACGCCAGCTCTTCGGCTTAGAAATAGAGATGAACACCAATTGCTAGAGTTGGATATGACTGGACTTTTTTTTTTTTAACTTTATTTGTACCTCGCTAGCATCTCCCGGAGGACTCGATGCGGCTTACACAGGCCGAAGCCTCAACACAATACAGTAGAAAGTATAACATCACAACAACAAGGCAAATCAAACAATAAGCAAAATAACATAACACCACAATACTAAGCAAGTCAAGCAATAAGCAGAATAACAACAAAGACAGTACATCAGGACATTATTAAAAACTGGTTCGGCCGGCGCACTGGGGTACAAGGGTTAAAAGTGCTGAATGGCAGGAGGCACGTAGGGTTAAAAGTGCGATGTGCAGTGACAATTTGTTATGCTAAGGTGCTACTAGGGCTTGAGTGGGGATTCCTAGTCTGTACCTTTACCTTAACATAAAAAAAGCTTTATTTATATATAAAAAGAGCACCTGCAATTCTAAGATGCAGCCCATTTGTAGAGATAGTTTTTAGCGGCGGGGGATGCATCTTAGGATCAAAGAAATAGAGTAGCTCAATTCAACTATTCCTGTACTTTTGCCTGCTTCTAAAAGAGAAAAACTTTGTTCCAAAGAGTCGTCCCAATCAATGAAAAGAATGGATGAATGTATTCCCTACCAATTCTTCATGAATGGAAGGAAGACTCTATGGAGGTACATGGCTGATATGCCTTCCATTGTTGTAATCTCTGTGCAAGTGACTCAACTGTTTTCTTTGATTGGAAAGTGACCTCAGTCATTAATTTATTTTTAGTGGATTGATCTTATGCCTTCATTGCCATCAATTGTCTTCGCACCACAATTGCCCTAAGCTACATTCTTATTTATCATGGGTAGAGTTTTATTTCCCTTCTGCTACAGAGACAATCATGGGTCAAATTGTGTTGTCTTTATGTCCTATTGACCCCTTTCCTTTCTTTCCTTATCCAGTCCTTTTGCCTCTGCTTCTGCCTTATATAACCCATTTGGCTCATACCTATCTGTTTGTGGTTTGTACATCTTGTTATTTTAGTTTGACTTCCAAGGACTTCTGAATTTGGGCTTCTCTGAAACAATAGGAGAATCTTGACTTTGGCTGATACTCCTGTTCTTTGTTGAAAACAAGCTCAAGATAACGTGGCCGAGTTCATGACAGTCCACTGATGCCTATTCCATTGAAGCCATTCAATATTTTGTTTTGCATCTCTAGTGCAGTCTTCTTTTGTAGCTTTATCTATAGGAGGACCTTAACTGTTTCTGTAAGAGACTGAAGACCTTCCTCTTTACTACTGAACATTAAGCTGTTGAACTGTGTCTGAGCTATATTGACAGCATGATGTTTTATTGTCATTGTCTCTAATTATGTATGTTTAATGTTACACCTTTTGGTGGGGAAGGCATTATACATAATGTTTATATATATATATATATATATATATATATATATATATATTTGTTAGGTTGGTTCAACCGGACAGCAAAACTCCACAACCCCCCAACGAAACTTAACCAAAATTCCCATGCCCATAACACAACCCACAAGGTACAAACATATCTACTCAAAATGAAAAACAACACAACAACACACTCACAAAACGGCAAAACAACAAAACTCACAAACCCCCCAACGAAACTTAACCAAAATTCCCATGCCCATAACACAACCCACAAGGTACAAACATATCTACTCAAAATGAAAAACAACACAACAACACACTCACAAAACGGCAAAACAACTGAGCATACGCATTGGTGCCCAGCCGCAAGTTCCCTGGCGTGCGCACACAGCCTTCCGGCCAACGTTCCCTCTGCAGAAGCCATGCCCACTCCAAGCCCCGCCGCGCCGCTTCCCGCACACACACACACCCTGCCGCACGCACACACACAACCCCACGCTCCATCACTCCCCCGTCACCGCACACACACACGCAACCCTACGCTCCATCACTCCCCCGCCACCGCGCACACACAACCCCACGCTCCATCACTCCCCCTCCCGCCGCACACACACACACAACCCCACTCCCCCCGCTGCCGCACGCACACACGCAACCCCACGCTCCATCACTCCCCCCGCCGCCACACACACACACACAACCCCACGCTCCATCATTCCCCCCGCTGCCAACAGACACACGCAACCCCACGCTCCATCATTCCCCCCGCTGCCAACAGACACACGCAACCTCACTCCCCCCGCCGCCCCACACACACACACGCAACCCCACGCTCCATCACTCCCCCCGCCGCCGCACACACACACGCAACCCCACGCTCCATCACTCCCCCGCCGCCGCACACACACACGCAACCCAACTCCCCCCGCCGCTGCACACACACACACGCAACCCCACTCCCCCCACCGCCGCACACACACATGCAACCCCAGGCTTCATCATTCCCCCTGCCGCCGCACACACACACGCAACCCCACGCTACATCACTCCCCCGCCACCGCACACACACACACGCAACCCCACGCTCAATCACTCCCTCCTCCGCCACACACACGCAACCCCATGCTCCACCATTCCCCCCGCCGCCGCACACACACACGCAACCTCACGCTCCATCACTCCCTCACCGACGCACACACACACGCAACCCCACGCTCCATCACTCACCCTGCTGCTGCACACACACACGCAACACCACTCCCCCCGCCGCCGCACACACACACGCAACCCCAGGCTCCATCATTCCCCCTGCCGCTGCACACACATAATAGTCCAGATATCTACCTCAACTTTGATAAGTTTTACTATAGGCCACAGCAACGCGTGGCAGGGCACAGCTAGTATATATATATATATATCAATATCTAACCCCACTGTTCATCCTTTTGGGCTCCTCTCAAATGCACTTTTTCTACTCCTACCTCATCCAGGGTTTTATCATTTTACCTTGTCCATTGGGCCTGCCTATTGTGTTCAATTTTATATTATGTTATTTTTCTTTGTTTACTCTATTCTGCTATTGCATGTATTTTATTATGATGTATTTTTGTTGTTTTTTGTTGTGTGCATTTTCTATTTTATTTTGCTGTATTGTATTTTTGGGCTTGGCCTCATGTTAGCCGCCCCGAGGCCCCCCTCAAGGAGATGGTGGCAGGGTATAAATAAAGGTGATGATGATGATGATGATTATTATTAGAGACATAACAAGATGAGACCACAGCAGACACTCTGCTGTATTGGATCACACATTGGACACTTCCCAAGTATCTAGGACTGTGTGATGTATTGGCGAATAATGCATGCAGATCCCAGTAAGGTGGCCTTCTGCAACTGGCAGATGGTAATTTTGTCAGCGCTGATTGTGTTTAAGTGCAGGCCAAGGTCTTTAGACACTGCACCCAGTGTGCCGATCACCACTGGGACCACCTTGACTGGCTTGTGCCACAGTCTTTGCAGTTCGATCTTTAAATCCTTGTATCATGTCAGCTTTTCCAGTTGTTTCTCTTCAATCCTGCTGTCACCTGGGATTGCAACATCATCATCATCATCATCATCATCATCATCATCATCATCATCATCATTATCATCTATTTCTCAAGTTGTAATACTCTTGTGGAGTTCCATGCATTTTTCTGTGCAAACTCAAACCTTGCCAGGAATGCTTCTATTTGGTTACCCAGATGTGTTGCAGTTACAGATGTGTAAAAAAGTATGTTTGATATGTGTTTGAAAGGTTAAATGGTTATTTTAAAACCTTGTTATAACCACCTCCCTCATAATACCATCGGTTCATAATAACATCTAAAGCTCCAGGCTTAAGCGTTGTGCTATGATGAAAGTAGACGACAATATATTTATAACAAGAGTAGGTCAATGGTCCTAGGGTAGTTTCCCATTATGGAAAGGAAAAAATAACTAAAATCAATAAATCTGCAGATCATAAATGTAGCTACAGTCTGGTTAGGTTGGGAAAATTATTGGCAGAGCCTCATGATGTCTGGATATTGTAGCTTGTAAATTTCTCCCTACATATGTGTGTGGTTATATACATGTTGGCTATTCATCCCCCACAGAATTCCTTTAAAACACTCAGAGGAATGTGCATTTGATTCGTTTTTCATATAGTTTTGGGTTTTTTTGTTTGTTTGTTTTTTACAAAAAAGGGAGACAAAAAGGGAAGACAATAGAACACCTCCAGAATGTACCACTTATGCTATTGTATGACTTTTTAAAAAGCCTTTGCAATTCACAGGACCCTGAAGAGCTTCATAGAAGTAAACACTTGGTATAAAAGAAAAAAAGGAGTTCAGTGGAAAATGTTTCATTCAAAACAGTACGCGTTCCGGTTCCAATACTGATTACTGGATTTTTTTCTATTGGGATTCAGTGCTGAGTCACCTGTTCCTTCCATCTTTGATTTCTTCCATCTAAGCTGTGGAATTTCATTTCAGGCATCTTTCCACTCACTTGGCATTTAGGCAGCATTGACTTATTTTCTGTACTAGGATGTGATGTGAACAAAATCCACAAGGGCTTTCATGTTTTCCCTTCCTGCTCAGGTTTCTGCACTGATTCGGGAGTGACTTCTTTGTCAGAGAGTTGATGTCAATTACTTTCTGGGCTGGTTGTAATCTTTAAAGCTCGACATGATTTGAGTCTAAATTATCTACAGCATATTGAACTTTTTCACTCACAACGCCTTTCAGCTGGATATTTTTTTTATGTGTCCTTGGATATAAAGTTGTATAAAAAAAAACATTTACTGATGACAAACCAGCATTTGCAAGACTTGTTAAATAGGCCAGTTTTCCATTTTATGAAGTACAGCTGAGGCATCTTCTGCAGAGTTCACTGTAAAAAATGCACAACAGTTTTATGTAAATTTCCAACCACTAAGTAATGTTTAGAAAACTATTACTGTAGCAATTTTTTCAAAAACCCTAACTCAACTTTTTTTTTTTTTAACCAGGGACCACTCTCCAACGTTAGTACCAAAATGGTTACAAATTAGTTTTTGGTCAATTTTAGATTCAGTTTGATTATTTGGGGGTGCTGATCCAGAAAATTGTATTGGATGGACCACATCAGCTCCAGTTTCTGATACAGAAAAATGCCACCCAGTAGTCGCCATCTGCTCGCCCACAGAAAACCATCTTTAATAATCTAAAGCTGATGTGGTAGTAGTAATCTTTCATGGGCAGTCAGCAGCACTATAAGAGGGTTTTGCAAGACCAGTCACTCTTGTTGCTGCATTATTTTGAGGCAACGGTGTAGTAATGGTGAAGCCATGGACCATATTTTTATTCTTGAGGACCGCTGGTGGTCCACGGACAACAAGCTGGGAACCACTGAGCTAAATTGTCCCCATTTGTGCTTGGGATCTACAATTTAAGAAGCAATGATCTCTACATGATTATCTTCTTCGATGTAATGCATCCCATACAACCAGGTTCCCTTCATTTAGCCATTGCAGGCCTGGCAAATGTTATTCAAAGGCTTGAATCCTCATCTCTCCTGAGACTATGGAATGATGGAATATGAAATGAAAGTTTCAGAGATCAGTTGCATCATAAATTCTGTATGACTAAAGACATTTTGATAGTTGAAACTAGGATGGTAGCAAATGAAAGGAGACTTCATAAGAGGGCATAGAAGGGTTTTTAAAAATAGTACTAGAATTACCAATGAAAGGATTTTAGTGCAGAAACTGCAGTGAGCAATCTTTTTCAGGAGAGTACTTCATCCACCCAGAATTCAAAGAAGCTGCAGAAACCGGTTTTAAAAAGCTGAATTACAATGTTTGACACATGTGTTGTCTTTTGATTTACAAAACAAAAACAAAAACCAAAAACACCACCATTAAACACCACTTGGGCCATGCAATTTAAAGGTTAACAAATCTCCATATTTCCCTATTTATTTCAGTAACTGTTTTATGCCATCCCCTTAGACTCTTTTACAAAGTTTACTTGCTCCCCGCCAAAGAAAAGGAAAATGAATATATTTTTTTCGTGGCTTAATGTGTGGCAACCTTATCATTGGCTTTTCAGTGACAAAATAGGACAGAACATATATCTTGTACACCTCCTTGTAAGTTCATGAACCCTTAAATTGGAAGCTTTTGTGTTGATATGGCTATTTTGACAAAGATTGCCAAAGAGTTTTTTAAAATGTTGCCTGAAAAATGGATTATTTGTTAGAGACATAAAATGAAGCTGATTGTGTAGGGAGATATTAAACTGAGATGTAAATACTGCTTTAAACATTTAGTCAATATATCCATAGAACACTGTTTTAGGCCAGTATGAACATGGAAAATTAGTATACCTCCCTGCAATTTCATAATGACAGAATAAAACTGTCCAGATAATTGCCAAGTGAAAAATATGGCTAGGCACACACAGTTCTGTAAATTGTGCAGAGACAGCTTTATGATGTCCAAATTATACTAATGTTTTCATACGGGGGTCTTATGAAATTTAACAGTCAGAATTAATGGAGATGAAATGCCTTTTTCAAAAGCGTTCTGGCACAATTCAACAACCTCAGCGAAATGTTCACAATTCTTCACCTTGAGAACAGAATTCTTCTACGTCCAGCTCACAGGATCATTAGTGTTTTAGAACTTGGTTTGGCGAATTTCTATAAATATGCTGGAAAGTAGAAGTTATAGAAGACACAAGTGAATTTCTAAACCGCATTTGTATCAGCAGCTTTCGTAACATAACAGTCATGTTGGATCAGACCTATGAAGCTGAGCTCATCCAGCATTCTGTTCCCACCAAGGCCAATGCTTTCTAGTTCTCTTTAAGATTTTTAATTCTTGTCTTTATTGATTACTGTTTTATTGGGGTTTCTTGAGAGCAGTGTTTCTGCGGGTTATTTTATTGAAAAAGCAAGGTACAATTAATTGTGATAGGTATTATTATTATATTTATTATATTTATTTATATCCTTGCTTATCTCTCCTGAAGGAGACTTAAGCCAAATATTGTTATTACGGGAAACATTTTGGCATACCATGAAATGCCCTGGATTCAGTTCTCTGTGTTGTAATGCTTTAGAGCAAGAGCTACAGAGATCGACCCTGAAGTGTGCTGTACTATTACATTTTACTATTACATTACTATTTACATTTTCAGCGACAAATTGGCCAAAGGGGAGTCAAACAGCAACCAGAAGCCATTTCTGGTTTTCACATCTGCTTTTGAAGGAGTAAGTCCTGGTCATTTTTGGAGTGGTTGAATGAGGCTGAGATGTGTTTGGATATATTACATCATCAATGTGAATTCTTTTTGCCTGATTTTTTTTGGGTGGGGGAAAGTCTAAGGCTTTTGATGATTTTGGGAGTCTTGAAGTCTCATAAGAGACATTGGAAGCATCAGGCAGTCCTTAGGCCGGTGTTTCTCAACCTGGGGGGGGGGGTCAGGACCCCTGGGGGGTCATGAGGGGGTGTCAGAGAGGTTCCCAAAGACCATTAGAAAACACAGTATTTCTATTGGTCATGGGGGTTCTGTGTGGGAAGTTTGGCCCAATTCTATTATTGGTGGGGTTTAGAATGCTCTTTGATTGTAGGTGAACTATAAATCCCAGCAACTACAACTTCCAAATGACAAAATCAATCCCATCCCAACCCCACCAGTATTCAAATTTGGGAGTATCTGGTATTTGTTCCAAATTTCATCCAGTGAATAAAAATATATCCTGCACATCAGATATTTACATTACGATTCATAACAGTAGCAAAATTACAGTTATGAAATAGCAACAAAAATGATTTTATGGTTGGGGGTCACCACAACATGAGGAACTGTATCAAGGGGTCGCTGCATTAGGAAGATTGAGAAACACTGCCTTGGGCCATACTTGCTAAAATATAGGCAGACACATGGAGAGACTCTTCCTCTCAACCTGTCTTCATTTGGCAGAGACAGATCTCATTAATCCTCTATTGTCAAATTAATCCTCTTTGTCCCCTGCTTATTTCATTTATTAGGAACATGGGTTCAAATGTCCAGAAATAGTTTGTACTCAGAAGGAGAGATGGAGGAACTACTCTAGTTTTCCCTGTATATTCAGGTAAAAGGGGAAAAAATGTCTTTCCGATTTTGCGTGTTCTTCCTCACTAAAAATTTTTACCATCTTGGTTATACTCCTATGTCACTTGGTTACATGTATCCTAGTTTTTTTTCTCATTTGTGAATTATCAGAGAGAATGGAAATTCTAGGAGTGATAGGAATAGAAGAAGCTCAGAAAGTATCAATATGAGGCATTTAATGTTGTGATGTGTTATGAGTTTAGCATTGTGTTTCAAGCTTGGAATTAAACCTTTGATTTATGAAAGTAATTATTGGCATACCATGCATATTTAAATGCACTTGCACACACACACACACACAACTTTCAGAGATATTCAGCAGAAAAAAGTGGGCACAAATAGCAGCTGCATTTGTATTTTTTCAGACTGAAGATGCTGATCCACAACTTACAATGGCCTGAAGTTGTAATACTGAATAGCATCAAATTCTTCCTTTCAAGGAATAAGGGACTCCAGCCCTTCACTCTCTTTCCTGTGTCTCTGACAGCAGATTGGGACTAATACATTAACACACTTCTAGATTGGGCTTTAATTCCCCAGAAAACACACATTGGTTGATTAATTTCATTCTCCTCAAACTGGAATGCAAGGAAATGTACAAGATGTCTTATTAAAAAGGTTTAAGTAACTAGATACTAAAAATGTCCAATATGAAAGCACACTTGCTTAAATAGTATGCCACCCACTCAGTAAAAATGCCTTTTCAAACTCTCCTGAGTAAAAGCTTGAATATTTGTATGGTACAACCTTTGTATCCATTGTGAGTATGTTCCAAGACACACACACACACACACACACACATGATACTTAGAACCATGGATAATAGTGAATCCTATATTTTGACCATATGTGATTTGGAAACGTATCATTGAATTGCTCTGAAGGCTCTAGAGAGTCCCACAAACACTTCTGGGGAGGAAGAGGATTGTATCATAAAGGCTTAAAAGCAAAAAAATTAAAATGGTCTGAATAAGTCTTCCTAATTAAAATAGTCTTTGTGGAAGGAAAAAAAAGGGGGGGGGGAACTGCCTTAACCTCTATGGCAAAGGAAGTCACTAACTTGGGAGCAGCCACCAAGAAGACTCTTTCTCAGGTCAACACCAAACACATCCTTAAGACTGCTTAATACCAAATGATACTGGTGGATTTTGATGAATGATACATTGTAAAACAATTTATCTTTAATCTCTTTATCAAATGATTCTTGAGAAAGAAATATAATAAGAATACTAGGGAAATGTTAATGAGGCTATCTGTATTCCTACCACATGATTGTTATTTTTATTAGAAGTGCTTCCTGATGGACAGCTCCTAATGCAGAGCTAGGACATAACTCGTTCTTCTAATGCAGGCATGGGCAAACTTCAGCCCTCTGGGTGTTTTGGACTTTAACTGTTCTAATGTGTTACACTGTTATCCAGTTACTTTCCAAAGCAACAAGCTGAAGCAGAATTATTACTCTTTTTTGCTGGTAATTGTCATGGCTATAAAACCCACTACTTACTATCTGCCTGTTGCTCACTATGAAGCCTGTGTGCAAACATAAACAGAGGAAATGGAGATGGAGAAGGAAGGGTCACATGAGGCAGCTGGGAAGAATTGCTTTATGTAAAATGTATTTTACATTTTATTGTCAAAGGCTCTCATTGCTGGAATCACTTGGTTGTTGTAGGTTTTTCAGGCTATATGGCCATGTTCTAGAAGCATTCTCTCCTGACGTTTCACCTGCATTTATGGCAAGCATTCTCAGAGGTTGTGAGGTCTTCACAATCTCTGAGGATGCTTGCCATAGATGTAGGCAAAATGTCAGGAGAGAATGCTTCTAAAACATGGCCATATAACCCGAAAAACCTATTTTACTTTTTCTTAGATTTTCAAAGATGTAATAACCGAATTAGCTACTAGGTGGCCCAGAGAGCATTTTCTTGTGATTCCCGTGTCATTATTGCAGTAGTAATAATGGTAATTTCTTAATGGCCAGTAACTCAGCAGGTTTCATTCAGGACTGCATTAACAGTAACAAATAATGAATGATCTGGGTTGTTGTGCGTATCCATGTTCCAGAAGCATTCTCTCCTGGCACATGGCCATACAGCCCAGAAAACACACAACATCCCAGTGATTCTGGCCATGAAAGCCTTCAACAATACAATAAGTGATCTGTTCAGAAATCCGAGTAACAGGTAAAGTAACTATTCCTTTTAAAGGGAGCATTGCAATCTCTGTCTTGGCCCTACCAAACGGCACCGGGAAGCTGTTCAGTTTTTTTCCCCTTTGGTAAAAACACAAGAGGGTTACAAAAGGAAGAAATTGCCATCTGGACCTCCCATGAATTCCATGAAAGAGTCAGGACCAATGCCCAAAGACATATTTGCCTGGGGAAAGAATTGCTGTGGATGGTTTTGTGATGCAGATGGAGGATTTCACTGCATTTTCGTCATCATTTTTGAAGAAAACGTGCTGCAAGCAATATTTGAGGAAAACTTGCACAATACCATCTTGTGTAATGTCTCCTTGGAAGCACAAAAAAGGGAAGCATGAAACATTCTCCTATCCACAGTCTGTGAAACTTTTCCTTAGTGTTAGGCACTCGTTCCCATTTTTGTTGCTCTGTTAATATTTGAAATTCCAGAAGAGCTCAGTCAGGCAAACTGCAAAGCAAAAAAACTGAAGCCTGCTCTGTGTTGAAAATACCATGGCTTAAAAGTTCCATGCAGGTTATTAAAAATTCTGCTTACTTTACAATGCTCTGTTAACAGCTCTAATGTCTTTAACATGTGCAGCCTATTGACTTTTTAAGCAGCATTTTATGGAAGCAATGGACGTGGTTATTAGGCAGTAAGATTTACGCTTCATTTTCAGTCCTGAATCTGGAAATCTAGCTAAAGGGAAAGACACGTTCAATTTTAAAGGCTGGGGAGGTGTCTCATGAGGTGCCACTGAAAAGCAGTGGTGGCATCCATCTCGGTGGAGCAATGGATCCACCTCTGTGTTTTAGTTCAAGGAGTTATCCAAAGCGCAAAGCCTTTTTTGGGCGGGGGAGGTTCAACTATTTAATAACTGTAATTAAAACCTTGATTGGATTCTTTACACACACACACACACACACACACACAAGAGACAGGCTTCAAAACAGTGTGGTGGATCCAAGAGATGATCCTCCATGAATGGGCCTCTTTTATTAGTAGAAGAGACTGGGGTCAAAGGAACATTCCCAGTGGAGAAAATGAGTGGAGTAATGATTTTGCTGATTCCTCCTTATCTCTTCAGCCCTGAGGACTTAAACATTGTTCTGTTAGGCCCACAAACTTTCTAGAGAGGAAGCTTTTGTGCAAAAATTGGATAAAAGGAGGCCACAAACAAAAAAACAAATAAGCAAAAACTGCCTCCTAGTTTTACCTACAGGATCAATTAAATTATGGATCTGGTGCCAATCCAACTGATTTATCACATCTAGAAAATTAAACTAAGTAATTGCTATTGTGTCTATGCAACTACCTACTGGATGGTTTCCCCTGAGTAAGAACTGTGTTATTATATTAAATGTGACATTTGAGGGGCTAAAACCACATATCTGCAATCCTTTTACATTATAATGAATAGAGCTCCCAGAATTGTCCAGACAGTATTCCCATTGGAATGATTTTGGGAATTATAATGAAAGGGGGGGGGGGGGGGGAATCAATGTGGAAATTCCTTCCCAAAGTAACTGATCTATCTCTTATTTTTCTTCTTCTAAGGCATCAGCATCTTACTCATATTCTCCCAGTCTTCCACAGAGTGTTAATTTATTTTAATGTTATTTTTAAAAATATTTCAACTTCACTCTATGTCAAAGGATCCCAGGGCAATGTAAAAGTAAAACTATTGCAAAGAAGCTGAAGTGATTTAAATAACAAAAGTAATTGAAATACATTAACATGTACCTTGGGAAGTCTGATTTTGCCATGGTGGTCCATGCTCTTGTTACACCCCATTTAGATTACTGAAAGGCACTCTGTGTGGGGCTGCCTTTGAGGACTGTTCGGAAGCTTCAACTAGTCTAGTGGTTGGCAGCCAGACTGCTCACTGAAGCTGCGTACAGGGAGCCTATCACTCCCCATTACATCCACTGGCTGCCGATTTGCTACCAAGCATAATTCAAAGTTCTGGTCCTGGCCTATAAGTGGTTCTGGCCCAGCTTACTTGTCCAAACGTATCTCCCTCTATGACCCACTTTGGAGATTAAGATTATCGGGAGAGGCCCTGCTCTTGATTCCACCATCTTTAAATGAGAACTCTATATCTAAATTGTGTTGGGATTCATTTGGCTCCTTGGGATTCCAAAACTGGCATTTCTGAGCAGAAGCAAGAAAAAAGAGGAAACTAGCATGCACATTACACATTGACTCCTGACTGAATTTATGATATGAACTGCCAATCTGTCAAATCAGCCAAAACCTCTTGCTTAAATCAAGAACAGGAATGATCAATGATGAAGGACACTGGGAATTTGAGGCCAAAAACGTGGGGCAGAGGTGGCATGATTCCTACCTGAATCTTAAATCAAACTGTTAGTCCTAGAGGCCATGGTAGAATAGCAGGTTAAACTGCCAGCTGCAGAAAAACTTTCTGACTGGACTGTTGGCAGTTTATAGTAGCAAATTTGGGTGAACTCCTGGCTGTGAGCCCTAGCTCTTGCCAACCTAGCATTTCAAAAACATGTTATGAGAGTTTATCAGTAGGTACCACCTTGGTGGGAAGGCAAGGGGCTCCCATTTAGCCATGCCAGTAAAACACGACCAGGAGGGTCTATAGACAACAGTCTCCTTGGCATGGAAAATGGAACAAGATCCCCATGGTCAACGTTGAGCATCACCTCCAGATGCTAGAGATTGAAAGGAAAACCTTTGCCTTTGCTTGCGTACTGTATGTCATTGTTCACTGTATAAAAGGCATTGAATGTTTGCCTATATATGTGTATACTGTAATCCGCTCTGAGTCCCCTTGGGAGATAGAACGGAATATAAATAAAGTGTATTATTAGTATTATTAACAAGAATACATCCGTTGAATCAAGAAAATATAAATTGCTGTTGACTCACTTAAAAAATCCCACCCTGAGAAACCTTTTCCTGGACAAAAAGCAACACTTTCTACACACAAAATAACTTTTCTTTGCAGAAAATAGAAAAAATATTTTAGTGTATAGAAAATGCTGTTTTAAATGCACTTTTTTGTATAGAGTTAGTCCTACATTGTGAATAGTCTGAAAAGTGAACTGTTTATGGCAACATTCTTACAGCAAAAAGTAAAATGGTAATATGATTTGTTCTTGCCTGGGAGACTAAAAGTTACAAAGAGCTCCATTGTGGAGTGCCCTCAAAAGAAAATGGAGAGAGGCGGAGTGGGGAATGGAGGTCTGCCACCCAGCAAAAAGTGCAACTTTGCACTGCCAAGGTATCACAATTATGTGATGCCAGTGGCTGTGCAACTGGAATTGTCATAATGCCAGTAGGTAGCCATTATGTTGTGTGAACACTGCAGGAAATCAACTTCCATGTTGTAATACCCACAGATGTACATCTGCAATTTTAAGCCAGGTCCAGGCAGGAGCAGATAGAGTTAATGTTCTCAAAGGAATGGCCTTTCCCAGTTGACATTAATACTTATGTAATAATCAAAACCATTTCCTATCTTGTGATGTGGCAAAACTGTTTGAACTTCCTTTTTCTTATCACGAATCAGGGCTTCAAAATTTAGAGAACATCGTTAGACTCTTGATTTTGTTGTTGCTAATCTCTAGATTCCCAAAACACGATGGGTTCATTCTCATAATGTCTTCAGTTGCAAGATAAGATGCTCTTAGACATTTATGGTGAAACAGATTGTGATTACAGCCTCACTAGTTGGTCTTGGCTTGCACTAACTCTTTTCTCTCTCATGAGGCAATCTTTCCTTCTTCATCTCATTACCAAGATCTGACCTGATGGAGGATGATTGTCTATCAGCCCCCAGGCTCACATTGTTAACATTGCAGATCTCTCTACAGAGGCCTTGGGAACGATACTAATATATTCACAACAGGAGGAAACTGCCAACAGAAACAGATCCTGAATTTGTTCCCAAACAGGATGATAAAAAAAAAATCCATGCAGACCACACACAAATTTTCTGTCTTGCATGTGGAGCCTGTAGCATACATTTGCTTTGCCCTTGCTATATAAACAGCAGGCATGGAGCTCTTTACATGGGTATACAAGCCATTCTTGCCTGTGGCTTTTAAACTCAGCAGTATGTCAGTGTTCGTTAAAAGAAACAACACCTGAAAAATTCCTAACCAAAATATATGATCTTGGAGAGGATAGCAATGACATAACTCACAAGTCATGCCCACAGTAAGATATTTGTATTCTCATATAGTTAGATTTACATCTTGTTGTCATTTTTCAAAAATTGTTGGTATTGTCACAGTTTGGAGACACAAGCAAGAGGAGATTAGTTCAATGTTACTTAAACTCCATTAAAATTATAGTGGGATTTTTAAAATCACTAATTGCAGTAATGCAAATGTATCTAAACACATAGAAGTTCAATGTATACATACTAGGGCTGGGCGGTTTCGTTTCGTAATTTCGTAATTCGTTAAAAATCCGTTATTTTTTTTTTTGTTACGAAGCGATAATGAACCATTCAGGAGCATCTAAAAAACGAAACGAATTTTTCAATTCGTTTCGTAATTGCTTCGTATTCGTTTCGTATTCGTTTCGAAATCGTTTCAAAATTGTTTCGTTATTATTTCCGCATGTCTGGGGCAAGTTTTATAGCTGTTGTTTGTTTAATCAGTGAAAAGAAATTATAAATATCACACCAACAGTCAACAACAGAGGGAGAGGGAAGCTTCAGAAGTTCCCCCTGTCTCATATGGAGGTTTTTTAGCGTATTGCGCGGTCGCGTCTGCCATTAACGAATCGATTCGTATACGTTTTGTATTCGTTTCATAATTTTACGAAATTTCGTAAATATCAAACTTTTTTAAAGAAAAATTTCAGAATTCTTTTAAATATCGAAACGCAAAAAACCCCAAAAAACGAATCGAGTTTAGAAACAAATTTTTCCGTGGTTGCCCAGCCCTAATACATACAAATATAGACGTCAGTAAAAAAGGATTGTTACATTCACATTTAACAGAAATAATTTGTTCTTTTCTCGAAAGATGAAAATATTCTTCATGTGTGTGAAAATAGTTCTTGTGTCTTTACTACAGATGAGTAGACTCCAAATGCTTGCACAGTAAATGCCCTATTTTCTTTATAACACAAGATTAGACTCCAACATTCAACCAGTTTCGACTCATAGGAGTCTTTATCAGGTTTGTTGTTGTTGTTTTTTATTCGTTCAGTTGCTTCCGACTCTTCATGACCTCATGGACCAGCCCACGCAAGAGCTCCCTTTCGGCAGTGGCCACCCCGAGGTCCTTCAAGGTCAAGCCAATCACTTCAAGGATACCATCCATCCATCTTGCCCTTGGTCAGCCCGTCTTCCATTTTCCCCAGCATCATTATCTTCTCTAAGCTTTCCTGTCTTCTCATTATGTGGCCAAAGTACTTCATTTTTGCCTCTAATATCCTTCCCTCCAATGAGCAGTTGCTTCATCGGGTAGTTGGGTCTATAAACAATACATGTTATTAATACATACATACAGTTTGTCAGCTGGAAACATCAAGCTTGTACACACACACACACAACTTACTCATTTATCAAAAAGCTCAATATTTGAGGAACCAATTTTTCTTTTCAACACAACACAATTAAGTTTATTGATTAGTCCATAAATAGACACTATTCACTATCCTAAGACTCCTGTGATAGTGAACTAACATACATTAGAACTTGATTAAGTTAAAAGTTAAAAGTAATTAAAAATATCATCATTAAAATGCCAAGGTAAAACTTCATGCCACAAAATTTAAAAACAAAGGTTAAAACAAAGGTTAAAATAGACCAGCTATTACACAATTTTAATTCAGTTCAAAATCACAACATTTTCTCCAATTATCTTTGTATTCTTTAGCACAAAATATATCTACAATGAAATCAAATTAATGTGGCTGCAATCCCAAGCACAATTAGCATCGTGCTTTCATTACTCGCTGTAGGATTTACTCCTGGGGAAGCATATTTAAAACCATGCTGCAGAGCTCTGTGAAATGTAGAGCTTTCAGCCCAGAAGGACCCCGAGTACCTAGTAAAACACTTCATATCGAGGAACCTTGTTTACTTGTAAAAATGCTCCAAAACGAACCATGAAAAGAAAGCTTGCTGTAGGCTGAAAATGAATGGCTTTTATAAATTCCAAAGACAATGTAAAGACTCCATAGGAGACTTTTCCAAAGCTGGTTAATAGTCTAGCCCAACACCTTTAATAAAATCAAGGTGACAGACCATGAAAATATTTACTTCAGTCCTATAAGCAAATCCGATACTGTTGCTGAAAGATGCCCTCAGGCATCTGTACAAGCCTTCAACAGAAATGGCCAAGGCGCTGGTATATGTGAGGGCTTGAGATCAGTGGCCTGAAAACCCCTTATGGACAACTGGCTTACCTTTGATATTTTAAACCAGTTAGCAGCCCAAAGAAAGAAAAGCTGAACTCAAATATTTACAGAGGTCACATGACAGCGTCTGTGTGCCATTTAAAGGAAAATTTATTTTCTCGTTAAAAATTAGAGCTTTTTTTGCCCCGGATTCTGCAAAGAATGTGGTTTCATAAATTAGCACTGGAGGCACACGACGGAAACTGAGAAACAAGCATGACATTATTTTATGCTGCGTTTCATAGCTCACACTTCAGCAAACATTACGGTGGCCAGGCAGGGAAAAGGGAAGAGATGAAGTTTCAGCCTCGAGATACAAACAGATAATTAAATCCTGCAAACATTTGCTACTTTCCTATGTTGAGTTCCTTTTTTTAAAAAGCTACAATTACTTTTGGACAGGAGTTCAGTAATTCCCTGGATATGAATTAGGTAAGCAATAAACTTTAAATAATTTCAAAAAGTCCCTTATTGCGGGAGAGGGAATTCTATTTATTAACCTGAAATACGCTTTGAAGGATTTTTTACATCATTACATTAAATATTGGTTTTTGATGATCTTTAGATCTGAGCACTAATTTAGTTTAAATATGAAGCATGATTTTTCAAACCAGAATCTGGAGACAAGGCGATTTCAGAAGGAGAAGATAAAAGTGTCAATCAAAGACAAAGACTCACTCTCAAATAAAATCAGTTTTATATTGCAATATGCAATTTGCTTTAAGAACATTTTGTTCTAATCACATTTGTTGTGATTCCTTTTATATTTCACAGTAACTAGTAATGGCTGCAGGCTGTATTTCAGAGGAAAGCTGTGACAAACCACCTCTGAGTAATCCTTGCCTAAGAAAACCCTATGAAGTTCATGGGGTGACCATATGTCAACAGGCAACTTGAAGGCACAAACCCATACAGTAATGATATAAAAATGTCAATTTTTTTCTTTTACCTAAAAGCATGGTGCTGAAATCCAATTAGATCCTGTCTAAAAATCACACAACACACAACTACTTCTGGTAAGTAAGGTAAAGGCAAAGGTTTCCCCTTGACATTAAGCCTAGTTATGTCTGACTCTAGGTGGTGGTGCTCATCTCCATTTCTAAGACCTTGGAAGTGTCTGTAAACACTTCCAAGGTCATGTGGCCAGCATGACTGCATGGAGCATCACTTCCTTCCTGCCAAGTGGTACCTATTGATCTACTCACATCTACATGTTTTCGAACTGCTACATTGGTAGAAACTGGGGCTAACCACAGGAGCTCACCCTGCTTACTGGATTCAAACTGCTGACCTTTTGATCAGCAAGTTCAGCAGCTCAGTGGTTTATCTGCTGCACCACCAGAGGCTCCTCTGGTAAGTATCCTGGTTTTGTTTTCTAAAAATGCTTTGAATTGGCAATGTTGGGGGATACTTCCAGAGTTTTCTGGTGGCACCTGCAGCTTTGGGATAGTCTGAATAGTTAAAGTAGGTTTGATTCAGTGTGATCTGCTGCACAGAGGGTACACTGATGCCATCACTCATCAGTGCAGAGAAAGGGGATGGATCATGGCTGTGTCACCATTGCTGCTGCTCCATGCTGCTCATGGATCTTTGTGAGAACGCCTGGTCTTTGCAGCTTACTCTACAGACACCACAATGGGGTGCCCATCAGACCAGCTTGAGGAAGTGGAGTGACCCCCACATTCCTGATTACTTGGATACCTCATCCTGACACCAGCAGAAGCACCCACGCAATCAGGAGCTCTCCTTCCTTTCTTCCTTCCTTCCTTCCTTCCTTCCTTCCTTCCTTCCTTCCTTCCTTCCTTCCTTCCTTCCTTCCTTGTTGAGCTCCATAACCAACTAGGAATGGTGATGGTGGTGACAACATGAAGGAGTTAAGCTGTGCACCACCATAGAGGAGCAGCTGCGCTCTGATAATATAAACAATGTCTCTGTATTTGGCTTGTATGTGCGGAATTCAGGTCTGCTCTGTGGCACATTTACACCAGGCTAAATTACTCCATGGAGATGAGCCCCAGGTCTAATGAGAGGACTAACAATTGTATTTAGGTCATGGCATGCATATGTATATTAGGATATTTTTCTGGTTTTATGGTACACATCATTCAGTGTGTAAAATTAGTTGGCGTGGCCAGACATTTAGAAGCTTCTGGGAAAATAGGATCTTAAACATGGGGATGAAGAAGCCCCCTCTTTAAGCAATTCTCCTGCCATGGAACACTGGCTGAACTAGTAGATAAAGTGGAAAGGATGGCTGACAAGGAGTACTTCTGGTACAGGTCTTAGGCAACCGTTGAAGATTATGTAAACTGTGGACTAAGAACCTTATCGTATTACGTAAAGGATTCGCCATGTATTGTGGGGAACCCATTGGGGCCCAGCATGGGGAACCTGTTGCCCCTTGCCCAACTTCCCCCATTGTTGACAATGCAACACAGGAAGCCTGCCGTGTTGCTGTGGTGGTGCTGTACACCAGTTTGCTTTTGCCATGGAGCCCCACTGGAAGTAGATGTACATCATGGGTTGGGAGCCAGTAGGCTTCATGACAAAAGTGAAGAGGAACTGGTGTATGATGGAAAAATTTTGGCTCATCTGATGAGGTCGTAAGACATGTGCCAGAATAATTAAAAACAAGAGTAGAGTCATAGCCCCTGAGATCCACTGCTTCTCCCTGACTTGGCAATTAGGGAGCATGAGAAATCTGTGTGAACCTTCCATATAGCACATAGCTTGATACAAACTGAGGTTATGAGATTGTAAATCACATTAATGACTGAGATAAATTCCCAAAGACACAGAAGGAACACACAAGCTTCCTGTGCTCCCAATCCTTTGGCATAATGGCTTGGTTGGCACATACTTAGTATGGGACATGGATTAAAAAACAATGCCTTACCGGGCCTTCTGAAGGTTACTCCTTGTGACCTTTTATTATGCCATAGACCTGTCATCCTCTAAATCAGTGGTTCTCAACCTATGAGTTCCCAGATGTTTTGGCTTTCTAACAGCTGGTAAACTGGTGGGATTTCTAGGAGTTGTAGGAGAAAACATCTGGGGACCCACAGGTTGAGAACCACTGCCCTAAATGGTACCTTCCAGTCATCTTTGGCCTGGTGTCCAACACTCTTTTCCGAACCAGAATTGCAACCATGGTAGGAGATGTAATCCAATATATCTGGACCACTTCAGATTTGGGAAGGCTATCCTAGGCTTCTATCCCCTTTCCGCTGTACCAAATATAGAATTGTCTTTCCTGTTGAAGCTAATGAGCCAGTGTGGTTTAGTGGTCTGAGTGCCTGACTAGGGCTGGGAGACCACAGTTTGAATCTGCAGTCAGCTATGAAAACCCACTGGGTGACCTTGGACAAGCCACACTTTCTCCCAGCCTTAAAGAAAAGCAATGGTCAACCTCTTCTGAATAATACGTACCCAGAAAATACCATGAGACCGTCACCACCAGTCAAAGTCAAGTGGAAAGCATACAACAATAATGAAAAAGAATAATAATTCATAATTGATTATAAATAGTGGGTAAAAAATTTCATGAAAACTGGCACAACATATCAGATACAGTTGCATGTGTTTTAAAAGAAAACATTCACTCCAGTCTCTAGTATAAAATATATATTCTTCATGTTAGTTGATCCATTATGTAAAGATTACTGCTGTCATTTGCTATTCATTATTTCTCCTACTTCAGTTGTGGAAAACTTGAAGAAAAAAATGTAGACCCCACAGTCTGCCCTACGACTGGTGAGATAAAAAAAAGCACCATTCCTCCCATATGGAACAGGCAATACATATTTTTATTATGTTAATTCCGCAGTAGTAATTTATTCAGGACTTTTTAAATGGCATGTTTATTTTTCCTTTTGCTGCAGGCCTTTTGTCTCATTACATTTTTTGTTCCTTTGTTGGTTGATTTAAATAAACAAAAATGGTAACTGTATAAGACCAGTTAGATCTTTTGTCCCCTGCATTGCTTATGTTTTGCTTATTTGGGATAGTGACTTCTCTTCCCAAATGCCAGAGCCCAGCGTTGACAGTTCTAAGATGTGGATGGTTGCATTTTCAGTATACAAAGGGTGGAGACATTACAAAACCACAGTAAAAACTGCATATGATGCATATGATACTACTTCTAGCAGAACATGCTCGTCCTATATTTTTAATATTTCAATTTGGTTCCTTTTCTGTAAAGAAAGAACAAAACAGCAACACAGTACGATCACATTTTCCAGTAAATCATCACATGATTCTCAGTAAACCAATACAATAAACAATATACAGCAATAAATATGAGAATACATTTAGACCATATGTATTGTTCCAGTAAAAACATCTATGCTGTCAAAGTTCATAAGAATTTTAACATGCAGATATCTCTGCACACTCAGACCTCTAAACTATAGAAACAGTTGAGTCTCTCATTACTCAATTGTAGATTTTGGCCATTCATGCACTGGCCACATTATATGATCACAGCTCATGTGGGCATCTTGGAGCTAAAGGATACTTCCAAAGGTGTTCACATGAGAGACCACTACTACAAGTCAAGTAACCCCATACCAGGTACCCATTAAGAGCAATGGTGCAATGGGTTAAACCCTTGTGCTGATAGGACTGCTGACTGAATGACTGGAGGTTCAAATCTGTGGAGCGGGGTGGGCTTCCATCTGTCAGCTCCAATTTCTCATGCGTGGACATGAGAGAAGCCCCACAGGATGCTAAAACACCTGGGCGTCTCCTGGGCAACATTCTTGAAGATGGACAATTCTCACACACCAGAAGCAACTTGCAGTTTCTCAAGTCGCATATCCATTCTGTGTTGAGTAACATCACATGATGGCTTATGTGTGTGAACCAGCTCTCACAGATCAGTCACTAGGGAAACAATTTTCACATGGTCTGCAATCATGTTGGTCACCCATTAGATGCATTTCTGAGGTCATTGCAAAAGCAGGTATCCAGTACATCTTGGAAATGATCTGGTACAAGCGTTACATTTCAAGGCTGGTTAATACCATTTTATCCTCCTGAAGCAAAAAACAAGATGATATCCCCTCTCAGTCTGTGCAAAAAAGCCAAGTCATTGTACGTATATTTCTTCATTATTGGCTATATCCTTGACCATTTTTAAAGGCAGCAGGTTGGTTTAGTGATGCAGGCAGACTTTCTCCTCCAGTTACTCTAGCAACTTCTGCCCGAGGAGACAGCTCCACTTTGTCTAATTGTAGGGTCACTTTTGCACAGGTGGCAGTGAACCATCAGAGCTTAAAAACATCAGATTATGATTATGCTTGCAGCAATCAGTTTGAGTTGTTGCTGTGGACTTCTCAGAAAGTTCAATGCATCATTTAACAAACCTCTTGAACTTTCTTTCCTTTTTTTGTGATGCATTAAAAATGCTGCGGAAAATGTTTGGAAATGTTGACATCTGCATAATAAGATACACATGACCATTAAGGGCAATAGGAACCATCGGAACATTTGACAAACATCACGCAGTAAACTTTTATATATTTTTTTCTAAAATAAATGAAATGAAATGCACACCATAATGTCTCATTATAGAAATGCATAAACAAAGGCATGTCGCTCCTAAATAGCAATGCTAATACGGCATTAGAGAAACAAGTTTAACATCCAAAATGTTTTTTGAAGATGGAAGGATTGATCTAGTTGACCTTTTCGAGTTCCCAAAGTTGTGCGTGGTTGTAAACCAGGGGATGTCAAGATCTATAAAGCTTGATTCTAATCTCTTTTATACCAGGTCTACTGAGTTCTGTGGCTGTGTCCATTAATGTCAGGTCAGTCCATGACACAGTAATGTAAAAATGTTCAAGTTGCACTAAAGTATTGGCTTATGCTGAGGAAAGAAAGCATCTGGCAAGTCTGTAGTCAGTGTTACTGAAAAGGCAGCACTATGTCTTACTGTTTTTGATAAGAGAAACTAGGGCCCCTTCCACACAGCTGAATAAAATCCCACATTTTCTGCTTTGAACTCAAATATATGGCAGTGTGGACTCAAACAACCCAGCTCAAACCAGATATTGTGGGGATTTCTGCCTTGATTATTCTGGGTTATATGGCTGTGTCGAACGGCCCTTGTACTCCATATTTCCCATAGACATTTCTGTCCAAAGAGTTTCTCCAAAACTGGAGCAATCAAGGACATAAATGAAAATGGAAAATGAATTTGCCAAGTATCAACCAACTGTGACATGTATATGCTCTTCCTTAGTGATTGTGAAGCCTCACTGTGGAAAATCTCCATTTTCGTAAACAGTGTGATCTATGTAACCAAAGATTTCATATAATATCATGGTGGGATCTTACAATCTGGAAGTATACCTTTCTACTATACATGCTGCATATTGATTTGAAATCTCTATCAAAGATAAACAGGAAGGAGCTATTTAATGGAACCTGACTTTGTATCATATCTAGGTACCTTCTTCCACCATCAATGGTAGGTGGTAGGTGGTGGATCCCGTATCATTGGGAGGCTAAGACTATTTGGATTGCTAGTCCAAATTTTAAAGTTATTATCTAAGGTGTTGAAACTAATTTGGGATATAATTCAATTCAATAGCTTGGGTAGATTTTTTTTACAGTTCAGCTTTAAAATCAAAGGAGATTTACCAGTCCACTTACAGGGAAGCCATTCACTGCCACTTCCATTCATGGTGCCCCTTCAGTCTTGGTAATACTCAATCTAGGTTGGTTAGTCTATCTGAAAGCATACAGTATTTGTTACTGAAAAAGGAATGTTGGTGGACAGGAAAAGAGATTTAAAGGTGGGCTTAAAGCTAATCTTAAAAATCTTATACACCAAGAACTGGGAAGCCCTGGTTCTTGAGTGCTCTAGCTGGAGATCAGCTGTGATTAGCAGTGCTGTGGAATTTGAAGAGGCCTTGAATGGAGGATGAAAGGGAAAAACATGCCAAGAGGAAGGCACATCAATGCACATGACTGGGACTGCCTTCCACCTGGAAACTGCTGCCCTCACTGTGGAAGAACATGTGGGTCAAGGATAGGGCTACACAGTCACCTACATATCCACTGTCAAGACACTATAGATGGAAGGCAATCATACTCAGGTGATAAGGGATAGGCTAAGTAAGTAAGTAAAGAAAAGAGTGGATCACACACTCCTCCCCTTGCCAGTTATGAGAATTTTTGTTTACAAAAATGCCTGGGCATAGATTCTGTCTTGACATAGAATTATGTTTAATGTGCCAATGAAATGAGTCAGATTTAAAAGCAAATTGTGTTATAACCTGCTTTGTAAAGAAACATATAGAAGACGGGCATACACAGGCTGAAAATGCAAAGGACATTTTAGGGCCCTTTCACACTCTGCTGGTATTGGACACTTATTTGGAAAGCAACCTCATTCAAATCAACATAATTAAACAGATTTGGTCCAAAGAAGTGATTTTAAAAGGAACAAATAAGTATTGTAATTTCACCACACTGCAAAAACCCATTGTGACATCTAAGTTAGAAAACTGGCATCTTGGGAGTCAAGTTAATAAACAGGAAAGAAAGGGATTACAAAGCCTAGAGAATGGCCTTTCATAAGAAATAGGGAGCCAGGGTGATTTTACACTTTTATTTGACCATATCCTTCCTTCTCTTGTTCTTTTCTTTTCAGCTGTTGGCTTGACATTTGTAGGATGACAGCAACTCCCATCTCAATGGGCCAGTGATTCTGCTCTGAATTTTAGTCCAAGAATGAAGAAGCTATCCAAAGTGTTGTGTTCAATCCCCAATAGTCTCAGTGCTTGGATAGTTCTTTGAAAGTTCAGACTAAAACCCAGAGTGGATTCAAGTCTGTGTCCAAAACAGGGGCATCCAATTGTAACTGATGGGATGGAGTTCAAAGTTTTAGCTATGTTAAACTGTTTCAGGATAAAAAGATGTATAATAATCCTGCAGGAACTTTGGGAATAACTAAGAAAATATATTTCTACTTTTGTGGACTTCAATCCAGTTCCCCAAATCTAAAGCTTATGCCAGAAATTTATTTTTCCCAGTTAGGCTCACAGGATTTCTTGGTTTCATTTTTATAGTGGGAGAGCAAGTCATTATAGCACCTCGAAGACTGGAATAGTTCTCCCTGAATTCCAAGGACATGTTGGGATCATGGGAGAGCTTGCAATCTTGCAAATCTACAGGTTCCTATAGAGCAGCATATATATATTTATTTTTAGCAGGCACCTGGCAGCAGACTTTGTCCAGAGGGGAGATGCAAAAATGCCAAAAATGCCCCATAATATCTTGCCAAAGATCATAGTTTGTTATTTAGGTGGATCGGCAGGATGATCCAGTCTTACATGCATTGCAGCATGCCATATTTAGCAAATAAAAATACCTAGAGTAATAAGTACTAAATACTAACAAATATTAAAAACGGAATCATTCGTCATACTACTAAAACACACACAGCTCTAAGCACACATGCACACATTCATACTTCCACTGTACATAGTGATTTGTTGACTAACACAAGCACAAAGGACTCATTCTTGATATTATGAATTTACAATCTAGATCAGGTGTTTTAGTTTTAGATGCGAAATATCTATGTTGGAGATGGGGATTATTACTTTAAGAGGTTTTTTTTCCATGTCAGGAGCGACTTGAGAAACTGCAAGTCACGTTTGCTGTGAGAGAATTGGCCGACGGCAAGGACGTTGCTCAGGGGACACCTGGATGTTTTTATTTTTTTACCATCCTCGTGGGAGGCTTCTCTCATGTCCCAGCATGGGGAGCTGGAGCTGACAGAGGGAGCTCATCCATGCTCTCCCCGGATTCAAGCTTCCAACCTGTTTGGTCTTCAGTCCTGCCGGCACAAGGGGCTCCAGTTTAAGAGGTGAGAATGAAAAAGAAAAATGGAAAGAGAAAGTGACAAGTGGTAGTGTGAGCAAACATAAATCATTTTTTAGGCTTAGGTAGTTGGGGGTGGGAAGAAGTAAGCATATTTTAGGAAATGTACCTTTCCAGCAAAGATGGGGTATGGTCTTCATGTTCAGCATAATGTGTATACACACACACACACACACACATTAAAATCTAGTGATATAACAAACAAATATATTGAAACTCAAAGGAGGATGAAGGTGTAGATTGCCATAACAAAGGCAGAAGGGTGGACTAGACAGTGTAAAAGAAGAGGGGAAAACAGCAAGTCCCAGAGAGGTGCCAGAGTCTGAAATAAGGCTGGAAGTAAATGATCCACTGTTGTTCTTTTCATTGGCGTCACCAGATGGTGGCAGCCTAAAGCATGCTTTTGCTGGGCAGTCTTCACTTTTCACTGAAAGCAAGAAACAGATGTCCTACTTTCTGGTATGCTGATGCTACACTAATCATGGTCAGTGTGCAAAGAACTATATTTCATTTTTTTAAAAAAGAAAACATCAGAATGAAGCTTTTTATAAAATGAAAAAGAATATAAAGGCAGAGGGAAATTGCAATTGTATAATCCTGCCAGCTCCAATATTTAACTGCATTTGTGTTATATTAAAGACAAAAGTTAGTTGTCATTATGTACAGAAATTTCATTCTCGGGTCACAGTTTTGTTTGATGTTATATGGAGGGAGAAAAACATGGACAAGCCAATTTGAATGGAGAATGGAGATTGAAGGGCTGTCTTAATTTAATAAAATGATTGTGAATGCTGTAGAAATGCTATACAAATTGATAGTCTTTACTGACATATAGAAAAGATTCACAGAATACATTTTATAAATGAAAGTTTATACAGTAGTGTCTCGCTTATCCAACATAAATGGGCCAGCAGAACATTGGCTAAGCGAAAATGTTGGATAATAAGGAGGGATTAAGGAAAAACTTATTAAATGACAAATTACATTATGATTTTACAAATTAAGCACCAAAACATCATGTTTTACAACAAATTGTGAGAAAAGCAATTCAGTACAAAGTAATATTATGTAGTAATTACAGTATTTGCGAATTTAGCACTATGTTGGATAATACAGAATGTTGGATAAACAAAGGTTGGATAAGCGAGACTCTACTGCAGTGGGCAATGTGCCTCAATATTCTAGTCCTAATAGTTTATGACCGCTTTCCCCCAAGCAAATATTATTGAGATGTTTTGAACTATAACTTTCATTATCCCCAGATAACAGAACTTGTCACTGTTGTCACAGATTTAAATGAGGTTTCCCCCTTTCATTTAGGAAATAAATTTTACTTGGCCCATGGCACTCTCTTTCACTTCCTTCGACACGGTTAGGAACTTCTAAACGTGTTGACGTTAATACTTAGCCTTGCTCCTCGGCTCCCTTGGCCTCATGAATTCTAGAATGCGAAACTAAATGTTGAAAGTGTCACTTCATGGATTTTCTCCAAATCTTACTTGCATTTTCATTTCATTGTTGTTTTTTCAATTGGCTTGCAAAACATAGCACTTTCCTCACACATTGCATTTATTTATTCAATCTGTACCTAATTTATACAACTTTTCCCCACATCAATGAATTAGTGTTTCTGTGTATTTTAAAATTATGCACGTTTTAGGACTTTTTGGGCACAATTTACTTCCCAGAAATGCACTATACATCATACAAATGTGTGTATCCAAGGTAAAGTTCCCATTTTGTCTCACTGAGTTTGTAGAGGTGCAGATATATTACTTTCAAGATGATCAAGCTCAACAAAAGTTTCAGTTCCTATGTGAAATGTAGTGCGGATGATGGCAAATTGACTGAAGAAGTTTTCTGAATTTAGGATGTCTGTGTTCTAACTCTTGCCTATCCCATTCTCTCACATATTGGGCCATGCAGAAAAACAGAGGGATTTTATCTTCATACGAGACCCAATGTCTTATCACCATATTGCCAATTCATATGGCCCCCTAGGCCTGAATTCTTGGTCATTTCAATATCCTTGCTAGATGGACTTCCAAATGTACAAACTAGGATCTGAGAAGACAAATATCATTTTTAAGGCAGGCTTTTGGACACCAATTGGCTACTGAGGAAGAGGCTTTTGATGGATGGGCACTGTATTTTTTATTTCCTTGTTTTTTAATGTTCTGCATTTTATTTATAGCAACTTTTTCATCTTGCTGGGAACTTCCCTTGGTTTTGGAAGAAACATGATGCCAATCAGTAAATTAATAAACCAAATGATACATTAACTTTAGGATTGACATAAGGACATCTATGCCAAAAGGTGCCTGACATTTTGAAAGAACAAAACAATAATTCTCAAGATACATTAAGAACAAATGAATTAAGAATATTAGTGTATGTGCCTATACAAAAGTAAAGTTTTGATGAGTTTGACTGGATGCTTTCACAGATAAGTATACCCAAGCTAGAAACATCCGACTTACAAACAACTCATAGTTACGAATGGGACTGAAACATCAGGAAGTGAGAGAAACCTACCCTTTGGAAGGGAAATTCACTCCTGAAAAAGTTATCATGGGGGAAAGGTGTCTCCACTGAAGCTTGATCACCAATCCTTGTTCCCACAACAAGCCAAATTTTCTAAAATTCAATTATCACAGGAACATAAAGTGAGGTGAAATCATCTGAACAGGGCCACAGGAAGTAAAGCAAGCACCCTAGGGATGTTAACCCCTATGTTATCCAGTGTGTGTGTGTGTGTGTGTGTGTGTGTGTGTGGCAGGCCTGTAGCTGGAGGAGGGGGGTTAGGGGTTCAACCCCCCCCCTCCAAATTTTTCAGGTTAAAAAAAAACCTGGTTTACTCATGAATTTTAATTGGTTAACCAAATGCCCATGCTAAGTCTATGAGACGCAAAAAATTAAGAGTCCCTCCAGAACTGCAAGCACTATCTCAAGCAAATATTGACAATTTATTCTCACATTCATTACTTGCAGCAATAGCTGATATAGCAAAGCAACCAAGTTGGGGGGGGGGGGGAGGGGTGTTGTGTTGAAGTCTCTAATTAAGGAGGCCAGACTTGGTGGAAGTGGTTGACAGGGGTGGAGCTGCAGGCTATTGAAGGCTGCTGTGCTCTCTGCTGTGCTCCTTCCTTTAGCGTGACCCTAACCCCCTCCCGAAATTTTCAACCCTCCCCAAAAAAAATTTCTGGCCACGGCCCTGATATGTGGAATTACATTTTAAAAATGTACCTGTTCCAACTTACATTCAAATTCAACTTCAGGACAAAACCAATCCTGTTTGTAACTTGGGGGCTGCCTGTACTGTCAACAGGTGGACAAGTAAGAAATATATCTTGCAGTGTCCAAATATATTAATGCACCAGATCTGGAAAGGAGAGCTAGCAGGTCATACTGCCAATTCATTTGACCCAAGAGCCTCTTTTAACAAACACAGACTTCCCTGACTTCTTAAAGAAAGCATGGATAGGCTGCAGTCTTAAAACTGCCATCCAGACATTTCTGGTTACAGCCTGTTTCTTGCTCAGGAACAGTGGTGGAAAGGAAACATGTTAGATCTATCAGCTAAGAACAGGACAAGCATATTCACTCTCCAGTAATAGGACCAGTAAAACCTAAACTGGGTTTTCAAAAGGAAAAAAAAACTCCTTCATTGGGACTGGGAAGAGATTGACTGGCGGTTGAAATCTTTATGAACTCCTCATAATATGCACCGGGTTTGTTTTTGTATCAAAAGCAGAAAGGCATCAGGTTTCATGTTGCGAGTTTTGCATAACTAGAATGTAAATCCCTTTCTGACTGGCTATCCATCTGTTTATGCCTGTCACTTTGGTGAAATGAATGACACCATATTGTCCTTACCCAGTATGAACTGGTACATTTAAAGGATTTACTTGGATTATATTATGTTACAGGCTTTCGCTGGCCACCTGGCCCAGAGAATATGGATTCTCAAAGCTGGTTCTAATACTTTCAGCTGTTATCACACTTTACTGATAGTAATCACTTGTTTTATGGTTTCTTTTCCAGGTGCCCTTTGAATTAACCACAATACCTTTGGGCTGCATTTTTAATATCCTGAAATTCTAAGAGCTAAGTGAGAACTGATATATAGCAATGTATATTTCCCCCTTGAACCTTTGACTGCAAATCCTAATACACAGTGCATCCCACTTTGAATCAAAAGTGTGACATTACATTTGTTCTTGCATCTGGCTGAAGAAAACCATCCCAAAGAGGAAAAACAGAAGAAATAGTAGCATAAACTAAGTAAATTCATCATTGAAGATAGTTTTGTGCAAATACTTTTTGATGAATCAATAAAATACAAAATTATCCCATTCTTGTGACAACATAAGACTGGAAATAGCATCAAGGACACCTGGATAAGCAACATTTAACAGAGTAAAGGGACTAAAGGAAGAAAATATTTGTTCTTAAGATTTAATAGAGTAAATGTCCTCTTTCAAGACGGCTACTCTGCAAACCGAAACAAAAGCTCCTTAGGAGGCAGTTTGAACTTAAATGTATGAAAACATTAGGGGGAAGAGGAGAAATAAAGGAACGTGGGCAGCAACTTTAAAACTACCGTATGTACTCAAGTATAAGCCGACCTGAATATAAGCCAAGGCACCTAATTTTCCCTCAAAAAACTGGGGAAATTGATTGACTTGAGTATAAGCCGAGGATGGGAAATACAACAGCTACTGGTAAATTTCAAAATAAAAATAGATACCAATACAATTACATTAATTGAAGTTAAATGTTTTTGAATATTTACATAAAACTAATTTAAGACTGCCCAACTCTGATTAAACCATTATTCTAATCTTCTTCAATGTAAATGTGCTTATGTATCCTTCCAATAATAATAGAGTAAAATAATAAATGTAATAACAAAAACAATAATAGAGTAAAATAATAAATGTAATAATAATAATAATAATAATAATAATAATCAGAATAAAGTAATAAATGTAATACAATAATACTAACAACAGAGTAAATAATAATAATCTTGACTCGAGTATAAGCCAAGGTGGACTTTTTCAGCCTAAAAAAGGACTGGAAAAATAGACTTATACTCAAGTATATACAGTAACTGGTTTTTATTTTAGTCAGACTTCTTGTGGCTGTAAGTCCACTTTTTCAGATGCAGTGCAGAGTGATATTAATGTTTCAGGTATAAAGAACATTTATATAGATGTGGGCGTGGGGCAGAATGCAGTGGGATCCAGAAATATGCAAATCATTACCTTTGCCCAAAATTTGCTAAAGGCTAGCTAAAGGTGATGCAGATATTTCATATCTTTACAGTGGCCAGTTAGTGTTGATGTGTGAATGCAATAATTTTACTTACTAGAAGGCAGTTTTGCTGGGTTCAAACTCTTCTCAGAGAAGATTCCTTCTGTTACAGTAGTGAGGATTCTTGTATTCATATATGTAATGTGTCTCTGTTCATACCCGTGGTAATGGATTACAATTTCTGAATATAATTTGATTCAGCAGTTTCTCTTTCCAGTCTTCCTCTAATTTCCTTGTCCAAGAACTGCAACCTGTAAATCATTTTTTTTGTATGTTCAGGAAGGTTAAAATGTTCTGCAACTGTTTTTATTAATATTGCCATTTCTAATGACTGATTTGTGTTTATTTATCTCTCCTCTTGCATACAGACTGTCCTGTTTGTCCAATGTAGAGGGGCATTATTCACATAGGATGCAAATATCACATTGAAGGAAGAGCAAATAAACACACCTCTGACGTTGTGAGTAATGTCACTGGCCCCTGTAGTATTGCTCCTATGATGGTTCCACACTGCTCTTTAACCTGGAGCAATATGATTTTTAAAATGTGATTGCACCTGGGTTGAAGTCCTCACATGCTCCAGAAACCTCTTGCTTTTCTGGGGGGAGGAGTGTCCATGTGCCTTGCCAAGCTTTCCGGCAAGGCACCGGGACACAAAACAACCCTCCCCCAAGAAAAGCATTTTTTAAAAAAGAAAATTGCTTATTCAGCTGGCATTTCCCTGCTGCCAGAGCTCTCCTGGCACATAGAAATGATGTGCCAGGAGAAGGGGGGGGGGGCAGGCACATCATTTCTTCTTGTGAGGAGAGCTCCCAAGAAGAGGGAATGGTAGCCAGGTAAGTTATTTTATTTTTAAAAGGTGTTTTGGGAGAGGCTGGGGGCTGTCTGGGGTTTCTTAGGTTCCAGGAGCTGAGACAGCTGTGTGGATGGGCACTGGAAGTCATCTGACGGCCCGTAACCAACCAGGATTTCGTTTCCGGGGGGGGGGGGGGCTAAAAAATTTTCAGGGGGGTTTCGGGGGGGGGGGCTGAATTTCGGGGGGGGGGTGAGTCTGAGTGAAAGAGGGTCTAGCCTAGCAAACCTTTTGTATCATTACCCCAATACCCCCATGCATATGGGATATATTGAGTATGGTGATCAGATCATGATATGAATAAACATAACAGTTTAAATAATGCACCAGTAAGGCCTTTTCGCGAACCACCATGAGAATTTCAGGGGGGGGGGGCTGAAGCCCCCCAAGCCCCCCCCCCCCCCCGGCTACATGCCTGATCTGATGCAATCCCAGGTCTCAATCTACACAATGTCCACATCTGGAAAGACCCAGAGTTTTCCTGCTTTGTGCTGAATGCAAGATTTGGACACTGTCTGTAGACCAATTAAGGCCTGTTTTCCAGACCTTGTGAGAGGGCTGTGTTATTCTCTTGACTTTGTTGTAGCTTATTGATAAGGCATTTGAGTAATCTCAACTGAAGATTGTAGGTGACAAATAACTTCTGTCATTTTGTTTTCTTGGTCTGCCTTGTAGTAGATGATTCTTGGATATTAATCTAATCTGATTGAGTTGTTTCTTCAGCTCTTTAGGTGGATATTGTAGCTTGAGAAATGCCTGTTGTAAACTCAAGAGTTTCTGGATTAACATGGTTACTTCTTTGAAGACTTCTTTGAAATGATATCACATTTGATTCTTTCTAAAAAGAACAAACTTACCACCTGAAATATTCTTTTAATTTTAACTAATATGCTTTGCATTAACAGAAGGGATTAAAACACCAACAACCATAAACCTTATAACATCTTAATCTTATTCCTGGGTCAGTGTATTGCAGTAGTGTTATATAAGTTCACTGGACTTAAGTGTTGAAAAGTTTTGGATTCAATTTCCTGCTAAGTAATGTAACTCAATCGGCCAACTTTCAAAAGTCGCTATTGCTCTAACTTACTTCACAGAATTGCTATCACGGTAACCTGAGAGACTACCTTGAGTTCCATGATGAAATGTAATGGAAATCTGATAGAATCCTTCAGGCAATGGTAGTTATTCCATTTCATAGGGGTGCTTTTGGTTGCTGTAATTGTGCATTAATGGCAAAAATTAAAAAAAATTAAAAATGGAAAGGCATGTGTTCACTGGATAAGGCATTCAAGTGGAGGAATAATAATAATAATAATAATAATAATAATAATTTGTGTGTAAAAAGAAAGGACGTAGTGTCCAGCTGTTTTTGGTGCCAAGGAAGGTGAGTCCAGCCGCAGGGAGTGCTGTTGCTTCATTCTCTACAATGAAGAGCCGTCAGGACTTCCTCCTTCCTTTTCGGTCATCAGCATTTTCTGATCTTCTTTCTTGATGGCATCATAAAACACCTCCCCCTGGTATCTAATTTCTCTAATTACAGGTAAAGTTGTTTTCAAACTGCTTAAGTAAACAGTGAGCAGGGCTGACAGTCGACTGCTCATGCCGACCCGGGGCTTTGAACTTGCAACCTTTCGGTTGACAGATCTTATAGTTGCTGGAGATTTACCAGCTGTGCTAAACCTCTGGTTTAACCTTAGAGATAAGGTTAGCTAGGCATTGCAGAAGAGTAAATGTCAAACCATGGATCATCAAAACAGCATAATAGTATGAATGCTAAAAAGAGAGTGATAGACATTGTTTCAAACCAGCATGTTCCCGTTGTCTCACAATAACACAGTTACTGTGAGACAACAAGCTGATGCAACAAAGAGTTAGGTGTCATCAGAATATTGGTGTCACCTAACCCTTAAACTTCAGAAAGACTTTTCCAGCAGTTTCATGGGTAGGTTAAAAAGCAAAGGCACCGCACACATAACCCTGATGGGATCCACAGACCAAGGAGTCAAGAGAAGTACCTCCAGTTCTACCTTCTGAATTCCTTCTGGAAGGAATGGAGCCACTGCGAAACAGTGCCTTGAAGACCTATTCCAGCAAGGCAGCCTAAAAGGATACCACAATCTATGGTATCAAGCATTTTTGAGAAATGCAGCAGAACCAACAGGACTGAATACGCCTTGATGTAGGTAATGCAATATGGATATTTACAGTACTAAGCCCCCTCCCTCTGTAGATCTACTTCAAAAATATTTTATATAAAATTTACAAGATTTCCCATAAAACTATAAAAAGTTGAAGTTTACAGGCCCAGCATTTGAGAACTCTTTTATGCACTAGGTTTATGTCTAAAGCTGGCATTTCAGTTTTATTAGTAAAAACATCTCATATTTTGTATTTTTAGATAAAATATTTTGTTAAAGGTTTCAAAATATATTGTCATGAATATGAAATATATTTCTTTATTTTATGTAAATCTTTTATATTTTTATAAGAAACATTTTAGTGAAAATTGGCAGTGATCATGGGTGGTTCCTAGTCAATAAATACTCTTCTGAGGACCTTCTGTGGATACCCCTTGTATCATAAGCTGGTTCTGCAGTACGAGGGAGAGGGCTTTTTCTGGTTTGGCACAACAGTTGTGGAATGTCTTCCTTAAAAAGCTGAAAATGCCTTCCTTATTTCTTCAGTTTCTCATGACCCATCTGATCAGTAGATTGCAGCCTCTGCAGCATCATGTAAAAACATTCTTATTTTCTCAGGCATTGCCATCTACTTATGCTTTTGCTTTGTTTGGTACTTTTTACAGTTTCATTTCTGGGTTTATTACTGTATGTACTCATAATAATATAATAATAATAATAACTTTATTCTTATATCCTTCCACCATCTCCCCGAAGGGACTCGAGACGGCTTATAGATGGCATAAAGTGCCTAAAACTAAACATAAAACTGAACACAATATAAAATACAATAAAATAAGACATATGCACATTAAAAAAACCATCAATTCAGACTCACTCAAGCTGTGATCCTCTAATTGTGGGTGTAAATAACTGGCACCACGGCCGAGCTGTAAACATTGGAATAAAATAAGTGCTAACTCCATAGCCAGGGGGCCACCACAGAGAAGGCCCTGTCTCTCGTCCCCACCAGACGCAACTGGGCAGGTGGCGGGACCAAGAGCAGGGCCTCTCTGGAAGATCTTAACACCCTTGATAGTTTATAGGGGAGAATATGTTCGGACAAGTAGACTGGGCTGGAACCATAAAGGATTTTATAAGTTTACATTACAGTAATCCAATCTAGATGTAACTAAGGTATGGACAATCATGGCCAAGTCCATCTTATGGTTGTGGCGGTGCACAAGCTTTAACTGTGCAAAGATCCTCCCAGCCACCACCGACACTTGAGCTTCAAGTGTCAGCGCTGAGTCCAGAAACACCCCCAGACTGTGGGCCTGTGTTCTCAGGAGAAGTGTAATCCCGTCAAGCACAGGTTGCCCCCCTATACCCCGATTGGCCTCATGACTGACCAGGAAGACCTCTGTCTTGTCTGGATTAAGCTTCAGCTTGTAAGCCCTCATCCAGTTCATCACAGCAGCCAGGCACTGGTCCAGGATCCGGGGAGTTTCCTCAGAATTTGGTGGAAGGGAGTAAGAGTTGTGTGTCATCTGCATACAGAATAAGTCAAGGACAGGTTTGGTGGTCAAAAATATGATGTGTAGGTATGCCAAGGATCTTAGGGAACCAGCCACCCTAGTAGTCACTACTGCCATTTTCCTGCCCAAACATTCAAAAATGTCCTTTTGCCATTCTACTCAGAGAAGGGGATGATTCTATTTGTTGATAAAAATATCAAAAAAGGAACCACTCCTTCTCTGAGTAGAATGGCAAATGACAGGAGATTAGCCCACCTCAGGAGGACCTAAAAAGCACTAACACCCTCTACTCTCTTGGCACTGAAAAGCTGCTGCCACCATTTTCCCACCCAAGCATTCAAAAAGGCCAGAAGTGGTGCCATGGTGGAGAGAGGAGATGAGATTGATGCTTCTTTGAGGATCTTCTGGGGTGTACTAGGCTCTCGCTTTCTCCACTCTGCTCAGGGAAGGAGATAATTATTTCCTATAAGAGTCAAGGTACAGTATTTATATTGATCTTTAAATAAGTTGACTCAAGTTTTCTTTGGACAATTTCTTTGACTTAACATTTTTTAGACTTGTATATATACTATTCTTTATTGTGAATCAATCTTAGAACCTAAACTCATGTAAGGTGGAGAGCAGCGGATGAATAGATTAAATAAGTATTATGCATTTTCTAAAGTGCCAACAGGATGAAATTCTCTAGCCAACACGCCAGCAATGCAACGTGTGTAGGTTCATTTGACTACAAATCAAAAAGACAGAGACTTTCTTTGTTTCATCAGTGTGCAATTTTACCATCTGCTTTCAACACAGCTGTCAACAAGCTACTTAACTGCTCTAATTGTTACAGGAGTGCATTCCGCAACCTGCCTAAATTGTTTAGATCTGTTAATCTGTGTTCATCGACTCTAAGAGGCCCAAGACAGATACCTTTCATCCTGACATTTACAAGAATCAGCTAGAGGCAAAGAGTTAAAGCCTTCTCCTTAACAGCAGTTACATGCCATATGACAAGATCATAACTTCTGAATAGTCGGGAAATATGGTTTGAGGCATCTGTAGATACCTATATGTAGGGATATGTGTGTGTCTGTACAGACAGGCAAACAGACAGACCAAGATACTTGTTTTATCATTCAGATAAATCTAGACTACATATCAATACAATGTAGTCCATGAATTATCTATGGTTCCGTCCTGGGCAGAAATGAGATAAGTTTTAACTTGATGAAGTTGCATACTAATGAAAAATGGCAAAAACATTTAAAAATTGAATGGTGTCAATAAATTATAAACTGCCTGACTTTGATAGGAGGGATCACGTTTCACAATGACACAGAAACAAGAAAACAAACAAAAAAGAAAGAAAGAAAATTAAATTTTAAAAGGGTTGTTGGCATGTTGGAATGAACTGAGCCAAAAAAATAGAGAAGAGTTATCTATTTGTGTGGCATTTCACTGTCACCAACCCTATCGAGCTTCACAAGACCCCTCTAAGACGGGGAACTGATAAGGAAAGCAGGCTCATTATTCACATGAGTGAGTAAAGGCAGATCAGAAAAGTATCCCGGGCAGGATATGAGAAAACAGTATCGAAACAAGCAATATAATTGATCAATGTGCTAGCTTCTGAATTATTTTCATAATGTCCCATGATCTAATGGAAAATTCTATATATATCTTCTGTGACATTTCTCACCAATAATGAGCTATCCCTTTCCTTTAGGCCAATGCCTTTCATTTGCCTTCTCTCCAGCTCCAGAATATTAACATATATGGCACTTCACAAGTGTTTAGTATTGTTTCTTCCTCACTTTCTACAGGAACATTAGTGTGAGTGGTTGTTGTGCTCTTCTTCTGAATTAATATCTTCATTCAGAAGAGGGCCTCATTAAGATGGCATATTAGGACATGCTATAACAAACACATGTAGGTTGTGGAACAGTTTCTCCCCATAGAGATGTTCAATGTATTGTTGAAGGCTTTAATGGCCGGAATCACTGGGTTGTTGTAGGTTGTGTTTGCTGAAACGACAGACACTGCACCTGGGAAGGGACAGTTGGATCCTCATGCATGGTAGTTCCAGTCTTCAGGAGAAATGACAATGCTCCATGTGTAATTTGTTGGACCACTATCCAAATTCATATTGTATTGCGTCTAATAAAGCTGAAGATTGGAAACAAAGATCCAAATGATACGTTTCCTCCCTGCCAGCTATCATATACTCTTACATGAACAGCCTTCAACTATGTTTCTATTAAGGCCAAGAACAAATTCAGTGTGTTGCCTTAACTCACGTCTTTCCATGCATGGTTTGTGGGTGATTTACCTACAAGTTATCCTTTAGTTCCTGTGTCTCTCTTGCCCCCTCTCCTCCCCTCCCCCCAGTATAAATATTTTGTCTCTGCCTCTTATCTTCCCAATCACATTTCAGAGACTTCATAATTGCAGAGGCAAAAACCTGCCTAGTTATTTATTTGGAACGTTTGCATTTTGTAGCATCTCAGCCTGTCAGGGAAGCCCATTAAATACTTTGAGACCTTGTGTGTTTGGCTACCCTGCTCTAAATCAAATAAATTAGGCCAGTTATATTTTGAGCTGAAAGAGCCCTTAGGGATGAAGTTATTAGTGAGGAAACCCTATATCCTAGAAATCAGAATAAGGTTGGGGGAGATGAAGTTGGATAAAATGAAAGCAAGGGCCAATGTGAAACCATCAAAATACAGTATAGTTCTATAGCCCTGATCCACAACCCAGTTAAGCTCAAGAATTTGGATTTAAGCCCACACAGCCTCATTAAGTTTAATGACACTAAATTGATTTAAATCCAAGTACTTCCTTTCAATTTAGAAAGTAGATTGAGCAAGTATTTAACTAGGCTACAAGCAAATAAACAATAACATATTAGTCCATAAAAAACTAGACGGGTGTGTGTGTGTTTATGTGAGTGTGAAGAGGAATGTGTCTGGAGCATCTCAATGTCCTCAATGAATCTATAACTTACTTTATAAATTTATCCACCTTGTGAATTGATCCATTAATACATGTATAAGAAGGAATGGAATCGATGTATTCCCAGAGAGTTTTAACAAAATAATGTTACCATTCCTAAACTCCAGAGGTTGTTTTCTAATGGCTTAGAAAGTGTCTAGCCTTCAAAAGGTGACCCCCATCTAAATAGAGAAACTGGCAAAGCAATGGGTTTGGAGCATGAATTTAGGGAGGTGTAGCAAGGAAAGAACTTTATTAGAGTTAGTGAAATCTGAAGAACAGCTTTGGCTAGATACAAATCTGATAATTTAGGGTTTTCCATGTACTTTAGGAAGTGTAGAAGTGGGTTAGTGAGAATTCATCACCACACTAAACATCCCAGGACTACTTGGGATGGAGCTATGACTGTAAGAAGCAGATAGGACTGTGTAAATACAGTCCTATCCTGTGTAAATCCCTGGAAGGTAGATTGATCCCAATAAGAACGTTTGCTCCAAACTCTTACTTTGGAAATTATTTCACGCTTTTTTGTTAGCAGATTTAGGGTCCTTCCACACAGCCCTATATCCCATAATATCAAAGCAGAAAATTCCACAATATCTGCTTTGAACTGGGTTATCTGAGCCCATACTCAGATAATGTGGGATTTTGTGCCTTGATATTCTGGGATATAGGGCTGTGTGGAAGGGCCCTAAAGCACTGCACAGCCCGGAAGCCCCATGAATACGCTCCTTACAAGGCTGAAGGGCAATAGACTATTCTGTCTCATGTCTGTTTCTCATGCTCATCCTGCACACAGAGATCCAGATCAACGGTTTTGCTGACAAATATTAGGGATCTGTTTGGTTGTAATAGGTTTTGCTTTTATTAGTGGAAATAAAACAAGCATAACAAAAACATGCAAAAATAATATGCAAAGATATAGCCGTGCTTGTCTGTTTCAGCATAAAAGATACAATGAAATCTTATAAAACTCTTAAACTGAAATAAACTTATCACAAAAGTTTTAGTGAACTCCAGTCGGCTTCAAAACAGTGGTTCCAGTGTTCTCCTATAAAAAAGAAACACAAGTATTAAGGCTTTTTCATAGAAAGATAGTTGCCTTAGATGGGACAATTCCATCACAGGGAGGAATTTTCTAGCAGCCTTCCCAAGCCATTTCTATCCATCATTTCATTAGAAGCACAGAATTTATTTTATTTTATTCCTCCCCCTTTCTCATTCCTTATTCCTTCTTTGTCACATCATATAAATTTCATTTTAAGCCTGAGGGCAAGAACTGCCATGTTGCTTATTTTGTAATCCATCCTGGAAGATTTTTTTACTCAAGAGCAGGGTATAAAGGCTCTCAAACAAAAGTATATTTTAACTTCGGGTTCTTGTAGAAAGAGCACACAGACATGAATGCCTACACAAACACATACAGTTGACGTAATCAGACTACTACATTCACTGGGGTTAGCCCCCCCTGTGAAAGTGAAGAACTGTGGATAAAGGAATTGGTAATTTTTACATAAGGATTCCTTTCAAAATATATCTAGGTCTACCAGCATGACTTTATTAAAGTCAACCTCCATTAGAAGTTGACCAAAAAATCACATTGGCAGACAGATTCCTAGAGAGGTATTCTTTTTAGAAATATCTTGCTCTTGCAGCATTAATGGAGAAAGTAGATCCTCAACCGGGGGTCCCGAAACTAAGGGCCATGCGCTGGATGCAGCCCTCCAAGGTCATTTACTCACCCCCACCCTAAACTTTAGACTTAGGGTCACCATTTGTCTGAAAAGACTTGAAGGCACACAACAACAACAATCCTAATTCACTTGACTAGCTCATTAGGGTCACCTTCCCCATGAAATGCTAGTAAGTTTATGCTGGTTAAATGTATTCGTCATTTTAAATATGGCATTGTTCTTTCATGGTTTTTGCACTACAAATAAAATATGTGCAGTGTGCATAGAAATTTGATCATTTTTTTCAAACTACAGTCCAGCCCCCCAACATTGAAGGTTTGCAATTTTTATTTATGGAAGTCGCCCTATCCCTTCAGGGAGAGAGGGCAGGTAAGAAATAATAATAATAATAACAATTATTATTATTATTATTATTATTATTATTATTATTATTATTTGATACATAACAAGATTAGTACACAGCAAACAAGATCACTGTGCTGGCATTTGTATTTGATCACACATTGGACACTTCCCAAGTGTCTAGGACTATGTGATGTATCAGTGAATAACGCATGCAGACTCGAATAGGGTGGCCTTTTGCAACTGACAGGTGGTAATTTAGGCACTGCACCCAGTGTGCTGATCACTACTGGGATCGATCTTTAAATCCTCATATTATGTAAACGTTTCCAGTTGCTTCTCATCAATCCTGCTGTCGCCTGGGATTGCAACATCGACAATCTACACTTGTTTTTCCCCCCATAATCGTGAGATCTGGAGTATTGTGCTCCAAAACCCTGTCAGTCTGAATTCGGAAGTCCCAGAGTAGTTTGACATGTTCATTTTCTGTAACTTTTTCAGGCTTGTGATCCCACTAGTTTTTTGTCGCAGGCAGATGGTGTTTGTGGCACAAGTTCCAATTGATCATCTGAGCAATGGTGTTAGGCCTCTGCTTGTAGTTCATCTGTACAATCTTCTTACAGCAGCTGAGTATGTGAATTATTATTATTATTATTATTATTATTATTATTATTATTATTAATTATTACAGCCTCAGGGACTATGAACCAGCCCTTGCCTTAAAAAGTTTGAGGACCTCTGTCCTAGAGGAAAAATGGAGAACCTAGAGATTCCCAGAGAAACCATATTAAATCAAATATCTGAATGATCAAATCTGCAAAAGTCAAAAACGCAAATGTGGAGGGATGGGTATATCTTAAAATATCCCCTTCTGCTCCAAATTCTAGTCAAGGAATAGAGATCAGAGATAAGAGGATCATTAAAGTAAGCTGTAATATGGAATTCAACTGTGTTTTGCAGCCAAAAAAGAGTATTGTGTGGGACACAGTTGTGCATTTCATTTTGGGAAGCTTTTTCACTTGTGGTTGCTATGAATCAGGTATGCTCCAAATTTGAACTGGGCTTTCAATAACTGAAAAGTTATTGCATTTTTATTGTAGCCAAATAAAGCACACACAGCCCAACTTGATTCCATTTGGCCAGCTAAAAAATATGATCAATTCTGTTTCCCTCTGGTGACAAAGTCAGCTATACAAGAAACGATGCCGAATGCATTTGTGAGGTTTCAGTCAACCAGTGCAGTGCAAATGACAGACTCATAAGTTACCAACTCCTAAGTTACCCACAAAACATGCCAGGCTTTTGGGGGCTGTCTCACCATTCTGGGGCAGTTTATTTCTCATTACATTTATGCCTCAATTTGTGCAAATAAGCAAAGCTTTAGTTTCCTGGGAAAATGATGCTTACATAGCACTTACAATTCTCAAAGAACCACTGTTCAATGTGCACACAAATGTGGTTTCACAAGAAGACAGAGATTATTTTATTGCCCCAGGATGCCAGGAAATTTTCATTTGACTTCCTCTGATCTTTGGGATAAAAGTGGGACAGTGAGGAAAGAATTCCCTTTGCTGTCTTATATTTCTGTTTTCAGGAAAATGTGTTATGTTTTCTAAGATCTGATACTCTGTAGTTTATTTTTAGCCCACCAGAAGTACTATTTTACATTTTACCACCTCTGTTTTCTTTTTCTTTTAATTCCTGTGAAGGAATAATTTGTCCTTTCTGACTTCCTCTTTCTAGCCTTCGAATAGCACTGCAGTGGTGGCTGTAAAAACTGCTTATACCTTTCACACCTCTTAGTGTTATTTAGAGTATGATTCCACAGCCTGTAAAAGCCAGAGCTGCAAGACTGTCTTATTCTATTACAGGAGTCTCTTGAGGAAATTATTTGCCAATAATTTCCAGTAAATTTCTTTCTTTGTTTCTTTCTTCCTTTTGGGGGACAATCTCAATTTTCTTAGGTTGCAATCTGAGCCAGATATCCTTCAAAAATGCCATTAGAGTAAAAAAAAATGTTGGGAGAACCGGGCTGTAAGTCTATGTCCAATTATCCAAGAGTAACATCTGTTAAACTATACGGGAATTACTTTCGAATCAACAGATATCAAACTTTGATTTATCTTGTGATGGCAGGTGGAATTTCTCCAGATCTCTAATATCTTACATTCCAAAGTTTCTTCTTCTTCTTGAAGATTTCTCTGCACTGAAGGAACCACATAAAATCTGTAAGATGAAAAATATTTCTCCAATAAAATCAAAATCATACATTGTGGTTTGTCTGTGGAATACTACCTTTCTAGGGCCCTTTCCACACAACTGAATAAAACCCCACATTTTCTGCTTTGAACTGGAATATATGGCAGTGTGGACTCTGATAACTCAGGGCCTTTCCACACAGCTCTATATCCCAGAATATCAAGGCAGATAATTCCACAATATCTGCATTGAGCTGGGTTATCTGAGTTCACACTCAGATAATGTGGGATTTTCTGCTGTGATATTCTGGGATATAGGGCAATGTGGAAGGGCCCTAGGTCATTGGTTCCATTGCTGAATTGTTTGCATAAAAGTCCGTCCAGATCTACATTGGCAAATCTCAACAGAACATATCTTCCACTGCAGCTAGACAATGAAGATGAAATAATTCAAGATTTTCCAAACCTTGGGTCAATCATTAATCAGAATGGAGATGACAGACAAGAAATCAGAAGAGGAACAGGACTGGGAAGGGCACCTATGAAGAAACTAGGCTACATTCCAAAGTGTAAAAATATACTATTAAATACTCAGTTTAAGATCATCTATACCATTGTATGTCCCATGTCTATGTATACTTGTGAAAGCTGTACAGTGAACAAAGCTGATAAGAAGAAAATTCTATCTTTGTGACCACATCTCCCCTATGAACTGGTGTGGTCTCTAAGATCTGCCAGGGAGGCCCTCCTCTCACTCCCACCATCGTCACAAGCACAGTTGGTGGGGACAAAAGAGAGGGCCTTTTTGGTGGTGCCCCCCCCCCCCCACACACACACATTTTGGAACACCCCCCAAGGGAGATTAGGCAAGCCCTTTCACTGTCCTCCTTTCGTAGGGATTTGAAAACCTGTATGTTTCAGCTGGCATTTGAGAATGCCTAGTCCCTAGTTATAAATGCCCAGTCCCTAGGTTGCCTGATAATATTTTATTCTCAGCACTTCATCCAATACCCGGCCCTATGATACGCTGCTTGCACTATCCCATGCCTGACCATTTATAGCCTGGTCATGCTCATTATATTACTGGTTATTGTTTTTTTGTTGAAAATTGATTTGATTGAGTTTCAATGCTGCTGCTTTATATTCTTATGTTCTATTTAATTGTGGTTTTATTTGGATTGTTATATTTTATTATGATCTTATTTGAATGTGTGGTTTGCCTTAATGGATTGTTTTGTATTTATGTCTTGTGGGCATTTTGTCCTATATGTAAGCTGCCCTGAGTCCCTTTGGAGAGATAGCGATGGGGTATAAGAATAAAGATTATTATTTATTATTATTATTATTATTATTATTATTATTATTATTATATGTGATACTGGGGAAATCCCATGTTTTGCAAATCCCATGGACCAGGCCCCTAGCCAGGATTTCGATTCAGGGGGGGGGCTGAGTTTGTTTGGGGGGGGGCTGAGTCTGAGTGAAAGAGGGTCTACCCTAGCAAACCTTTTGTATCATTACCCCAATACCCCCATGCTTATGGGATATATTGAGCACGGTGATCAGATCATGATATGAATAAACATAACAGTTTAAATAATGTACCAGTAAGGCCTTTTTGCGAACCACCATGAGGATTTCAAGGGGGGGGGGTGAAGCCCCTCAAGCCCCCCCCCCCTCCCGGCTACATGCCTGCCATGGACTACTAAAAAGATAAATAAATGGATCCTAGAAGAAATCAGACTGGAAAATTCCCTAGAAGCCAAGATGACTAAACTAAGACTGTTGTACTTTGATTGACACAACACACAAGAAAAGACAATAAAGTGGAAGAGGAGGAGCTCATTCCAGGTGGATAGACTTAATCAAGGAAGGCACAGCTCTGAGTCTGCAAGACCTGAGCAGGGCTGTTGAGGATATTGTGTCCTGAAGGTCTGTCATGCAAGGGATTGCCATCAATCGAAGTGAATTTGACAGTAGCTATCAACAAACCATTTTATCAAAATACAGTTTTAATTTTATAAAACACGGTATTCAAAGTTATATAAACCTAACGGAACTCAGTTTGTCCTAAGTCCCTAATGCTGTCAGGAGAAATAATTATCGTTAACTCTCATACAAAACAATAAAACTTATTGAAGTTCCAGTGACATCTCTACCATAGTATCAAGTATTCATCTGGATTTTTTTTCTTTGAAACTGTGCTAGCTGTTTTCCAAAGTATTTCAGGATCAACACTACTGACATTAATATAGATAACGGTTATTTTACTATGAATGGTTGAAAGTGAGTGTATTATCCCTTCAAAAACTTTATGTGGAATGATCCAACCAGGATCTTTCCTATCCTGCTATCTAAACATCCTGGGAGCTTTGAAATGCAAAAAAAGTGTCTACTTAGTAGTCGTCCCCCCCCCCCCCCGGTCATTCCCCAGAACTACACAATTCATATCACTAAACCACCCAACTGACCCCTCAGTAAAAGACAGGAAACAAAGCTCCCTTGCAGAAACAAACACCTTTTTCATTAAAACATGTAATAGGACTATATTACGAAGATATTTCATTGCTAAACTTTAAACAAGGAAATTCTGTCACATTGACAATATTATTATATCAAATATAAAACTGAGATGGAGAACTCTATTTCCCCCAGATGGTGGTATATTGTGGTTATGGAATTTGGTTAAATAGAAATGGGTATGAAAACATTCTGAACTGTATCCTTAACATGTTAGCGATCTTAACAACAATGGAATGAGAAGAGGTTTCACAGATGGAGCCACACCAGGAGAGAATCCTGTTGCAATATCAAGTACAGAGCTCTTCTGATGTTATCAAAGTTTGTTCAGGCACCTTTTCTTCAACTTCCTTTTTTTTTTTTTTAAAGAAATACATTTTATTTTTATTTTGTGTGCACTCAACTGTCTCTCATCTCAGTTCAGAACCATACCACTAACAAGTTACCTAATCTAACCGGCACATTGTAAACTTTTACACATGCGCTCATCCAGATAATTACACAATTAATTTTCACTTAGTACAGCTGAAACAAGGATAATGAAATTTCCACTGGTGTACTGTTACATCCGGGGGTCGGAGGTCAGCTTCCTGTTTGGATAAGGGTGAGTTTAAAGAGGATTTCTGACAGTCTCCTTGCTTCGGCTCAGTCTAAAAACACTGCGATGGAATTTCAATTTGCAGCCAACTTCAATGAAAGGAGCAGATGTCGGGAGTGTGCCAGAGCCACCCTGGGAACGCATGCAGCACAGGTGTAGTCACAAAGTCAGTGTCTCTTCCTTTATCCCTCCCTCCTGCCTTTCTTCACTCGGCTTCTTTACAAGGAAAGCAATGTGGCACAATTTGGAATTAAACTTTGTTTAAATACTGTATTCCACTGACTTACAACAGAGACAATCTCATGGATGTGGGTGCTTGAGATTGATGCCAAGTATCAAGTTGTGTCTTGAGCCTGCATTGTCCAATTCCTTTCTCCACACTGAATCATGGTGTCCTGGACACAAATATCATCACTTCCACACATCTTTGTGAAAGGAGGTGTGTGAGTGTTGAGGGGGAGTATACATATGTTTTATATTAATGTGTACAAAGAGCTCATAGTATGACAGAAGAAAGATGAAGCTCAAGATGACAGTGACAGACCCATTTGTTTGAACTGAGATCTGCTGAAATCTCAGAGAGAGTGTCAGTCGTGGCAGTGGTGGTGTTAATAGCAATAACACTTCAGACTGCCAAGCACATGTGCCTGGTTTGCATGGAACCAAGTGTTCCCTACACAACGGTTGCTTTTGTTCCAGTAGTTTCTTACATCCTTCAAAAAAGACTTGTTTCTCCACCAAGTTTACTTCTAGTGTGGAAATTCAGCTGGGTTGTGGTGCCTGAAATATCAGTCACCATTTGGGCACACGGAGAGGTACAATCCCACACGCTCAAATGTGTAGCTATAAAGGAGTAAAATGAAGACATTGATTCCTGAATTCAGTACATCAAGTGATTTTTTTCACCAGCTTTCAAATTTCTAGCCTTGCAAAGAGTGAAAACCATTGACACCTAAGACCTCTTATATTTGCTGTGTTTGCATTCCCTTACTTGAATACTTTTTTTTCCGTGTCAGGAGTAACTTGAGAAACTTTCTCACACAAGTCGTTTCTTGTATGAGAAAATTGGCTATCTGCAAGGACACTGCCCAGGTGATTCCATTGTGTTTGTATGTTTTATTATCCTTGTGGGAGACTTTTCTCATGTCCCCACATGGGGAGCTGGAACTGACAGAGGGAACTCATCGTTCTCTCCACGGATTTGAAACTCCGACCTATTGGTCTTCAGTCCTACTGGCACAAAGGTTAAATGATTGCACCACCGGGGGCTCCACTTAAATACTGAAACAGGGTTTTAAAGGTTTAACTGAAGCCTTAAGCTACTACTCGTACAATGCTAGAACTTTAGGTATAGAAGGAACATTTCCTAGGAAGGCAAGGGCTAATCTCCTCACTTTGCCCCACCCACACCAATAGTTGAACCTCTGAACATACACTTCTTCGACTAAAAATTGACCTGTAAGACTAAATACACAGGTCCGGTGCCATTACAGTAAGCTCAACAATTCAGCCATTATAATGAGGATAGGGGAACAACTTTTTTCTACAACATACCTAATTTTTTTTTAAATCCTTCCCTGACCTCTCAGTTTTCAGTATTTTGATCTGTTAGGCATACTCTCAGTCCAGATATGGCATTCAATTTCATGCCTGTTAGCTGAATTTATTGTATGCAAGGATTGTGTGTACTGACCAATATTTTCCAACAAAATGAAACATCAAATCATCTTCTCAGGTGCAGATAAACTTACAAACAATATATATCCCCATAACCAGGTGTTCCTCTAACCTGAGAATCAAGTAATGCAAGCAACTTGTGTTGTCCATTTTACAAGACTCCTTAACTTATGGCTACAGAAGATATATGCAGTTTTGCTTAAGAGTTTTACACTATGGGTTAATTTACAGCACTAGTATATTCCTGGAGCCCTCAGTTGCGCAGCGGGTTAAACTGCTGAGCTGCATAACTTGCTGACTGAAAGGCTGGAGGTTTAAATCCAGGGAGCAAGGTGAGCTCCCGCTGTTAGCCCCAGCTTCTGCCAACCTAGCAGTTTGAAAACATGTAAATGTGAGTAGATCAATAGATACCACTCTGGCAGGAAGGTATCGTGCTCCATGCAGTCATGTTGGCCACATGACTTTGGAGGCGTCTATGGACAACACTGGCTCTTTGGCTTAGAAATGGAGATCAGCACCACCCCCCAGAATTGGACACCACTAGACTTAATGTCAAGGGGAAACCTTCACCTTAGTATATTCCAGCTTTAAAAAATAGTGCCCAAAAATAGTGGGGCAAATTATGTTTTTTTACAGAGGATAAAAAAGTGACCACTGCTATTCTACTGTTTCCAGTGGTGGTTGTATCCATGTTGGCTGTAGCTGGTGGTGAATCTTTTCTGGGTTTGAGCCGAAACTTTAAAGGAGCAATCCATGGGGCTGAATGTATTTGTGGGCTAGTTTTCATCAACTTGGATAGCTCCTTGAATGTAAATAATAATAATAATAATAATAATAATAATAATAATAATAACTTTTTTTAATACCCCACCTCCATCTCCCTGAAGGGACTCGGGGTGGCTTACAACGGGACAAACCCAGAAGTACAGATTAAAAGCAAGTACAGAAAATACAATTGACAGATAAAAATCAACCAACCTTGATTGACAATTCCTTATCGTTTCCTATGCTGGCTGGGATTGAAAAACTAAACCATCTGAAGGACCAAACATGAACTACTCACACTTTTCTTATTTCTTCCTGTGAAATGAATAATTTTCAGAAAATAAAAGTCCTACTGCAATCTCTCTAGACTATATTACTGCATGAAAAGAGTAGATTTGACTGTACTGGAAAGGAGCAAAGTGAGGGAATAGAATAACCCCAAGAGGCATTACAAAATACTGAACACAGGAGAAAAGCAGAGGAGGAGGAGGATGAGAACACACTGTGAAGTTATACAAATTTCCATCACAGTCCAATTGGCAGTAAACACTGTAAAACAACTCCAGACCTTGAATTAAGAAACACAAGGCATAGTCCATTCCTTTTCAATGTCTGTAGACAAAAGCAGATCTCTTGGATGCATGCACATGGTTGCGTTGCAGTGTGCTTGGTTTCCATTTGAGGATTGCTGAAGAAGTGAGTGGTAAGGTGGCGTGACACTTTTAATGAATTTATTTTACCTTGTCAAACATCTATAGTTTCCTACCCTTAAGAATACCCTTAAGGATTAACAATAATCCTCAAAGTAACAAAAATACACTAAAGGATATTTTCTTTTAGCAGTGTCTATCATTTTTCTCCCTCTCTCTTGCACACACTCCAATAAAAATATAATGGCATGTTAAAATACATAGAACTTACTAAATACTCCATACATTTTAAATGTCAGACATACATGTTTCAACGTAGTCTTTAAAAAATAATCTGTGATTTTCTTTTATTTGTGTTCTCTATGTTGGGTTCCATAGAACATAAGATTCCTTGAGAAGATGATGTAACTAATACAGAGTATTTTTCAGGAGACCACACCTGATGTTAGCGGTGCCCAGAGACCAATTTCAGACACTCTGGAGCTACAGATGGATGAACCATAAAATCCTGACCATCCCATATGCTGATACATTCCCTGAAAAATAAATGGCAACTCTCCAGCCGAGAGATTTCAAAGGGAACATAGTGTAGCCTTTATTAGCCCAAGTGGGGGGTGGTTGGGGAGGGGTTGAAAAGACATATGAATTCAGTTTACCAGAGGTCCTCAGACAACCTTCAAGATTTCATGGCAGAACGGAAGGCTGCTTTGACAACAAAGAAATCATATCTTTTACATAGGAAAGATGGCAAGATACTAAAGATATCAAATAACAAAAGTTATCGCAGTTTTCCTGCCTAATGCTAATATATCAAGTTAGTTTTCTTTGTAGTGCTCTTGCAAGTTGCCATCCAAATTCAGAACTACGTTTATATAACCGAAGGGACTCTGCTTTAGATGTCATCCTTGTTAAAATTCTATAGTACTCATGGTTCATTGAACATGGATTTATTGTCAGTCCCAAAACACCATATGTAGTGTTTGCGAAACCAGATTAAAGCATATGTGAAAAAAACAGATACTTCATTTTGAATTTTGTGAACTTGTGGTGATAACCAGAGACGGATGATATTAAAGGTGATATGGTTGATGTTTAAGATGAAGGCAGAATAGGGATAAAATTATTCCGGAGGATAGAAGAGAGGTTCCTTTAGGTTTTGAAAAACATACAAAAAGCATATTTATTTATTTATTTATTTATTTATTTATTTGTTATCAAAAGCACTGCATAAATTAGTACAAAACTGATAAAAACAGAAGGAGCACAAGTGGCTAAATATCTTAAAATGGGCAACAGCAACTGCATTGTCTGTAGCTTTAAACAATTCTTCCTCTATACATGAGGCAGGGCATTGTAGACAAGCATACAGATGCGGAGTTGTTTGTTCTGCTCCACAATCGCACAAGGTGGAGGACTCTTTTAGGGAGTGCCACTTTGCCAGGTTGTCTTTTGATCTGCTCACTCCACTTCTGAGTCTGTTCAGGGACTTCCAAGTTGCCCATTCTTGGTTTGCCCAAGAAAAAACATGAGAAACCCATGAAATGAAGGTCAGTTGTGGAGGTGGGATATGAGAGTTATTGTAGTTGAGCTGTGCATAAGATACTGCAAGTTAGAAGTGATTTGAGAGTACACAACAACAGAGTCCACACAAAGTTATAAAACATACACAGTGGGGTATATCTATTGAAATCAATGGGACATAAGTACTTTTGCTTGTAAGAGGACGGTACAGGTGAAAATCTGTATGACTTCATCCTGCCATTGAGAACTGAGACATTTAGCACATGGGATAACCTCATGTCAGAAATTGCTAGTGAAACCCATTCCCTTTTCCACATTACATAATGCCATTGTAGTTATGTTTTCATAACGTAAGTTTGAAATATACTTGTGGAATGCAAGGAAAGAGCCCACTTTGCGGCTTCAGTGGTCTTGGCATTTATTTTCTTTGTATTGGGAAGAAAATCATTGTAGGTTTTGCTTGAATCCTGGTGCCCATGGCTGGTCCTGCCATTGGGCAGAGAGAGGCAGCTATCACCAGTTGCAGATGTTGTAGGAAGAGCTTTGAACACTCTCTTCCAAGATCACTATTCTGGCTGTTGTATTGGATCACATGTCGGACACTTCCCAAGGGTCTAGGACTGTGTGATGTATCGGTAAATAATGTGTGCAGATCCCAGTAGGCTGGCCTTTTGCAGCTGACAGATGATAATTTTGTCAGTGCTTATTGTTTTTAGGTGCAGGCCAAGGTCTTTAGGCACTGCACCCAGTGTGCCGATCACTACTGGGACTGATTTTTAAATCTTCATATTATGTAAACTTTTCCAGTTGCTTCTCATCAATCCTGCTGTCACCACTGGGACCACCTCGACTGGCTTGTGCCAGAGTCTTTGCAGTTCAATCTTTAAAACCTCATATCGTGTCAGCGTTTTTAGTTGTTTCTCTTCAATCCTTCTGTCACCTGGGATCGGAACATCGACGATCCATACTTTTTTTTTTAACACAATTGTGAGGTCAGGAGTATTGTGCTCCAAAACTCGGTCAGTCTGAATTCGGAAGTCCCATAGTAGTTTGATGTGTTCATTTTCTGTATATTATTATTATTATTATTATTATTATTATTATTATTATCAAGCATTCTACACTTGAGCATATGGCTAAAAGCTGGTAAATAATTGCAGTGTTTCCTCAAAATCTCCCAGCAGTTTTCTTCTCTTCCCCACCTTCCAAATCTCAGTCAATGTATAGTTTTTATACATATTTCCAAATATGTAAAGCAAAAAGTCTTGCCCACTCTTTGTATAGTGCCAATTCCAGTCTTGAATCTGGAAGAAATGGAAATAATTCCATTAGGCAATTAGTTTCCTCACCGACAGGAGGGAAAATGGAGAATTGGAAACTCAGAATTTCCTGGAGGAGTAATGACCTTTTGAACTGTAAATGCTGGTTTATGCATCTTCTCCACGTGGGAAATTAATATGCCTTTATAATCGAGAGGAATGCTTTGAATCTAAATTAACACCTGCAGCAGGACTTAGTGAGAAGAACTGCTCATTACCTCCAGTGATTTAATAATGGTTTTAGTCTGTGAACCAAATATATAATCTGACATTTATGACTTCCACAAAACATCAGCTGGGAAGGTAAGCAAACAAACACAACAAGGTCCCTTTCTCATCAGCAAACAATGTCCCCCTCCAAACTAATAAGCATGTTTCTGATATTAAAATCAACTCAGAGAAGCTATTCGTTTTCATTGCATATAATTTATACCACTTGAATGTCGTTTAATAAGGCCATAAAAATGCCAGTTGTTTTTATAAACTGCTTTTACAGCCTGGCCTTTGTTCCAAAAGTTCAAAGTGACAACTCAAATGCGCAAGTTGCCAGGAGTTCCTATTTTCTCCAGTCCTGAATGGCAAATGCCTGAATTTTTAATATACGAATATATTTTCAAGTCTTGGTAATTGGAGGGAACATTCCTTTCCTACAGATGTGCCAGAGCTGATACCATTCAACATTTTGTAGACCACAGTTAGAAGTGATTTTTTATGACTTTGCTTCACCGTTCCCCTCCCCTCAAATTATTAAATGAAAACGGAGCAATATTTATTCCAAAGTGAGTCCAAGTCAAAACAATATGGGTAAATACTAAATACAGTTACAATAGCAGCCTTATATTGTCCCTTGTCAACTTCTGCTTACTCCGTTCCCCAATCCGATCAATGACTTATTTCCTGCTTTAGGCAAATAGGGCTTTCGGTATACTTCCTCTCAGTCATTTGCAGGGAGATAAATTAAATAATGTTTGCAATTTAATATTGTGATACTGCTAAAATATTTCTTTCAAGCTTCACATTTGACCACAAGTTTCCAGTAATATTGTTCTTTTCACATGCTAGTTCAAACCTGAGGTTTTATTAAATTCTACAGCTGCACTCGGTATTTATGTTTTCATTTACTAACCTGGACATTTTAAATAAGGCAGGCCAAGGAGCTTATGTGTGTATATAACATAAGATAGCACTTGCATTTCGTTTAAATCATGGACTTTAAAAAAAATGTATAGCAAAATGTACTAAAATGTATGGGATTGCAAGTCTTGGGAGGCAGCATTCATGTGGAGCAGTATCAGTGTGAGATTTTAAGTCCCATGATATAAGATCCAGAGGGGCAGGTTTTGTTTTTTTTTGTTTTTTTGGTATTGTGGATTTGCACATACATTATAACCTCTGTTTCTGCAGGAGCTGCTTCCGCTGTTTCATTTATCCACATCCAACAAAATATGTCCTCTCTAGACGTTTTCTATGTCTTCCTGGATGTCTCTATTATGGTATTCTCAAGCCAAAAGTCCTTCCCCCAATTTTTGTTGCATGCTGTGTAATTAAACCTTTAGTGTAATTAAACCCCATTGTTTGTCCCACCTGAACCTCCTTCCAGATGTACTACACTACTTATCTCACCTAGGGGTTTTGTTTTTTTTTATAAAAAAAAGTCTTCGGAACCAGTCCTGCCCACCTTGATCAATTATTGTGATTTTATATTGCCTCTTGTGCTTACTTTGTATTGTTCTTTTATTATTTTTATTATATTTTTATTGATGTATCGTTCTATGTTGTATATTTGCTTTGTTGTAATTGTTGGGCTTTTGTTAGCCACCCCGAGTCCACTTGGGGAGATGTTGGCAGGTATAAATAAAGTTTTTTATTATTATTATTGACCCATATCCAGCAACCTACAGCTGTTCTTTTTGTTATATTTAAAGTGCAAGGGATTCTGTTCGTGGGATCTCCCATCATGCCTAATTTGGCACATAACCTACAATTCTTGGGATCTAGATTCCATTGTATTCAATTGAGTTTATGTTTGCATAAGAGAACAACAACAACAACAACAACATAATAATAATAATAATAATAAGAAGAAGAAGAAGAAGAAGCCAGTCAAGGTGGTCCCAGTGGTGATCGGCCCACTGGGTGTAGTGCCTAAAGACCTTGGCCTGCATTTAAACACAATCGGCACTGACAAAATTACCATCTGCCAGCTGCAGAAGTCCACGTTACTGGGATTTGCACACATTATTCGCCAATACATCACACAGTCCTAGACACTTGGGAAGTGTCCAATGTGTGATCCAATACAACAGCCAGCAGAGTGTCTGCTGTGGACTCATCTTGTTGTGTTTCAAATATAATAATAAAAACTTTTTTATATATTTCGCTCTATCTCCAATACTGCAGATTGACTGATGAGCTAATTGAGATTATCTCAGTTTTGAGCTTTGGTAAACTTGGGGTATAGATAGGTGTTATGGAAAATGTCTAATGTCCACAGATTGCATTCCATAAATCCTGGGATAACCTAATTTATGATAAATATAACTTACATAGTTTGTGAACTGCAGTCTCAGATCCATCACAAGTTAATTGTCCAGGTTACATTCATTTGGGATTTTTTTTATTAACCCCTTGTTATGTATTCAATTTTTCATATTTCTAAGAATAGATGGAGGGGTAATTGGGAGGAGTAATTGATTACTTACACTGCTGTCACTTTTCTCCCTTCCCCTCCACCTCGGTATGCCCCTCGTGTCCAGGTGCAAATCTCTCTGGAAAATAGTGAGGGGACCACAAAGCAGTTTGAGGCCAGGTTCCTTGGTTAATGTAACCAACTTTATGGCCTCAAACCTGTTTCAGGCATGACAATCTAATCACCCTAACAGCAAAACCAATTTACTGGTTTCAAACCGACCTAAGTGGCCAGTGTAGATGTCTCTCTCTCCCCACTCCACCCCACTTTCATCTTGCCCATCAGAAACAAAAGAAAAAAGAAAAGACACAGGAGGCACTACCAGTACTCTCTTCTGCCATCCTAGCAGTTCAAAAACATGAACATGTGAGTAGATCAATTGGTACCACTCCGGCAGGAAGGTAACAGTGCTCCATGCAGTCATGCTGGCCACATGACCCTGGAGGTGTCTACGGACAATGCTGGCTCTTCAGCTTAGAAATGGAGACGAGCACCAACTCCCAGAGTTGGATACAACTGGACTTAATGTCAGGGGAAAACCTTTACCTTTACCTACCAGTCCTCTAAGACCTGGAGACAGGGAGAAAATCCATTATAACCTGTTGTATTGTAGAAAAAATAAAAGAGGGCTAGAGTTGTGTGTGGTGTGTTTCTGGGACTCTCACATCCATGAAATGTGCTGCAGTCACAATCCCTGGTACCACAATTGACATTTCTCTGTCTGCTCTGCAAATTTGAAGAATCTCTGTTCACAAAAGTGTGAGACTGCAGCTGTAATTTCCAGCTGTAAGTAGAGAGGAATACCGATTTGTGCTTAACCTAGAACAAAATTATTCCCAAAAGCCACTGTCTTGAGGTCATTTTATTCAGGAAGACTTTTTTTCTGAATCACAAACTTGTGTCAGTTATGAGACTTCAAAAATATTTTAGAATCGCAGAAATTTCAGATAAAGAGAAGAGCAAAATGAAAGATGAAAGAAATGAGATTGGCGATATTCATCCTGGGAAAATGCATCATCAGCCTTCAGATGATCCGATCACCCTCCCACTGTCTTGCAGGAAATTCTGACTTCATGTTTATTTTTCCTTCCTTAAGATGCTCACTCTTGAAAATAGATTCCCAGCCATGATCAAGCTCATGTTATGTTTTTATAAAGAAACGGGAGGGGGAGCCACATTCTGTATAAGACTCCATTGAATTTCCAAGGCATACATAATCTGGTTTTTTTTAACCCTCTGCAATTGAAAACCCCCTAAAAGGCACCCTTTGAAATATCTTTAGGGATGATATGTTATGTATGAGACATGAAGATGTGAGACAAAAAGTCAAAGGAATAGGATCTTTCTAGGAGACCATCTTGACTGAAACTGCAGGTTATATTTTCCATCCTGATACAAATTTGCAGACTACTCTTTTACCAGCTAGCTCTCCTTTGGTTCTGCAGTGACCACTCAAAATGCCTCTAGTTGCCTTGTCAACATCCTTTAAACTTTTTGCCAATCTCCACAAGTGATATTCCCCACATTTGCTTTCCTATTCTTTACTTAACTTGTCCTCTCATGCCATTAAAAATTAGGCTTTTACAATAGAAATAACAAAATACACAAATTTATGTAAATGTAAGAAAATAAAACTGTTGCAATGATTACTAATCATGTTATAATTGGAAATTTATTCTAATAAGATATTAATTGTGCAGCCAGTCCCCCACATTGGCTGAGGTTAGGGACTCAGGACCCTGTGAAAGTGCAAAAACCACTATTAAAAATAAATAAATAGAAATTTATGGTCACTTCCCAGAGGACCTAAAGATTCCTAAAATTTTTTTTCTCAAATCTGTGAATAATCAAATCTACAAAATTCAGGGATAACTGTAATGGAAAATTTCTGATGACTTATGATTGCTCATAAATGTTCTGAATATATTTCTTTTTTAAAAAACTAAATTTCTCCCGGTTTGTTCTTTGTCTGTATACATTGTGTGTTAGTCTTTGCGTGAATAAGTCCATAACACATCCAGTTGGAGCTGTATTCAAGTCCAGTTGGAGTTAAACACTGAGACCACCTTAGAGACAGTTGAATACCATACAAGAAAGAGACAATAAGAAGAAATAAAGATTCAAAAGTCTCAGTTCGGCCAGAACTGTGACTATCTAGAAAGTTTAGTCAAAAAACAAACCTGAAAAAAACTGAGTCCACTTAGTATTTTAAGGTTAGTTTTTTGACTAAAATTTCTAAAAAAAAAAAAATGAGTACATGAGTAATGTATGTAGGGACCATGGAGATGAGGATAATTTATGCCCCATGTCTATCTCTCAAAAACTTTACCTCTCCTCATAAAGACATTGTAGTGAGACTGAAGAGGAGGTCAGTTAATAAACTCATTTGATTCACCGATATAATCTCTGATCAGTTCCCTGCACAGTCAGTTCACCTTCCAAGTACTTGAGATACAATGGGGGCAGAACAGTATCCTTAGATGGTAAAAAGCCCTGCTGAACTCTATAGGACTTCATTCATGCTATAAACCTCTCTCCCTTCTCTTCCAGATCTTCTTCTCTACATCTTTGTCTCACCCATGTTATACGGCATCCCAGTTAAGTGCATGTATTGAGGGAAAGATTCACATGCCACTTTTATATGAGTAATATAGTACTTCCTTTGTAAATCAGAGTGTGGGAAACTGTCCTTGGAGTTCATTTCATGACAGAAGCACTGAACCACATTAACACAGAAGGAAGCCCCTTTTAATGGCGTGGCAAGGCTGTGTTTATTCTTAGCCAGGTGGAGGACATGGCTTCCCGATGATCCTTCTCTGTAAGGTGACTACAGAAGGTTAACTGCTGGGTACCATAGCTAAGAATCTTTCTCTTTCTCGCTCTCGCTCTCATTCATTGCTTGTGTTCGTCATCCTTTCTGGCCATTTGTCAGACTTAATGTGCTACAGCAGACTGTAGGTCACAATGTGTCATTTCAAAAAGAACTTTGACTTTTCCCCTTTGGGGGTCAAGAGCCAGTCATGTTTACTTGAGATCACCCCACCCACCCCCCATTCCCCACCCCTGCAAACCTTGCACCTCAAAACTTTTACTAGATGTGTGGATGTTTCCAAGAATACTTATTATAAAAAGTAACCTTGGAGCCAATTCTTTTAGACTCTCAAATTATGACTCAATGTATTGTCGAAGGCTTTCATGGCCGGAATCACTCAGTTCTTGTGGTTTTTTTCGGGCTATATGGCCATGTTCTAGAGGCATTTCTCCTGACGTTTCGCCTGCATCTATGGCAAGCTTCCTCAGAGGGTGAGGTCTGCTGGAGCTGGGAAAATAGGGGGTTTATATATCTGTGGAATGACCAGGTGAGACAAAAGGCTTTTGTAAGTGGGCTAGGTGTGAATCTTTTCAACTGACCACCTTGATTAGCATACAATGGGCTGACTGTGCCTGGAGCAAACTCTTCTTGAAAGGTGATTAGATGTCCCTGCCTGTTTTTCTCTCTGCTGTTTTAATTTTAGAATTTTTTAATACTGGTAGCCAGACTTTGTTCATTTTCATGGTTTCTTCCTTTCTGTTGAAATTGTCCACATGTTTGTGGATTTCAATGGCTTCTCTGTGTAGACTGACATGGTGATTGTGAGAGTGGTCCAGCATTTTTGTGTTCTCAAATAAAATGCTGTGTCCAGGTTGGTTCATCAGGTGCTCTGCTATGGCTGACTTCTCTGGTTGAAGGAGTCTGCAGTGCCTTTCATGTTCCTTGATGCGTGTCTGGGCGCTGCGTTTGGTGGTCCCTATGTAGACTTGTCCACAGCTGCATGGTATACGGTAGACTCCTGCAGAAGTGAGAGGATCCCTCTTGTCCTTTGCTGAACGTAGCATTTGTTGGATTTTCTTGGTGGGTTTGTAGATTGTTTGTATGTTGTGTTTCCTCATCAGCTTCCCTATGCGATCAGTGGTTCCCTTGATGTATGGCAGGAACACTTTTCCTCTGGGTGGATCTTCATCTTTACTCTTGTGGCTTGTTCTTGGTCTTGCAGCTCTTCTGATGTCTGAGGTGGAGTATCCATTGGCCTGTAGAGCCCAGTTGAGGTGGTTCAGTTCATCTTGGAGGAGGTGGGGTTCACAGATTATTTTTGCACGGTCTACCAAGGCTTTAATGGTGCTTTTAATGGGTGATGGTTGGAGTTTTTATGTAGATATCTATCTGTGTGTGTGGGTTTTCTGTAAACGGTGTGACCCAATTGTTGATCTGGTTTGCTGATCAAGGTGGTCAGTTGAAAAGATTCACACCTAGCCCACTTACAAAAGCCTTTTGTCTCACCCTGGTCATTCCACAGATATATAAACCCCCTATTTTCCCAGCTCCAGCAGACCTCACCCTCTGAGGAAGCTTGCCATAGATGCAGGCGAAACGTCAGGAGAAATGCCTCTAGAACATGGCCATATAGCCCGAAAAAAACCACAAGAACTGTATGACTCAATGGTTTCGCAAGACATCTTTGGACTTCAGGTTTGTGTTTTTTCCAGAAAAGATGGACATGTCCTCTGATGGAACTGTAATAATATGTAAAGTCTGGTTTAAAATGTGCACAGCCTGCTATCATGCATGCCCCCTTTGGGTACATCTGCACAGTAGAATTAATGCAGTTTGACATCACTTTAACTGTCATGGCGAATCCTGTGGAATACTGGGATTTGTCATTTTGTGAGGCAGCAGCACTCTTTGGCTGAGAAATCTTAAAACTTTGTAAAACTACAACTCCCATGTTTCCATAGCATGGAGCCATCAGAGCTTTGACCAAACATCTGAATTGTTTTTCGTTTCACTAATGGAAAGTCTGAGGGTTTTGAGGGTCTCCCCACCTTAGTCAATTAGATCATAATCTCTGATTACTTGTTGGGCATATGCACTTTAAATGAGCTGTTCCCCAACCCTAAAAGATTGCTGAAAAAAATATCTGCAAATCCAAAATCAGGTTTGTGTGATTCCCGAATTATATTAGCTGGTATAAAGAGTGATTGAAAAACAGTGATGGGCAAGTTAAGTGAATAGTCTTGTCTCTTTCACTTTAAGAAAAAACACAAACCTCCTACACTTTGAATGCAATATTCCTGCTTCTTGGCAGGGGGTTGGACTGGATGGCCCATGAGGTCTCTTCCAACTCTTTGATTCTATGATTTTATGATTCTACTTTCTAAATACTCTTTTCAAGAGACTCACTCTATAACCCATCTATCATGTCACCAATGCTGTCAGAATGGCTTTTCATGTTGTTCATATTGCAATAAATGTGCAGAAATATTGGGAAGAATTTCTTTACTATTAGAGCTGTTCAACAATGGTATAGTCTGCCTTGGGAGATGGTGGACTCTTTCTTTGGAGGTCTTTAAATAGTGGTTGGATGGCCATCTTTCAGAAGTGCTTTAGATATCGTTTGGGAAGGACCCTTGCCCTCCTTTCCAACCCTATGATTCCAAGATGAAAAGGGAGCAAGAATGCTCCTGCTATTGACATCTTGATCTCCAAATACTTGTGAGGCACAAGCTGAACAAATGCATGTTCTTGGTATGTGAGAACCAGCACCATGATCTCTTGATAGTCTTCCCAGGAATAGGCTGATGAATGAGTTTATCAAAGGTCATGAGGCAAATAATGTGGTTGTGATGCCATAACTCTCCATGTGTACATTATGTACAATTTGAGATTATGTGAGAAGGGTTGGCCGGGACATCATTGATAATGTAACTTGCAAGGGAGATATAATTCCTTGAGGGCTAGCAACTTGTTGATATGCTCCTGGTACTTGGGAGTGAGAGAGTAATCTATGCATTTAGGAACATAGTTAAAGAGCCTCCGGTGGCGCAATGGGTTAAACTTTTGTACCGGCAGGACTAAAGACTGACAGGTCGGATGTCCGAATCCGGGGAGAGCACAGATGAGCTCCCACTGTCAGCTCCAGCTCCCCATGCCAGGACATGAGAGAAGCATCCCACAAGGTTGGTAAAACATCAAACATCTGGACATCCTCTGGACAATGTCCTTGCAGACGGCCAATTCTCTCACACCAGAAGCGACTTGCAGTTTCTCAAGTCGCTCCTGAGACAAAAAAAAAATGAACATAGTTTATACCTACTTTATCTGGGACTGTTTTTTTAAAAAGTATGTAAAATTGCAAGTAAATATGTTTAGAAACATTTTGAACTGTTACATCTGTGCTACGTAAGGATATTTTGAAAACAGGAACTAAGCTAAATTTGATTATTGTAACCCTTCGCATTGAGCAATGAGTAACTTGCTGCATGTTTTAAGTATGAAATTATTGCGAATACATTCTAAAATGCTGTGGGAAATGATGTGGAAAGAGGACTACTGTGTATTTGCCAATATGTTGTGTGCTTCAGCATGTGCCAATGATTAAAAAAAAAGTATGAGAACCCAGTAAAATTTTATGTGTCATAATAATGAAACAGAAACGTGTTTTCTGGTGCCAAGTTTCTATAAAACTAGTCTTTGAAACAAAAATGTTCATCTCACTACTGTATGTTGAGATTTTAATGCAGAGCTTTACAGTGGATCTGGCATCAAGGACCCTTGAATAATGAAAATGTGCAGTGAATTTTCAGGGCAGACCTGGCGAAAGGCTGGGGCCCTGTGAGTGATCTGGAATGAGAAGATTTTTAAAAACCCAGTCTTCCATGCCAGTCGTGTCCAGCCATACCAAGTGAGCATCTCCTATCACAGACTGAGATTTCAGTCCTAAATTCTTGAGTTAATATGTATGGTATCAAACCTTCATATCGTCCCTTGAGAGCTGTTTATACCGGTCAGCCATTTTTGAATATGATTCAGATAGGGACTTGGACACAGGAAAAGAAGGAAGGAAGGAAGGAAGGAAGGAAGGAAGGAGGGAGGGAGGGAGGGAGGGAGGGAGGGAAGGAGGACGGAAGGAAGGAAGGAGGGAGGAGGAAGAAAGGAGGGAGGGAAGGAAGGGAAGGGGGAAGGATAGAGGGAGGGGAAAGGAAGGAAGGAAGGGGGAAGGAGAGAAGGGAGGGAGACAGAGAAACAGAGGATCAGATTGATATAGAACTTATTCAAATAGGCTTCAGGTCTTCCTAATACTGGAGAAAGAACATAGCTACCAATGCTGCCTACCTCGATAAAGCACATTGTGTTTTCACGGAGAACATGTCATCTAATCTAGGAAAGAGGCTCAAAGCAATCTTTGCAAGCTTACTAAAAATAAGCTAAGACTTTAGTGACATGTAGGTAAAAAGGTTTACCCTTGACATTAAGTCCAGTCGTGTTCGACTCTGCGGGTTGGTGCTCATGTCCATTTCTAAGCTGAAGAGCGGCGTTGTCCATAGACACCTCCAAGGTCATGTGGCTGGCATGACTGCATGGAGCGCCGTTACCTTCCTGTCTGAGCAGTACCTATTGATCTACTCACGTCTGCATGTTTTCTAACTGCTAGTAGTGACACATATGTTCATGTAAATAAATTATGTAGGAGTGCAGTCCAAAATGTATGAACCATGAAAATGTGTGAAATTGGATACAACCAAGACTTTGTTAGATCGTGTCCCAGATATTTTTATTTAATCTATAAAGAAATAAAAGGTGCTGTCCTACATACCCCAGAAGTACTGGATTCCATCTGATCTTGGAAGCTAAGCAAGGTCAACCCTGTTTAGTAATTGGATGGGAGAACACTAACAAACACCAGGTACTGTAGGCTATGGCTCATGGAAAGTGCTGCCTCTGAGCCTTCCTTGCCCAAGAAAATCCTATGACTTTCATGGGATCACCATAAATTGTCAAGAGACTTGAAGGAACATTCACACTATTTTTATGTTTATCTTCTTGAGAATGCTGTTTAGACGACAAATTTTCATCATTGGGTGATGAAGGTGAAGATGATCAATGTGATTATTTAATTATCAGGAACCAGTTTCAAGGAGTAAAGTAATTTGAGTTCCTTAGAAATTGGCATGTTATTCAACTGGGACTGAAAATGAAAATGCTAAAAATGATGAATGCAAAGGTTTAATGTATGAAGATTATTATTCTAAATCCCACTATCTCAAACAAGAGATATTTTGATTATTAATGCAAATTTGTTTAAATGTAATAATTAAATTTGATAATTGGCGGAAAGGCAGAAATGTATTGAACAGTCTTCTGATCTCTAACTAGAGATCAGAAGTTTTTGATTTTGAATTGTATTGTTGTTGTTATGCTGTTGTTGTGTTGAGGCCTTGGCCTGTGTAAGCCGCATCGAGTCCTTCGGGAGATGCTAGCGGGGTACAAATAAAGAATAATAATAATAATAATAATAATAATAATAATAATAATAATAATAATAGAGGTAAGACCCACTGAAAGTAGCAGGGGTTGCCCCAATGTAAGAGAGTGTCAGAGCATTAGATTGTCAGATATTTTATGTGCTTGACAGTTGTAGAAAAACACTATTCCTACCTTACTGATGATGTCAGTGATAGCGTCCTGGCCCAAATTGTACACAAAATCCCTGGGAAATGAGAGATTTTGTCTCCTTTCCCCATGAACCACCATTGCTCATGTTAGCTCCCATTTCCTAAGCCTCCATCAAGGGCATTTTAAAGCCCATTATTTTAAAATATGTGCATTTGTGAGTGCTGGTTGGGAAGTTACTTCAACATAAACTGGTGTCCATTTTCATAAAGTTGACTTGCACTATTGCACAATGTTTCTATACCCACCAGGGGAGCAGAGATGTAGCTATACCATCAAAGATAATTGCATAAGCAGAACCAGTACAACAGTTCCAATGAAGAATGTGTCCCATTTTACAATGTGTCCCATCGTGTAATGGGAGCCTCCATTGGGCAACAACTTTGGTGTTACCTAAAGCTGTAGCCAAGGGGGTGGGGGGAGGAGGGGAGGGGTTCAACCCCCCCTTCCAATTTTTCAGGTTTTTAAAAAAACTGGCTTACTCATCAATTTTAACTGGCTCACCAAATTCCCATGCTAAGTCTGTGGGAAACAAACATTAAACGCATTCCTCCAGGACGGCAAGCACTATCTCAAGCACATTTTGACAATTTATTCACACTGCAGCAATAGACGGTATAGTGGAAGCAACCAAGTTGGCCCACCCATAACTTGCAGGCAAAGCCTAAGGCATGGGGGTGGAGTGGGTGGAGGATTAGAAGTCCCTCATGAAGGAGACCAGACTTGGTGGGAGCGGTTGACTGGGGCAGAGCTTCGGGCTATTTAAGGCTGCTTCCCCCCCCCCCCCCCCCCGTGCTCTTTGCTTCAGCAAGAGGTAGAAGGCAGGTTCCTAATGTGAAATTAGGCCTTCCCCTCCTTTCCCCCCCTCCCCTTTTCCAGATAGTAGGACTCTCATTGCTATGCCTGTATATAGGTCATTTTCAACTATTAAATGTTTGAAAACATACATAAGAAGCACAATGGGACAAGAAAGATTGGCTGGACTTGCACTCTTGTGTGTTCACTGAAGTTTATCAATGGAGCCTGATTTTTGTCATGAGTGTATTGACACAGGGTTGTTGTAGCTTTTTCGGTCTATATGGCCATGTTCTAGAAGCATTCTCTCCTGCATCTATGGCAAGCATCCTCAGAGGTTGTGAGATCAGACCTCACAACCTCTGAGGATGCTTGCCATAGATGCAGGTGAAATGTCAGGAGAGAATGCCTCTAGAACATGGCCATATAGCCCGACAAATCTACAGCAACCCAGTGATTCCAGCCATGAAAGCCTTCAACAAAGTATTAACACAGTTTTCAAGTGTTTCCAACAGACGTTGCGATATTCTTTACCAATTAACAGTCATTTTCAGTTATTTTAAAACTTGAAACTTTGTAACTAAAATAGAAAATGGTTTAATTAAGTCTACATAAAAAGAATGAACCATAAAAGGTAAAGGTTTTTCCCTGACATTAAGTCCAATCGTGTCTGACTCTGGGGGTTGGTGCTCATCTCCATTTCCCAGCCGAAGAGCCAGTGTTATCCATAGACACCTCCAAGGTCATGTGGCCAGCATCACTGCATGGAGCACTGTTACCTTCCCACCGGAGTGGGGCCTATTGATCTACTCACATTTGCATGTTTTTGAACTGCTAAGTTGGCAGAAGCTGGGGCTAACAGCGGGAGCTCATGCCACTCTCCAGATTCGAACCTGCAACCTTTTGGTCAGTAAGTTCAGCAGCTCAGCGCTTTAACCCACTGTGCCACCGGGGGCTCCTATACTATTTACATTATTTTGTGTTATGGAACTACTTTTCATGATTCACACACACAAAACGTTTCAACTGCCCCCCCCCCCCCATTTTTTTCTGGTTATGGCCCTGTTGTTACCCCATTGTACATAGTCACAATTCAGTAGCATGGCTGTATATTGTGTCAGTGATATAGCTATATCCTCATAGGGCTACTCAGAAGAACCTCTGGTGTAGGATCTAACCCATAGTGTTCAAAGAACATTATGGAAGTGTATACTTTAAGAAAAAAATTCATTGGAGGGAAGCCGCTGAGGAGGAAGGCAAAGACAGAAAACTACCCTCCTTTTTGTTTATTCCAAGCACGGCTGAGATAGCAAATATTATGCTTTGCCACACAATGTCAGTAATGCCCCATGGGTAACCTTATGGGCTACCCAAGAGCAAAGTTAAATGTGGTACTGTTGGTGTGAATTAAATCCTGCAACAAAAACTCTCACACCTTAGAAATATTTAGCTCACCCTTTAAAAATAATCAGTCTTGCCCTGAGGTGCCACAGTTATTCTTTTTATTAACATGCCATTGTGCCTCTGTTGGCCAGCTTTCCACCAGCTGAGTGTAATATAAAGCTCCAGGCCTGGAGAAGTGTTCATTGCAATTAAATAGAACTATACTTTAAGGAGCCTCGCTTTAAGAGCAGAAAAACCTCAGCTCTTCCTTTTCTGGGCTTTACTAGGCCACCAGCCTCTGAAACACTGCAAAAAAACAGCTTTTTATGTGGTGTGGTTTGGGAAAAAGCTGACGTGGGAGGGGGCTGGAGGCCACAGGGAAATGTTAATAGTCATTTTCAGTGATGTTTTCTTTTAAAGATTAGAGCCTAATGAGTGCATTGCTGTGAAATTTTGGATATGGTTTTGGCAGCGTTGCTCTATTCTAGTTCTGCATTAAGTCCCCCAACTGAAATGAACACCTCTTCCAAGCTCTCAATAAACAAACAGAGCTGTTCCCTCTCAATGCAAATATGAGATCCATATTTATTTATTTGACTTTGCCATTTCTATTATGTTGATATAATAAATTCATATAATAATTCAGGAAAAATACCCTAAACAAACTGGGGATGGTTAGTGGACTATGAAATCCTCTTGCTAATACCAATAGTTCACAAGGGGAATTAGATTAGAAAGGGTTGTACTTTTTGGTGCCATTGGGATATTTGACATATCAACTTTTTACTCAGAGGGACTAACTGAGCCAAACCAAGACTCCATTACATGTATAGAAAAGAAGAAATGAGAAGAGAAGATATTGACCTCAGCTCTTCTGCTGTACTTAGGGAGAAAAGCAGGGTATAAATAAATATGATGATGGTGATGATGATGATGATTATTATTATTATTATGGAGTAATCCTGTCCCTTAGTAATTCAAATAGCACAATTCGTGTATGGTTGTTCCTGAAAGGTTTTCCAGTATAATGTGGTTGTTTCTTTGCAAGATGAACATTTCTTTCTGTGTTCATATATCAAAAAGGGTCATTTTTCTCTGTCTTATATTTCTATTTCTAAAAATACATGGCTGGTTGCAACTTTGTCATTTCAGAAATTGAGATATCATTTTTGGGTGCAATCTCATATTGTACACCTAGATCCTCACAGGACTGGATTTTAAATTGCACATTTCAGTTTTATCAAGACAGGGAAAGGTCCGTGGAAATATCAAGACTTTCTGGTTCATTTTGTCTTGATTTCACCTGCATATTTATGGTTTTTAATCCAAAAGCTTCACTGAATCTGGTTGTGATTCCTAGGTTGTGCCAGTTAGCTTTTGTATGATATTTTTTTCTAGTTCCCACTTTTTGCTTGATATTCGAGCAGTGCTTCTTATAAGTCAGAGCACAGTCCAAAGTGACTCCCAGGTATGTGGGTGTGCTGCAATGCTCAAGTGGGATTCCTTCCCAGGTAATCCTCAGAGCTCGAGATGCTTGTCTGTTCTTAAGATGAAAAGAACATGTCTGCATTTTAGATGGATTAGGAATTAGCTGGTCTTCCCTGTAATAGGCAGTAAGAGCACCTAAAGCTTCAGAAATCTGCCCTTGCACTTTGCTACTCTGCTACTGAATATGAATGCCCAGTGTGGAATACATATCACCATGCTAAAACAGTAGATGTCGCCCTTAATGAGACATGCTGCATTATCACAGGATGCCTGCGCCCTACGCTGCTGGAGAAATTTCACTGTTTCACTGGAATTACACCATCAGCTGGGAATTAGCAGCCCATAATGAAAGGACCAAGGCATTGACATCTCCAGCCCATCCTCTGGTCAGATATCAGCCAGCATACCAATGCCTTAAATCAAGAAACAGCTTCCTAAGATCCACAGAGATACTCGCAGGAACAGCAAGTGAGAGTCCAAAAGTGGCCGGCTAAAACGCAGAACCTCAATTAGTGGCTGAGACCAGATGAGAAACTTCCCCCTGAGCACACAGAAGACTGGACAACTTAGAAGGCGCTGAACAGACTGTGCTCTGACACCACAAGATTCAGAGCCAATTTTAGGACATGGGGCTACAAAGTGGAGTCCATAGTATGCAAGGGTGGAGAAGAGCAAACCACAGACTACTTACTACAACGCAGTCTGATCCCTGCCACATGCACAATGGAGGAGCTTCTTACAACACCAGAGGCACTATAAGTGGCCAGCTTCTGGTCAAAGGAAATATAGTATAATGCCAAGTTTTTAACATTGTGTTTTTAAATACATTGTAACTGTATTCTCAATTTGCTTCTGACACAATAAATAAATAAATCCAAAAGCTTTCTTGAAATATCCCAGGTTTCCCTTCCAAACACTCCATTGTGTACTTCCTTCTCCCCTGATCACATAGACTCAGGCAACGCTTCAGAAATTGCACAATTTCCATTGAACTCTTTTTTTAAACATCAAGTTTTTAAGATCAAGTTAAGGGGTGCTATGAATTGGTTTTTAATTGGTTTTAGGCGTTTAAACTGTTTATTTTTTTAATACTGTTAATGTTTAATTCTATTTTAATGTTTCTATATTTTAAGGTTTTAAAGTTGTATTGTATTGGTTTTGTGTGAGCCGCTTTGAGTCTCTTTTTTTAGAGAGAAAAGGTGGGATACAAATAGTAACAATGATGTTGTCTAATGATTAAGGATTCAAAGTGTTAAAGGGCTTCAGCAATATTACACTAGTTAAGCATTTGGATCATTTTTCTTTATTGCTAGCGTTTGTCTTTCCCTTAAACAAAGTAAATAAACTAGTGCTAATTGCTACAGCATTCTAAACAATAAAACCGCTGAAAATCTCATTAAGGAAAATGCTTCTTAAAAACTAAAATCTGTGTGGATTTGCAAAGCCTTTTGCATTCAAAGCAACTTAGCTACAGAACTCAAACTGAATTCTGCTATGAACAAAATTTACTTGTTTGGAAGTATACTTTAGATCACACTTTTTTCCCATCGAAGAATGCAAGAATTATACAGCACTCAAACTGGAGCAATTGAGAAAATATTGATTGACATTCCTCATGAAAATCTCTTTTTTGCAAGTCAATTTTTTGTATTACTATAAATCGTGTGTGTGAGAGAGAGAGGGAGAGGGAAGGGGGAAGGAAGAGAGGTTCAACATTAAAGCTGATTTCCAATGCCTCATCCCTCTTTCAGTTCAGCCCACACATGCTTCAAGCAAAATGTGCCACTTAGGAAATGATTTGTACTGATAAAACCTGCCACATTGTTTTCCCAAATGTTGACTCCCTTTTGGGAATGACACACTTTTGGCAGGCGAGCGTGGGTTGCCCACTTCACCAAATGCCAGACTCCCTCCCTGACCTGACCTAATGTTTATATTGCTGTTTACATGTTTCTGGGACAGTGTTTGCAAATGGCCTTTAATTACTTTCTCTCATGGCAATGCTTGGCTTGAAGCAGATTTCGCAGAAGGTCCAGAATGGTTGCGTTTATTTATCTAACGCTGATCCCTTTCACTTCAGGAGATGGGAAGAGCTCTCCCCACTGGCTCATGGCAAATGGAATCAGGCTGCCATGGTCTGGACTGTAAACAGACAACAATGGGCAAATAGCTATGTATCCATGTATCTACGGTATATCAATATCAATATAGATAAAATATGAAGAATGTCCTGCATTTCAGTGGCAGATAAAAACATACACATTTCCTCAAGGTGGAGCAAGGTAAATGTGTAATTTGACATGTATGTCTTTTTAAAATCTAAATACCTCCAGCATTCGTTATGTTAGGGTTTTGTAATTATATGGAATAAGTAATATATTGGGTGCAACTTAAACAGCTTTTGAGGAGACTGCACAAGTTGGTGGCATCATAACTGGATCTCACCCAGGTGAGGGCAGTTTCCGAGTCCCTCTCTCCCTTTGTTGCCTGCTGATACTATTCTCTAAGAAATAGTATCAGCATGAAATAAAGAGGGGAAGAACCAGCATGGAAGTAAAATGTAACACCTTGTCCATTTCACTTCTGTACACGGAAATGAAGGAAATACTGAACTTGCCTCAGGTGACAGAACATCTCTACTGGTAACCAAACCAAACATGACAGAATATCTCTGTTTTCAATTTAAGATGTGGACATTAGGGGCAAATGCACATTTTGTTGTTTAGTAACTGCATTCACTCCCTTCCTCCACTGTCCTCTGTTAGACTGCATAAGCCTTAGGACCCAAAATATTTTTCGTCCGGTGGTTACCAGAGGTGCTGAGTTAATATTAGCCTGGTATTGTGCCAGCAGCACACTGGCATGTAAAACGGTATTGGACAGCAGAGGGCTGCCCGATCTTGATCCAGGACCCATGCATGGCTGCCAACCCTTGTTCCTGTAATCAATAAACAAGTTGTGGCCATTTTGACCCCAACCCTGTGTGAGTGTCTTCTTGGGTTTTGCTGGTGGGAGGTGTATCGCCCATGCACCAACAATTGGTGTTGAGACTGGGTGGGCTGTTAATTGTGTCCTTCTACTTCATCACACTAGAGAACAAATTCACTTAAAATCTGGTTTCTGCCTCCTGCAGATTTCTGAGTTTGTAGTTTAGTGTTGCTGTTAAAGGTTCCCCCCTAAACTACAAACCCCAGAATTCTGCATTCTCTAGTGAATAAGCATTGAATGTTTGCCTCTATGTTTTTTTTAGTGTGTTGTAATCCAGCCTGAGTCCCCTTAGGGAGATAGGACAGAATATAAATTAAGTATTATTATTATTATTATTATTATTATTATTATTTTCTTCTCACTTACCAAGAATTATAAATATTCAGTGTAAACAGACCACCCTTTATCTTCATTGGATTATCCTCATGTGTCCTTCATCTAGATAGTACAAAACTAAAGCCAAAGAAGGAGTGAGGCAGTCTGCCATTTCGGCACAAGAGGTGGTCTCTTTCAACTCTATGATTCTATGATTTTTAGGCAAGAAGAACTAACAAAAGAGTGGGCCCCTCATCAAATTAATGGAACTCGTCTGTTAATTGCAAGTGTTGAAAGGATGAGTCATATAAAGCAATGTGTCAAAAGGCAAGGGAACTCTTATGATGATTCAAATTAGGATTCTTCAATCTCAGTTCTGCCTACACATCCCAAACACTGAGGAGCTTCCTATGATATCTCTGCAGGCAACCTATATTTTATGGCAAGCATTTCCATTGATTTGTGATGCAAAACTTTGAACCTAATAGGCCTCTAAGATGCTGTTCTAAGCATATTCTATATTCTAAAGATTTAGATAAAAGCACAAGAGGATGGCCGACATGTTTTTCAGGCAATCATGGATAAAAGAAAAACAAAGATGGTTGAGAAAGCTTTCTCAGACACAATTTATCTTGTTTTGGCCACAATGATTTATATCCCAATGTCTAAATTTCCTGAAAGCATGATGGAATATATTGAAAAGAGGATGACATTAGGGACCAAAGTACAAAGATCAATTCATAACATGCCATTAATTTCTGCTGCTTTTTGGACTGGTAAAATTAAGTATAAACTTCCCAAGAGTCTAAGTGTTTAGTTCAATCTTAGGATGAAGATAGAGATAATGATTGTTTATATATGCAGGAGAGCTGTTTTGAAAGTGTGATCATGACTATGAAAAATTACACTTTCCTATCCTCAACTGAGCTCCAGAATAGAGTAACCATTTGTTTTCAGAGTATGAAGAAACTACGATAAAGACAGTGCTTGTGACAGCAATAGTACATTTCTCAATTCCCAAAGGAATCGTACTTCCATGTGTGTGTGTGAGGATGCTCACTACCTCTGAGGATGCTTGCCATAGATGCAGGCGAAACGTCAGGAGAAATGCCTCTAGAACATGGCTGTATAGCCCGAAAAAACCCACAAGAACCTATGTGGGATGTGTTCCAGTGCAGAAGTAAATAACACTCTTTCACACAGAGAACTTTCTATAGAAGATTGACAGTTGTAGGATATTACTTGGGTATATACAATTCTGCATTACCTATGTGGATTTTCTTTTTAAAATGTCAGGCATATCTTCTCCACAGCTTCTTGTGCCTTCAGTTCAGCCATATGTACAGCAATTAACCACACAGAGTCTCAAGATGTAGACATCTTCTTCTTGCTATGATATGACTGTTTGGCAGGGCGCTATGATCAGGTTACTTTTGTAATATGCCCTAGACATCTTAGAGCTTTGCAATATTACTTCTTAGAACTCAGAATATTGCAACCATTATGGCAAGTATGAACTACTTATCTCAGAATTTCTTACTATTATGTGAGGCAGGGCCGTAGCCAGAAAAAAATTTCGGGGAGGGTTGACAATTTGGGGGGGGGGTGAAAATTTCGGGGAGGGTTGAAAATTTTGTGGGTGGGTGGAGTTGAAACCTGCCTCATAGCTCACGCTGAAGCAAAGAGCACAGCAGGGGGCAGAGCAACCTTCAATAGCCTGCAGCTCCACCCCTGTCAACCACCTCCACCAAGTCTGGCCCCCAACTTGGTTGCTTCACTACATAGGCTCTTGCTGCAACTAATGACAGTGTGAATAAATTGTCAATATTTGCTTGAGATAGTGCTTACAGTTCTGGAGGGACTCTTAATTTTTTGCATCTCATAGACTTAGCATGGGGATTTGGTTAACCAGTTAAAATTCATGAGTAAACCAGGTTTTTTTAAAAAAATCTGAAACATTTCGGGGAGGGTTTGAACCCCTAAAATCACCCCCTCGCTACAGGCCTGATGTGAGGTGTGGCTCTTTGGTACCTGTTTGGTTAAAGTAAGATTTCCAAATTGAGTGACAAGAAAAAAATACACCCAGTTTCCAAGGGCTTATCTAAGCTGGCTAAACATATTGCAGATCCATTGCTGTCTTTCCCCATGATAGATGCTTCTGGTGAGTATCCTAGGTTTTTTGGCCTTTAATTTCACTTTTCCTTGCTTCCGGAAGAATTGGAGGACACTTTGATGTTTCCAGGGCCTTGCAGTAGTCCAGACAGCTGGACTGGATCCATTTTTGACCAATACCTTCTCCAATGCAAGGGAATGAGATGGCTAGTCCCTCACTTCTTGCTGATCATGTGGTGCCCAATTCTGATTTCATGACATCCAATGGCCAGGTACTTGCATGGAGCTTTGTGGTCAGTAAGGAACGTTGTTGGCATCAAATAAAATGAGGTGACAGCCCTGTGGGTTCGATGTGGTCCCAGCCTATCTGGAGATCGGCCTGAGATTTAGTATTTATGTGCTGGATTCAGAGCTGCTCTGGGCCAGATTTACACCAGAGTAATCTTCCCATTGTGGATATGGCCCAAGTCTTTGGAATTTTCATTGGTAAATGTGGTTCTTGTTGGAGCAAGAACTCTTGATGAGTTCCACTCGGCTGAGATAAACATGGAATTAATTCATTAAAAATGTTGGACTGATGATACATTTTATATTGACACAGATCACTCGAGAGTTTTATATCTATTTATTAATGTAGCAAGATGATGTCAGTCTTCTTTTGACAGATTTTTCCCCACATTTAAGACTTAGATCTATCTCTGGCTGCCAAATAGCTGTCATCCACAAGTTTTAACTTTTCCAGTGCCTCTCCTTCTCCCTTCCTGCTCTCGTTCTGTGATATCCTCGCCTGTCCAAACCTGGGCTGGAAGCCGTCCTAGGAGTGGTCATTTGACCTTGCTTGGCATTTTTCTCAAGAACATACGAGCACCTTATCAAGCAGTGAGGAGTTAAGACAACTCAGGATACAGGAATCATCCCAACAATCCAAGGAGACAGGTCTATGGAGTAATTTATCTTCCAGTGAAAATTACTCCCCTCTAACTATTTGGGTAGGTCTGTATTTCATACCCAGCACCAATGTTAGGAGTGAACTTTCTGCAGACTGATAAGTGAAAGCAAGTTAAGGAAAAGTCAAAGAATGTCTTTCTCCATTGAAAGCGGCAGAAATGAGCTGAAACCTTAAGATATCCCTGTAGTGCTAAAATCTAATCATTCTGCAAATGCTATAAAAACATGAGGTAATTGCTCTTTTATGTGGGAAAAAATGATGTGTCTGATTGTGAATTTTTTGCATACCGGAATATTATCAAGCTTCAGCCTAAGCTCAACAAATCTTTTCAGACTAATAAGTCATTAAAACAAATAGAGCTGTTCTTATTTATGAGAGTCTTGAGTTTATCATTTTTTAGATACAGAGGATTTCAAAAATTGATCTTTTTTTCGGGGGCTGCTCATATAAAAGAAATAAAGTGTTCATGAACTTTTAGTGTATCTCATTTATGCTCATCAGCAACTACAAAACACTTAACACACTTGATAAATGAATTAAGCTTAATCGGACAGTCTTAGCTGCCAAAAGCAAAAAAAGTGTAACTTCAGCTTCTGCAGAACCTGACAAAAGAAAGAGGAGAGGTCAAATTAATAATGGGATTAGAATCCCACATATAAATTTATCAGGAAATAAATCCTATGGAACAGACCAGAAATGTTTGGACAGGCTCTAACACTGAAGACATGAATGCCTCTTCAAAAATAAGTTTCCACTCAAACAGAAATGACCAGCAAATGACAAATAATGTCAGAAAGTCAAATCTAATGCGAGGGGATTCCAATGAATTCAATATGACTGATTTCTGACTCGATATGTTAGGATTGTACTAACCAGAATTCAATGAATAGATGTGTTTCAAGTGCCAAGCGCTCCAATAATATCACAAGCATGCTACACTAGATTCATTGTCAGCAGGGATCCATAAAGCTTCATAATACCAAATCCTCCTTTTGGCATGCCTGGCCAGGTATAAATTGTTCACAGAGGAATTAACTGAAATCTGGGATCAGGGAAATGTAGAATAAAAGTTCTACCATGAAGATCTAGACCTTATCTCCTCTTTAATCCCTTAAAAAATAAAACAACAACACTTTGTTACTCATCTCTCCTTGTGGTTCGAGGCTGGGTATAGCACAGTTAAAACAGAGAGATAAAATGCAACTATTAAAGTGCATATACCAAAATACACACAAGACTGACACCAACACCAATAACATGTAGGGGACATGGTGGCGCAATGAGTTAAATCCTTGGGATGCTGAACTGCTGACCTAATGGTTGGCTGAATTGATGATTTGAAGGTTGGTGGTTCAAATCTGCGAGACAGGATGAGCTACTGTCTATCAGATCCAGTTCTTGCCCACCTAGCAGTTTGAAAACAAACAAACGTGAGTAGATAAATAGGTACCGCTTCAGCGTGAAAAGGCAAAGAGACGCCCCAAGCAATCTTGCTGGTCACACAACCAGGAGGTAGCAATACAGGCTTCTTGGCTTGAAAATGGAGAAACAAGCACCTCCCCAAAACCAAAGATGAGCACTGCCTTCAGAAGCCGGAAATGAAAGGAGAAATCTCTGCCTTTGTGATTGTCTGTCTCATTGTATATGATTGCAAAGGCATTGAATGCTTGCCTATGTATGTAAATGCTGTAATCTGCCCTGAACCCCCTAGGAGAGAAGGTCAGGATATAAATAAAGTGTATTATTATTGTATTATTATTAAAATGCTAAAATTGACAGTTTGTATAAATCAAACATCTTCCCAGTTGTCTTCTGAAGAACAGAGTGCTCACAGTGAATGTTCCCGCTCTGAAGTGATAGAAGTGTTAGTCTGTTTCTGTGTAAAACTAGGGAGGAAGGAGCAAAAAGATATTATGTCATATTTAAGACCAACTAGTTTCTTTCAGCATGAGTGTTTGACGGCTCCATCTTACTTCTGTGGAGGTACAATAAATGTTCTTAGCTAGCAGTTGATTTATTTCTCTGTGTTGATCTTGTTAAAAGTTTTTGTCCTGTTTAAGACTGCCTCTTGTACTCTCTCTTCCTTCTGCAAGAGGGGTATGGATTCCCCACTTTATCGTTCTCTGGGGATCTCAAGGTGAAGACTGCAACAACATTTTTGTAAATTAAAAAAGATATTAAAGCAAATGGAGACATTTTCCCACTGGGTTATTTTCAGCTCTTTTGGCCTCTGTGGAAAGACTTAAGAAGCTGTTTATGGGCCTAAGGATGGTTACGTCCTAACAGCATCAATTCAGTCTTCTCCTTCAGACATCTATGAAGTACTGTTCTGCTTGCAGAATGCATCCTTTCAGACATGATGTACAATAAAAAGTAACTCGAAACATATTCCAGTGGGTGTTAGTGTCTTTTTCCAGCACCATGTATTTCTGGCCTGATTTTTGCCTGAAAAGGAAAAAAAGTTTACTGCCCAGGCACTGTGACATAAACATGCATTGTGTAACTAACAGAGTATGCACAATATCAGTCGAAGACAAAAATGAAACTTGGCATCCCACGTGAATGTTAGCTATGCATATGAGAAGGAGATACTGTGTGGCCCCCCAAAAAAGGTCATAACATGTTGTGGCTTTGGGTTGGACTGGATGGAGGGGGGAAGGTCTGTGCCTTCATTTCAAATCCATATGTTTGCAGGCTGTTGATCTGTTAGAATAAAAAAAATTAGCCCCTTTTATATGCATGAAAGGTATAGGATCTTCTGTTTTATAATGAATCACTTGAATACGCATATTGAAGGAACATCACGTACATCACATTTTCAGAGCATACATGCCCTCCCTTATCTATGTAGCTCCAGCATTACAACATTCCCAGTAGACATGGGTCAAAAGCAGAGTTGAACTGAAATTACTTTCTGCATTTCGTAAAGATGTATATTCTCTAACCAGCTGACTTGGAAGCTGTAATCCAGGGTTTGTCTAAATAGATAGAAAAAAATCTGCACTTTCCTGGTCTCCAAGGATGCTGTCATGAACTGGTTAACATCACAAACATTGTGTTGGGATCATTGTAAGTAGTCACACATTTTTCCTTGGCAAACTCATCTTCCTATTAGAGGGTAACCTGTATTTCCAGTCCACTGCATTATTTTTGGACACATAGCCATAATCCTTCTTTTTGGTGTTGTTTTCCATCATGCATGTGAATATACATATTTTTCTATTAAGCAGTGGTGTGCTAATATTAATATATGGATATGCGAGTTGTAATAATAGCAATAATAACTTTAAAATTCCCCAGTTTCACACCTTTTCAGCAACACTTGTTCACTCATTCACTACACTGATCCCTCTTAACTGGCCTTATGTTCTCTGCCACATCACTATATAGTGATATCTCACTGGTTGCCTGTACATTGGACATCATCAACTTCATCTAACTCTTGATTGTCTAGGGTAACATGTATATCACACAAACAAGAAGTGCTTTGTTGCCATTGTTACACAGACAAATCTGATCAGCTACACAATATTACATCATTGTGGTTGTCAGTCATTTTGTGAGCTCTCATTATTAGTCAGGAATTATCCAAATGATCCACTTTCTTGACTTTGGTCATAGTCTCTCAACTTCAGAGGACGATGCAGGAAATCACCCTTAAATAAGTTATCAATAAAGTTCTCTTAAGCAAGCCACATTATTTTGACCTTGAGTCACACTTTCTCAGCCCAAAAAAGGCAGAAGCCATCCTTACGAAGCAAAACAAAATGTTGCAATATGTTGACTGTTGCCTTGCCTGGTGTGGCTTTCCTGGCCAAGTGGCCCTCCACCGCATGAGCTGAAGTGGGAGTGTCCATTCAATTATGCTACAGACAATAAATGAGGAGTGCAGTGTGCTTCCTCCACATGAGCTGAAGTGAGAGTGCCATGCAGCTTTGCTACAGGCAATGAACGGCAAATGTAATGGGGCCCCACCACATCTAAAGTCATTTGTCTTTAAAGTAATGGCAATAGTTTGCTGTTATACAAACTGTGCTGTCCTTCCTCAATTTGGCACCCTCCATATGAGAGGAATGATGGTTATCGTCATCTATGGCTATCTCTTTTGTGCGAATCTTCCCCAGTTTGGCACCCTCCAAATTTACAAACTACAACCCTCATCAGCCACAGACACCTGGAGATTGTCATTCAATAGAATGGGATGTATGTGTGGTGTGTGTTAAGTTGGAGGAAAGCTACCCTGTGTAGAACCAATATTTCATCATCATGAACAAGTTTCTAGTTTAGGAGTCTGTCACTGTAGAATGTATGCACTCTTATACCACTTCAACTGCTCAATGCTATGGAATCATGGAAGTTGAAGTTTCACAAGCTTTTTTAGTCTTCTCAGCCAACGGGTGACACAGTAAGAGCTTCCTCAAAGACTAAGTAAATACAGTTCTCAGCAACTTTTCTTGTAAACGGCTAATCTTTCCAACCCAAAAACATTTTTATTCATACAATGCCTTTGACACAAAATAAAAATAAAGCCAATGAGTGCTGGTGCCTCACCAAATTAGTTAGTATTCTGTAGCATTGAGCCATTGCAGTTAAAGTGATATAGATGCATCCCTGATTATGTTCAAATTTCAGTTAGGTCTGTCTATGGATGTGCTTCCACTCTGGACATTTTTTTGGTCACAAGATATAAGGGATTTCTGTTGATTCCCGCTCCTTTAGACTAGCTTGTGCATTTTTTGAGTGTCTACCAATGGATGATAGGTGCCCCATCAAAGCTGAAACTTTTTGAACCTGCTGTCTCTGGATTAGCTATACATTTCCTCTTAAATTTGAAAGCAAAAGCAGAGGCACACATCTGGCAATCTGATACTTAAAACTACACATTGTCATGACCTTTGGCCTAAGCCGTTTCTAAACAGTGCTGTGGGTGGGTGTAGGAACCAGAGGAATTATTTTTCATGTTGTGCTTATGGATTGGGTGGAGTTTCATTTTTTTTTTAAAAAAATAACCCCAAACCAAAGCTCGCATAGATTATGCTCAGGAAGCCATATTTTATGTGCTCATAAATAAACCAAGAAAAATACCAGTCTGAGTGCAGAATGTGCCTTTATGTGGAGATATTATGGAATTCAAATTAAAATGAATGCTATAATAAGCCTACCCACCCCTAAAAAAAGAGGCACAGCACAGGAAAATATCTACCACTTTAATGGCATGCTGAATCCCACAAATAAAATTTGTGAGATTATATATCCTGTTCTTACATGGTTAACGGGCCCAGTTTACTGGAGTTTCTTGTTGATCCAGGATTCTTTCCAAATTTGTCGGAAAGGATGCCAGACAAAAGAGGGCTATTCAGTTATTGGGAAGTTTTCTAACTCCTAGCATGTCCAAGAAACGAAATTCCCAAGGAACTATTTAAAGATCTTGATCCAAGTCTTATCTGCATGTCACTCTCAGAAGTGGCTCTTCTCTTTATCTTGTACCTGCTAACTGTCCAATAGTATATCAGTGTTTATTTCAGGAACATACACACATCAAATTGTTTTGAGGACCTTTTCATAGTTCTGTCAATTCAGCTGATCCATTTCTGTCTTAACCACAGAAAGTTCTTGTTACAAGTTTAATATGGTGTTTTATCAAGCCCATTCTCTGTTTTAAAAAACCTTATTTCCTCCACCCTAACACTTCAATCTAGTGCTTTGAATCAATATGTGAGAAGAAGGAGCATGTGAGCCTCATCCTGCTCTGTTTTCTCCTTATACTTAAAAAGAAATAGAGATTTTGCACTACGTAGGGGTCATGTCTCCCTGAGCTCTTACCTATGTGGAGAGCAAAGGCCACCTTCCCTTGCACCCAACAAACCTTGCCAAGAAAACGTCATAATACTTTACGGTCTTGAAGGCACATAACAGCAATAGAGCTCTTTCATTCTTTGACCTTTTCACCATCATAGATATTCCTGCATTACTGTTAGCCTGTGATGTACAAAAGCAAATCTATATCTCTGTTTGTTTATATATACCCTCTCATCAGATTCTGTTATGAGAACATGGAGGTTGGACACACTTGGTGTGATTCTACTCTTGGCATTTCAACATGTGCATATTTCATCTGTCAAAGACAGCATTGCAAAAATGTTACAGCTATATCAGATATGAAGTTGGGAGTAGTTAGATATAATGTTCTCTCAATTTCAGTTCAAACTCTCACACATACAGTGCATCTACATTGTAAAATTAATGCAGACCATAGCATACAGACATGGTAGTTATAGTGGTGCAAAACTATATTAATTCTATACTGTAGTTTTCAGCCTTTCATGCACCAAAATACAGTGTCCCAGTATTTACTGGGTTGACTAATAAAACGTTAATACTAGTGAAGGAGGACAACAAAAGCTAACTGAATTGACTGTTGTCCAAAAATTGGCATGTAGTTAGCCTCCTTTACCAAACCTGAGGGAATCATGCTAGTTTAGGGGATGAGGACAGGCCACTTGGCATATGCAACTCTGTCTTCCAAGAAAGGAAAGTGGATAGAGGGCTCATGAGGAACATCTGGAATGGAGAAGGGCTTTCATTGTCATCCTCCAGTATGCCATTCCATAGTTGCCTCATTCTGTTGTTATTAGGGATAGTCCTATTATACATCTATCAAACATCTTACTTCTCTTCACTACTTTAAACCTGAAGTGGTATATTTCACTTCAACTACCATGGCAACATCCTATGAAATCCTGGATTTTGCAATTTAGAGTGAGACAGAGGGGTCTTGGGCCTCACTAAACAATAAACCCAGGATTCCACAGGACACAGCCACAAGAGTTAAAATGGAATAATAGTGCTATAACAGTAAGTTACTTACAATTCCTCAAGTCACCCCTGATACAAAAAAAGGGACAAAGATATAACAGTTATAACAATTTTTATTTAAACTGGCAAAACTGCCTGGATCACCATCAACTTGAATTTGATTGTGGTTTCATATTATGCATTCCTGTAGATGTTTACTCAGGTCTCAGTCCTCCTGTGTTTAAGAAGACTTATGCCAAAGTCAGGGCGCATAGGATTATGGGCTGGACTACTTTACTAGGTTTAAAATAAATATGACACTCTGTCCTCTGGTGTGAGAGGAGAAATAAGACTGTTGCAGGGACAAATGCACATTTGTTTGTGCATGGAGATAGCACAGCTAAGCTTACTAATGTACCATATGTTGACACCAGCTGGAATTCAGTCAACACTTTGTTAGATTTTGGCTTCAGTGTGCTATGCAGCCAAGCTCACAGTATCCAAAGACCCTGTAAATGACTGGATGCCCTTAATAGGTAGACTGTAACCCCTGAAGCGAACTCCAACAGTTGTCCTGAGAGAGAGAGAGAGAGAGAGAGAGAGAGAGAGGAGGTGGAGATTTGTTCCATCTTTTCCTGGAGTTGTGTTGCAATAACAAGGATTTCTCAGTCAGTTGTCACTGTCCTCAGATACCAGTTGCAAGAAACTTCATCCATGATAGCATCTAATCTTGCAGTGTTTGCTTTGAAACCAGTTGATGAAACCAAAACAAAATTTTTCAAAGAAAACTAGTAGAGAGCAGGAAATTATTTGTAAAAGATTCTAAGAAGTTATGATTAAAGATATTGTCTGAAATCTTGGTCTTTACAAAATATAATGACTCAGATTTTCAAGCAAAACTACAATGCCTGAGCAGTTTGTACAAATGATGATGAGCATGAAATATAATAACCCAGGATTACAATGTTTAAAAATGGGCAATGCTCATCTTGAAAAAAAAAATTCCAATTTATGCATGTACTGTAATAATTAGTGATAAATGGGTTTGTTTGTTTTTTGTCATGTCAGGAGCAATTGGAGAAACTGCAAGTGATAAATGGGTGACATGGATTTATTCATGAAATCATCCAGCTTCTCAATTCATGCTCTATCATGAATAAATAGTGATTTGTAGAAATTAGTTAACTAGCATGATAGGCTGAGCGAAGGAAGATAGACGCTTTGGAACTGTGGTGTTTGAGGAAAATTCTGAGAGTGCCTTGGACCGTGAGAAGATCCAACCAGTCCATACTCCAGGAAATAAAGCCCAACTGTTACTATTACCAAGTTACATCTCTTAAAAAATAATATCATGCTTAGGAAAGCTTAGAGAAGGCAATTATGCTAGGGAAAAAGGAAGGAAAAAGGAAGAGGGGCCGACCAAGGGCAAGATGGATGGATGGTATCCTTGAAGTGACTGGCTTGACCTTGAAGGAGCTGGGGGTGGTGACGGCTGACAGGGAGCTCTGGCGTGGCTGGTCCATGAAGTCACAAAGAGTTGGAAGCTACTGAACAAATGAACAACAACAGCATGATATCGCTAGTGTAGTAGCAGTCACAATCCCACTCCAAAGTGTCTTTCTCTAATTTAGAAGGTTAGAATTAAAAGAAAGCATGATATTATTTTATAAGAGATGTAACTTGGTAATAGCAACAAACTGCAAGTGGGCCAGGTTTCATTCTGTTTGCTTCCTTGCTGGCCTTACCAGTCAGAGGTTTATAATCCTTATCTTTAGCAGTGTGGGGAGAGTCAGTGAATAGCAACCAACATATTCTCCTGAAACAACAAGGATATCATGTAGCACTTTTGTTTAGATACCGTGAACATTTGGATTGGAAAGTGTGCACAAGGGATAGCAAAGTTCAACAGCTAATTAAAGTGTTATCTTCTGACAAGAGACATAACTGAATGGATGAAGTCATAGCATTCAGGGGAAAGCATGTCATGAACTAAATTACATAGCAGTGTGTGACTGCTATCCCCAAACACATCACAAGAGAGAATTTGGACCTGAGCCATTTTAGCTCTACAGTTGGACAACATCATTGCAAACACAGAACACTGGCTTTCCTGGTGCGTGGACTGGGCTATACTTCACCAGGTGGCTGAGAAGTTACCACAATAGCTTTAGATGCTAAATTTTTCAGACATCTCTTCCATTTTGCAAACCTTACATTCCAATAACAGATTAAATCAATTTGCAATGTTATCCTGTGCAGCTTGTCTCAAATGTAAACTTTATTGTTTTCAGTTAGGAGACTATATGGGAAGCCTTAGCCCTGAATATGCAATCAATAGTGTAGTATCAGAGTCCTATGGAATATGTGGATGCCAGTGGTTTGGCATTTATTGTCTGCAGTTTCCAAGGTTCATTAGAGAATTCGTACAGAATTGGGTTGCTTTGTGCTATTTCTAAGCAGATCCTTATCACAATATGCTGAAACCTCACTCTTTGAACAAGGCAGCTGTGTATTTTCCCTCAAATAAGATAGGACTTGTGCTGTTTTCTATCAGCTGATTAAGATCGAGTATCATGGTGCATTTGGAAGCATTCATTGGGCATGTACAAAGCAAAAATGAAATATGCTGGTAAATAGAAGAGTGGTTCTCAGAATGATGAAGAACTCAGTAGGGTACCAAAACAATTGGTCCAAGAGTAACACTGCAAATGGTAGAAGGCAGGGGACACAACTGTACATGGGTAAGAGCCCATCTATGGTCATATTATGTGACATTGATGGTGGTAAAGAAATCTTACTATCTGTCATCACTGCCGTCATCTGTATAAGACAACCAGTACAACTTCTTTAGATTATGACATTTCTTGGGTATAAGAACCCACGGGATCACATGGTTGAAACACGTGGTACTGCAGTAATTCCTATTCTTCTTGGATGCTAATGCTCTTTTGCCCCATGTCTTATGGAATGATTAAAGATCACATCTTATTTTTCATCCTGTTTATTTTCCATGTGCAAAGCACCAAATGTCTAGATGACAAGTATATGCAAATTTTTATTTTATTTTGTGTCAAAGGCATAGCATAAAATAAGTTTAAAACTGATAAAATAAAGGAATCACAAGCAGCTAAATATTTTTATACCAGAAACAGGCAATAGTGACTGCATTGTCTGTAGCTTTAAACAGTCCTTCCTCTGTGCATGGGGCAGGGCATTGTGGACAAGTATACAGATGCAGAGTCGCACAAGGTGGAGGATTCTTATAGGTAGTGCCATTTTGCCAGGTTGTCTTTTGATCTGCCAACTCCACTTCTAAGTCTGTTCAGGGGCTTCCAGGTTGCTCTGGAGAAAGACCCTTGTGGGGGCATCCAGTTAGAATTGCCTGATTTTGCTGCTCACTGGGATATTTTTGCTGTTGCTGGGGGAACATTTAGAGGAGTGGTGGTTCTCATGAAGCTTTCCCTTGATTTAAGACTACTGGGAGGAGGCTGGTAGTCATATGTAGTTGGCTTTCACAGTGTTCAACCTTTCACAGTGTTCAGCCTACAGTATATGCAGATGATGCACCATGTTATCCTTTCATCAAATTTTAGGGTGCCTCTGAATCTTTTGAATGGGTGTCTGGAAGCAGTATTGTGATGGCTGAGAATGAACAAATTGAGTTGTACTCAGACCAGATGGAGGGATTGTGCAGTCAGAAGCTGATTATAACGGACAGAAATCTTACACATTATTGGATGGATAGGCCTTTTTGTCAAGGGGAGAATCTTGAAGGTGCACCTGGACTTACTGCTACTGGAGAGGCACACATGACATCAGTAGCAAGTGGTTTTCTTTACTAGTTGAAGTTATATCTGCAGTGATTAGAATTTGCTTTGATTACCCATGAACAATTACCTTTTATATAGAGTGGTGCCATGTGCTTCACAGAAGGTTGTCTTTGGAAGTGATTCAGACGCTTCAGTTTGTAAAAAGTGAAGTTATAGTTGTTTCAAAAGTTGTTATAGGCTAGAAACTCACAATTATAGCATTTGCCTTGGTTACCAATGTGTTTCCAAACACAGAGCCTTCTTCTTGGTAGCCCCATGGCTGCAGAGACCCATTTTAAATGATACCCTTATCTCTTTCATTGCAGGTTTTTGAATGGCCTTAAACCCTTTTCTAGACTGCATTTCCTATTTTAAATTTAAGACTGCTTCCCTTCCCTCATTAAAATTATTTTGGTTTGGGATTATGCTACAGAAATGCCAACTGAAGCAAACCATTATATGTAAAACCAATACAGAAATATGTGGTAGCATGAATGACATTTATATTTATTCTCAGTTGGAAGCCACTCCTAACAAAAGCATATTGCCACCAGGAGTGTAATAAGAAGATCTAAAGCGAGAATGGAGGATGTTGAAGGCTTGAACTGTTTCAAATATTCTGCTCTGCAAACCTTGTCATCCCCTATTACAGTTTAGCAAACAAATCTGTTACTTGATTTGTTTTAAAATCCATCATATTCAATTAGTTTTAATTAAGGCTCTCTAGAAACAACAATGGGGTCTCTATTAAATGTACCCACCAGTGATTTAAAAAATAAATTAAAGGGACTAATATATCAGCAAATGAGGAGCTATAAACATGATTAATAAGCACATTAGACTTTCCTTATCACATTTTGTTGGCAGTTTTTATCCGGTCACAGCTGAAATTCCATAGAGTTCTTTCTCCTTTTGTATAAAATACAGATTATGTGGAGACAGCCGTCTGAGCAACTGGGGTTTCATCTTGCATGGCCATTAATTTATTATTGCTACTTCAGTATTTCTTATCTGTAGCAGCCGAGGGATGTAGAACTGTATTTTTGGTCATTTTCCAACAAGAACACTCGCTCACATGATGATGGCACCTCTTGTCTCTTTTATAGGAAGCTAGATCAGCAGTTCAGGAGTTCAGTCTGAAAACTGTACGCTCAGTCTCTCAATTCATACCATCATAAATATCTCCATATACGCTTCACATATTGTTGGAGCACCTACCATTTCAAAGACAGCTATCCCTATATTTTGAAAAGATATTTTTTTTAAGTGTGATAAAATATTACACTCAGGGCCTTTAATAAAATGTTGCACTGTGAAATTCCAGTCCCCCTATCACTGTATCCTACTTCACAACAGGCAGAGGACACGTCAAATCTCGAACCAGGCTGTTTTGTTTCTTCCACTTGGGGCCTTTTCACACTATATACACATGAATATACAGATACGATTCTACTTTAATTGTCATGACAACATCATGTGGAGCTCTGAAATTTGTAGTTTGATAAGGTTCCAGAAGAGCTTTCTGGAAATTCTAAATGTACCTCCCTTAATTGCAAATGTCAGGAATCCATAGGATATTGCCATGGCTATTAAAATGGAATCATGGTTTTTTGGGGGGTTTTGAAAATAATTTTATTGATTGAAGTTAATGGGATAAAAAATATTAAAAGGAGAAATATCTATAAATACCCAAATACATCTAATTCAGGTATGTTGTTTTCCCGAATGAATACCCAATATTCTATCCAATCTTTTCCTCTCCTACCTGTGAACCCCCCACCCATGCTGACACTACTCACCGTGAGTCCCATATCTCATAGAATCTATCTACCCTTATATCTACTTTAGTAAATTTCCCTTGCGGCTATTTTAAAGTCCACATTTGTCCTCCTTTCCATGTATTCAAATGCCAGCCTCCATTTTAAAATAAACTCTTCATTTCCTCCCCAGATACCATTAGATATCTTGGCCATTTGAATATATCCTAATAACTTTTCTCTCCAATTCTTTTTAGATAGTTCTTTTGCACCTTTCCATAATTCTGTTATTTTCAGTCTAGCTGCAACAAAACTATATTTATGGGCCAGGTTTTAGCACAGAGGATTAAACCGCCAACTGCAGAAAATCTTGCCAATCAAAAGGTTGACTGTTCAAGCCTGTGTTGGTGTGAACTCCCAACCATAAGCCCAGCTTCTGCTCACTTAGCAGTTTGAAAACAGCACTGTGAGTAGATAAATAGGTACCGCTTTGGAAGGGAGGTAATAAAAGGCGCCCACACCAGCAGGAGAGCGTCTAAGGACAACAAAGCTCCTTGGTAAGGAAGATGGAGTGACAGCACCCCCTCCCCGGTGGGCGGACTTGAGCACAGCCTCCAGATGCCGGAGATGGGAAAAGATGGGAAGCCTTTCCTCTGTTTATGTACTGTCTGTCCTTGTTAATTGTATAACGGCATTGAATGTTTGCTATATATGGGAACTGTAATCTGCCCTGAGTCCCCTCAAGGAGATAGGGCAGAATATAAATAAAGTATATTACATTATTTTGATAAATTTCCTCATCTCCTTTGCTAATTCTCTCTCGAAATATTCCTTAAAAGCATATTCCTGCATTTTTCTTTTCTTTCTTAGTAATAATTTTGTTTGCTTCCTTAATCACCTTTTTCCAAAAACCTTGTCTCATTGTTTCATTACAGTGTAGCATGAATAGGCCATTGTTGGATATAATAATAATAATAATAATAATAATAATAATAATAATAATAATGTAATCTGCATCCCTCCTGGCTTGAGGCAGGGCTAAACATAGCTAAAACACACAATCATAAAACATTATATAAAATACACATATTAAAACATATTTCTATGAAATGCGTATATTAAAATATAGGCAGTCCCTGAGTTATAAACATCAGATTTACAAATCACTCATAGTTAAGAATGGGGGAGAGACAACAAGAAGTGAGGGAAATCTACCCTTAAGGAGGAAAATTAACCCCTGAAAGAGTTATCATGGGGAAAAAGGTGTCTCCACTGAAGCTTTATTGCCAATCATTGTTTCCACAACAAGCCAATTGTTTCAATATCCAATACTCACAGGGACAAAAACCTTCTGAATAGGGGCACAGACAGCAAAACAAGCACCACTGGGGTGTTAATTCTTCCCTATGCTTGCTTTCTTTCTTTCTTTCTTTCTTTCTTTCTTTCTTTCTTTCTATATCTGGAATTACACTTAAAAATGTACCTGTTCTGTATTACATACAAATTCAGTTTAAGAACAAACCTACAGAACCTATCTTGTTTGTAACTTGCCTGTATACAGAACAAAGATTAAAATACAGCAAGAGCAAGACATGAGTTTAAAATCCATTTTTTTAGGATACGTGGAATATTTGTAGACACACATCAAACATAATTCCTACTAAACTAAAAAAACAACATTTTTCAGTGTAAACAAAAAATAAACCCGAAAAAAAGTGACTTATCTAGATAATGTGATGGTTCTTTTTTCACACTTACATCTTTTCCTCTTTCACGCATACTGAAGATTTCCTTCACAGACACTGCAAACGTTTACTCCTTTCCCCTAGTTGTCGAATTTGTCTGATTCACTCTTCTAATATTCTGTGCCACTGAGTTCTTAAGGAGCTGACTGTCTTGGAGATATATTTACCCCCAAATGTTTTTGAGCATCTGCTGACCTCTCAAGTCAACTGATGTTTCTCTTCTGCATGTGCATGGTGTGGTTTTGGCTGAATAAGCATGAATACTTATTAAAAGGAATAACAACATAGAAAGCAGAATCATGAAAATGTAGGAGTCAGATTGGATTAGCTCTGTGCATTTATTTTAAATGTGTGTGGGGTCTACTTGAGCAGATTATTTTCTGGAGCTCTAAAAAGTGTGGAATGCTTCCAAGAATCGACAAAGCTCCCTGCGTGAGGAAAACGCCATGCAAATGAGAAAACGGGCTGCTCCATGGTTGTCCCTGTTCCATATAAAAATATAAGGTCTCACAGCATATCTACAGTCCCTCAATGTATTAGCGTAGTAACAATATCTTCTTAGAATTGTATCCATTTCTGCCCCTTCTTGTTTAAGTTGACCTGTTTAAGTAGCTTAATTTATTGATGTCAGGTTTTATTTACTAATGTTATTTCTTGATGCTAGGCTTTAAGGTTACTTTTATATGTGGGGGGGAAGGGGGGTTCCGGGATATTATGTTAGTATCATGTGTTTTATGTAGACATTGAATGTTTGCCATTGTTATGCTGGAATCTGCCCTGAGTCCCCTCGGGGAAATAGGGCTGAATACAAATAAAGATTATTAATAATAATAATAATAATAATAATAATAATAATACTTGTTGCAACTCTGTTCTATCTTCTCATGGTTGACAACCCCGCACAGTGTGTGACCTTGGCATGACATGGTAATGATACCCTAGTAAATCATGTTGGAACAATATGATGGGAGGTTCATGACAGCTTCATATTTATGATTCACACAAAATAGTGGCTGGAGCCTGAAGCCAAGATTGCTAGACATTGAAGTACTCTCTAATTTTTTTGGAGTACCCTTTAGTTTTTTCACCAAGATATATAATTTCCTTGAGACAATCTCACCCCGGCTGATGAATGTTAGAAAAACATAATGACATACCCTATATCTTATACAAATATTGTTGAGTTTGAACAGGTTTGGGGAAAGCTATCTGCCTTTATCCCAACTGTCATTTCCTAAGTCCCTATGTGCCAAAGGTTGCTTTTGGTGTGAAAGTCACACTTCCACTCAATTGTGTCAACACTGATAATAATCTCACTTTTCTAACAAAAGAAAAGTGAAATGTATTGCCACTGGATTCTATATAATCCCAATTTTCTTACAAAAACAAATTGGGAACTAGTAATAGTTTGAAGTGGTGCCTAATTTTTTCCACGGGGTGATTACTGATTGGAGCAGTCCCATGTTAAATTTCCCAATGGAAAGAAGAGGCACCCTTGCCCATGTTACATTATTGATTCCATCCCAGCATTGGCCAATGGTTCTGTCTGGTAGTAGGAAAATGTACCATGTGAGGATTACAGTGTTCCCTCACTTATTGCGGGTGTTACGTTCCAGGACCACCCATGATAAGTGAAAATCAGAAAAGTAGGGACTACCCCCTCCCCCTCCCCTCCCCCACTCTCTCTCACACTCACTCAATGGTGGTGGTAATGCTGTGGAGGTGCGGCTCTCAAAGGCCGTAGCCTGCCTTCCTTGGCACAAACATGTGGGTCAACATAGCATAAGGAGAAAAAACAGAAATTGAAATAATTTCTTCACAATCTCTGAGGATGCCTGCCATAGATGCAGTTGAAATGTCAGGAGAGAATGCTTCTGGAACATGGCCATACAGCTCAGAAAACTTACAACAACCCAGTGATTCTGGCCATGAAAGCCTTGGACAATAGAAGGCTGTCATTTCTTACCAACCTAGAGGATAATCTCTATGCTTCCCTTCAAAAGTGTATGTACTGATAAAGACAGTAGCAATGGGTAATTCCATGATAACAGGTCACTGAATCTACTCTAAGTTTAAAAAGTATCAGCCCAAGAACTAAACCTATAGAGATGCTGTGACTTAGATGAAGGGTTAGAAGGCATGATCATCAAGTTTGCAGACGACACCAAATTGGGAGGGATAGCTAATACTCCAGAAGACTGGAACAGAATTCAAAACAATCTTGACAGATTAGAGAGATGGGCCAAAAATAACAATATGAATGTAATGCCAAAGGCTTTCATGGCCGGAATCACTGGGTTGTTGTAGGTTTTGCAGGATGTATGGCCATGTTCTAACAAAATGAAGTTCAGCAGTGACAAATGCAAGATACTCCACTTAGGGAGAAAAATGAAGTGCAAAGATACAGAATGGGGGACATCTGGCTTGTGTGAAAAAGATCTTGGAGTCCTTGTGGATAGACAACAAGTTAAACATGAGCCAACAATGTCATGTGGTGGCTAAAAAAGCCAATGGGATTTTGGCCTGCATAAATAGGAGTATAGTGTCTAGTTCCAGGGAAGTAATGCTACCCCTCTGCCTTGTTCAGACCACACCTGGAATCACACTGTGTCCACACTGTGCACCGCAATTGAAGGGAGATGTTTACAAGCTGGAATGTGTCCAGAGGAGGACAACTAAAATGATAAAGGGTCTGGAGAACAAGCCCCATGAGGAGCGGCATAAAGAGCTGGGCATGTTTAGCCTATTTGGCCTGAAGAAGAGAAACCTGAGAGGAGATAATATGTATAAATATTAGGCTTGGGTAACCATGGAAAAATTTGGTTCTAAACTCGTTTTGTTTTTAGGGGGGCCCTTGCATTTGGTTTTTTTTAAAGAATTCCGAAATTTTCCTTTAAAAAAGTTCGAAACATACGAAATGTTGTAAAATTACGAATCGATTCGTTAATGGCAGACGCGATTGCGCAATATGCTAAAAAAAACCTCCAAATGGGACAGGGGGAACTTCTGAAGCTTCCCTCTCCCTCTGTTGTTGACTGTTGGTGTGATAATTTATTTTTTATCACTGATAAAACAAACAACAACTATAAAACTTGCACCAGACATACGGAAATAATTACGAAACAATTACGAAACAATTTCGAAACGATTTTGAACCAATTACGAAACAATTACGAAACAATATAAAATAAATTGGAAAAATTGTTTCGATTTTTAATTACTCCTCACAGTAATTCTGCATGGCTCAATATTGGATCGTAAGCTAATTGAAATACGAATTAATAACGAATTACGAAATTAATGAATGAAACCGCCCAAGCCTAATAAATATGTGAGGGGAAGTCAAACTTGTTTTCTGCTGCCCTGGAGGCTAGGATGTGGAACAATGGCTTCAAACTACAGGAACGGAGATTCTACCTGAACATTAAGAAGAAATTCCTAACTATGAGAGCTGTTCAGCAGTGGAACTCTCTGTCCCAGAGTGTGGTGGAAGCTCCTTCTTTGGAGGCTTTAAGCAGAGGCAGGATGACCATCTGTCAGGGGTGCTTTGAATGCAATTTTCCTGCTTCTTGGCAAAGAGTTGGACTGGATGGCCCACGAGGTCTCTTCCAACTCTATGATTCTATTATTCTAGTTTACGGATGAGGTTTGGCTCTTTGAATAGCTTCTTAAAGGTTCAGGTTTACTGCGAGCTGGGAATGTCATTATTCAGGATGGACTGTAAATTAGAATTTTGGGATTGAATGTTAATTTTTACTGTTTCCTATATTTGCTCATAACTTCCTAATAAAACCTTTTTATAGATTGAAAATATATTGAATTTGTCACTCAGAGATGTTGGCTCAATACAGAACTTTCTGTACCAGCTGTACATAAGTTTAGCTATTTATGTATTTATTTGTTTATTTATTTACAGTATTTATATACTGCTTTTGTCACCCCTAGAGGGACTCAAAGCGGTTTACACATAATGGCAAAAATTCAATGCCTTACAACTACAATAGTAAAACCATGCTTTAAACATAAATCATATTAAAAACAATACATCACCAAATCTCAATATTCATACTTTGTCTTATAATTAGCATATTGTTTTCTTGAAGATGCTCTGGAAATTAATGTGCCTCCTGGTGTTATTACCATGCTGCAAAATACCACATCACAAAATTACTGCTTGCTCATATGAAGAATGAAGGGACCATTCATGGTCCTAAGCATCAACTGGCATATTCTAGTTCACAAATTTATGAACATCTGACTAGACCCATATTGCTTCCTCTTATTGATAGAACTAAAATCCTTCCTCTAAATTTTCCCTCCATAAGAAAATAGAACCTTCTTTCACCCAAACACATCAGTGATGCCATTTCATATAAAGCATTGAAGCAACAGCTGAAAGGGGTTCCACAAAGGAGACGGCACCATTCATTGTATTGAAATATGTCCCAACTTAGAACAAGCTGGCACAAATGATGACCTACAAAAATAAAGGTAACCTAGAGGTTTTAATACACTAAAGCAGTGTTTCTCAAATTGTGCTTCTCTAGGTGTTTTGGACTTCAATTCCCAGAAATCTCAGCCAGTTTAGCAGCTATTAGGAATTGTGGGAGCTAAAGTCCTAAACATCTGGAGAAGCACAGTTTGAGAAACTAAAGGCACCAGATTCCATCTGATCCGGGAAGCTAAGCAGGGTAAGCCCTAGTTATAAGTTGGGTTGAAGATGGCCAATGAATATGAGGTGCTGTAAAGCATATTTCAGATGAAGGAACTGGCAAAAACACCACGGAATGATATTCCTTGCCTAAGAAAATTCTGTGAAATGCATGGAGTTGCCATAAGTCAATGGCTTAAAGGCCTATACATACATACACCAGAAATATATTAAGCATCCTTGTTTTATTGCTAGAAAAATCTACAAAATGAGGAGGGATGTCTGAACATCACAGTGACTACAGCACATAGTAGCCAAGCTATGTTTGACTTTGTATATCACTGGTTAAACAGACAAGAAACTAGTTAATATCTGCTAAGGGAGCTTCTGCAAGGAAGCTGGTCAGACATCCTCTAGGTTACTAGAAATGCTTACAGCCTTTACCAATTAACACTTTGGAAAGAGTTTATTCCTTATGGCCTTCAGGCAATGGGTACAGTGGCAATAAATCTGATGCACCAAGAATCACAAAGGCTAAGCAATATGTGATGGACAGCATACACGTCGCCATGCTCAGTCTTACTTGTGTTAGCGGAGTCATGAAAACTACTTTATCATGGGTTTGGGTAAATGGTTTTGCATTAATATAATATCCAGCTTTGAGAACTATTGTCTAGATTAGCTGCATTTAAAAAAAATCCTGTAAATAAAAGCAGTAAAGTGATTGAATATGCCTCCATTGCATATTCACGTCCCAGGCCACCATTTCCTCAAAATTTCTTCCTAACTACATTTATTCCATAATCAGCATCAGAAATCATTGTTTACGGTGTGACAGTCAAAGAGATTTGGCCCATAGGAGGAAAAGACAAGAGAGGAAACAAGGGGAAAATAACAATTTTAAGAGAAAGAGAGGGAGGGAGAGTTGAAAGAAAAGAAGTACAACAAAATTACAAAGAATGTAAACAGATTATAGATACAGTGTACTTGGGATATTCTAATGGCTGATAAAAATGATAAGGCATGTCAGAAAGAACAAAGCCTCTCTGTGAACATCATTCAGAAGAAGGAACGAGTCAAAAGGTTAAGTGTGGGTAGCAATGAATATGAATAATGAAGACTAGAACAACTAAAAGGCAAGGATTGTTAATAAATCGGCTCCTGTGCAACTTAGATGTTATAGAACATCTGCTGTTTCCTATAAGCCTGGATGAAACTACAATTAGGCATCGTTATCTCCCTATCACACATCTTCACTAAATAAACAGAGTCATAAGGACACAGAAAGAACCCTACTGAATCAGACAAAGAGAAAATATCTTTCTGATCTTTTCCCCCTCCAGTGGCCAATGGAGGTAGTAATATCATAAAGAGGGGATGGCAATGGACTCCTCCTGTTATTGAAAATTTGGATTCCAAAATATTAGTTATGAGTTGCAGTTTCATGGGGACATGCAGCATGTCTACTTTGCCTTTTCCATTTCTCACGTATGATAACCCCTCATAAATTTATTCAGGCTGTTGCTTCACCATTCCATGGACTCCAGGAAATGATTCCCCAAATTATCATATTTTTTTTTACAATGAACTGGAGGACTTGGATCCAAAAATAGATTTGCCTTGTAGCCTCCTTGGTCCTTTTTGTTTTTCACCTGATACAATCTGAGTTATCCATGTGAAAGATTCCTCTCCTATGCCCCCAACCAGATCCATCCTTGCAACTCCCATTGAGATGGCCATCACCCGAAAGCACCCACTGTTTATCTAGATGAAACCCATTGTCCCTACCAGAGCCAGGACATCAAGCCCATTATTGATTGTTACACAACTTTCCTCTCTGATCAAGAATTGGATGGACTCTTCAAAATATAGTTTATTGACAATTTATTCAAGTTTCCCTCCACTGCAAAGAGCAACCAGCGATGACATCAGAGGGAATCCCTGACCAACCAGGGAACAGATTCTTGCTGGACAGTTCCTGAGCCAATCAGAAGCTGGCATAGAAGTCTTGAATAGCTGTTGAAATGTCATCAATGTGCTCTGTATTTGCATTTGTGGTATGTCTGTTATTTGGAGTGCCTTTTCTGCTGACATCCTCTTTGGCCATTGAGAATAAACCTCTGATTTTGCTTCCACCTGTCTGTGTTTCATTCGGCCTTCTGGGAAGCTAGGCACATCAAGCCCACAAACTCATGGTTCTTGCAGTAGCTGAAATCACAACACTCCCACTGTTATTTCCCAACAAATAACATTCAAAGACATTAGCATCTGAAACTGGAGTTAAAACCATGGATTGCAATTCAGTGTTCAGAAAACTGGGGATGCTATTTATATTTGCACCCAAAAAGAGCAAGCTCCTTTAAAGTCTGGACTAGTATTCCAGATACAGAAGCCACAGACTTCCATTGGCTGGGTTTCTTTACATGTACAGGAAAGAGTATGTATCAATGTCAGACACTTTGTAACTTCAGACATTGAGCATGATTGTGGTGCTTTTTCTCACCTGAAAAGCATTCCGGTCCTTTGTGGATTCCACAAGCCATTTATTATTTCCAAGGACTTTATAAACTTTGGAACCCCACAACAATATAAAACATGTGTTCTATTAAATCCTGAGGGTGCTCTTTCTTAAGACATTTTTTTTCCCTATCATTGTATCTCAAGATTTTTCTTTTTTGCAGTATAAATAATGAGAACAAGTAGCAAACAAGAGCTAGAGCCACATGCATGAATGGACCTTCCCTTGCTATTTTGCTCTACAACAGATCCATTTCCCCTTAAATTACAAGCTGCTGCTTCAAAAGGAAAGCGGAACACACTCTAGGACAGGTGGCATGTGTTATTATTTGCTCTCAAGTTAACTTTACCTTATGATAACCCTGTGAATGAGAAACCATCAAGATTCTTAGACATCAACTGGTCTTGCAAACTCTTGGCCATGACTTTGAACCAATCCACCTACAGTGCAGCCTCCCCTTTTTCTCACTGCCTTCCACTTTAACCAGCATTATTGTTTAGCAAGAATTTCTCTGGTTAAAAATGGGAAAGCGAAGTTTGGGCTAAAGATCCTATTCTCTCTTACATGCACATACCCCCTTTTGGATCCCACTCATAATTTATAGATTGGAATTTTTAATGCTATGGAAATCAAAAATACGAAGTTTGGGTAAAAGTACTTAAGGGAATTGTGCAGGCCGTTTTTCTATATGACTTGGAACTTCCTTATAACGTTCCTTGATAAATTGAAGCATTTGGTTAAGCCGCTGCAAGCTGGCGGTGTTTCAGAATGTTACAGTTATGGTTGGGCAGGCACCTGTTCATGTTATTAAGACACAGCCCTCATCCTTCGAATGTCCCGTTGGCCCAAGCTCTCCATCAAGGCTGTGCGTACTGCAGCCATTACAGGGTCAGCAGGTCACGATGCAGTAATGCAGAGATTAGAACCATAAGGGATCCCACAGCATATTATGTTGCTTTTACATACAATCAGAAATTGAAATTAAAATGCCATAAATCCATCAACTGTGTTTGTCATTTTCAGCCCTCAACAAGTAGCATGAGAGGAACGAGTTTGCCAGGCACTATTTCTTGGACAGCTAAGGTCTGCATTGAATCAACATTTTTCCTCCCATGTTACTCGTTCATTCATGAGTGAATCATATTTATTTTAATGGGGCTCAGACAGGAGCCAGTGTGTTTGGTTGTCTGGGCTGGTTTCAAGGCTTAGGGCATGTCTGCACTGCAGTTTATCTTGCTCCAGAAAGGACACATGATTGTGAAGCAATACCTGCATTATAGTTTTTGAATTTTTTTGCCACCTTTCTCGTGGAATAGGATACAGCTTGGCTCACAGATAAAATATCTTAAAACCTAACAATAATTTGTTTACAAAATGTTTAAGACTACATAAATTGTTTTAAAAGAATGCTAAATTAAAAGCATAAATAAACAAAGCATGCACTCCAATATGAAGGGATTGCATAATATAAACCATCTTAGATTTTAAAATTTTCTTCCGGCAAAAGGAAAGTGAGTAAAGAGCCAGTCTAGCCTCCTATGGGATGGAGTCCCAGAGAGTGGGAGCAGCCACTGAGAAGGCTCTTTCTCATTAACCAATAGCCAGTGAAATGTTTCAACAAAGGAACTTTATTTATTTATCATGTCAGAAGCGAGTTGAGGGTGCAGTTAAAATGCATTTAAAAACACAAAGGTGTTTTTTTTTAAGAACAGGGCATTATGCTAAATGTCCTTTGGTCAGAAGCTGGCCACTTGGAGTGCCTCTCGTGTCGCTGTGAGAAGGTCCTTCTCACAAGGGAACTGTATCATCCCAAAAACCGATCCCAGTCAGCATTCTGTAACCACTATAGTTTCCAAACAGTTTCCAGAGTCAGTCCCACGTAGACTGTGTTACAGTGTCCACTTCTCAGCTGCAACTTCATTGTTTGTCTCTCTAATATGAATGTCATCATACAGTAGATTATGAGAAGTCTCCTTGTTTTTTATCTCCCTCTTGCTATTAAAGGACCCATGTAATGTGAGCCAATTGGGAAGGATAGATTAATAGTCAGAAGACTTTCAAAAGCACACCCCTTCTAGGACTTTCCAAGTAACTAGTCATTTGAACCACTGATGGTTACTCTCATACCTTTTTTTCTGGCTTCTCCTCTTCTTATGACCATCAGAACAATTACTATAGAAGCCATTATGTATACTGCTTTATATCATACCCAATACTATGTTGTACCATGTCATGGAGAAGGCCTTAGTAGTTATTGACCGAGAGAGCCAGCAAACTGGACCATTTTTCAACTGCCTGGCTGTTACCAACTGTAACTTGTTAGTATAAATGTGGCCAATTAGTTAGCAGCACATTTGGTGTTGGATTGTCTGTTTAGCAATTTGCAAGGAAAGTGCCAGCTGGATAAGCCAATGAGTGATAAATACGCATTGTGGGGACCATGAAAGAAACATCTTGTGCTTCTAAAGCTATGCAACAGATCTCATTAAGGCAAAGTGGTCAGAGTTGCTTCACATTGTTCCCTAAACTTCAATTGGTCCTGCTGCCCAAGATCGGTGGTAGTTGACACAGGAACACAGTGTATGCCTCTCGACTCCCATCTTTGTTTTATTACTTCTTAGAGAATGCATTTGTTTCCCAGAGAAACAAATGCAGTCACAGGAGAGCAATTATGAGGCAGCGAGAGCTTTGTGACTATTGGCTTGAAACAGATGTCTGGGTTGTTAGTCTCTTGCCTGAGCAACAGCTATAAACAAGCCCCAAAGGTGGTCACCAGAAGCATATGGGAGATTGCATCAGTTGAGTGGTGCCAACATTCTTGGGACATAGGCCAGGCCTAGAATTTCTCAGCTCTGGCCTATGGACAATCCCACACAAATTGGGATTATTTGCAAGTATTCATGAATCCATCTACTGTTACCTCCCTACCCTTCAACCTCTTCCAACCTCACTGTTAGTATATTTAATTTCACAATGATAATTCCTCAAAACAAAATCCCCTAAAGCTTCAATAGCCTGTTTGTGGCTTTCTGAATGAATAAATGTATGGAATTTCCCAAAGCATCTTCCTCATTCCAGACGGAGATGAAGCATGTGGCATGCTGTTTCTCTTTTCCTCCAATATGCATGCCATACTGATTTTATTTTATTTTATTTGCAAAGGATGAGCATGGGCGTGCAAAGAAAGGAAACATCCTGTTACATGGAAAAAAGCGAACTACTTGTGGCAAGTGCTGATCAAAAGGGATCCTTCTAACTTTCATATCAGGTTACTTTTTAATTAGAGTTTGGACTTTTGAAAAAAGACAATGGGGTTAGCCTTAATAAACAGCAGGCTATTTCAGGATCCCAATTACAGAGCACCGAGTATCAAATAATTTATGTGCTGATAATCTCCTGGTAATCCTCGGAGTGTTGCCAGAGTGTAACAGTTGTGATGGCTCTTCGGATTCTTACATGGATTTGTTCTCCGACCAGAGCTGAGTTTTCCCTTGCCCCACGTCATCTCTTCCCCCAATCCCACCCGCTCACCCACCCACCCACCCACCCACCGGTTTTATGTTTGGCACAGCTCACTGCAAAAGCCACAGTTACCTTGCAGCCAAACCACTGGGCTCAAGCCTAGCAAAGATGAATAAGCAGCAGCTCATCTGCGACCGAGCCTTTGGTGGAAGTGTGGCCAATTAGTCACACGTTTGGTGTTCTAATTAGGCAGCGGCCTGGCCATTCTGAAAATGTGCTGTTGATTTAGGTACTTCCTCAAACAATGCTAAATTGTGTTATGTGGAATTCAATTAGTTCTCTTTCTCTTTCTCCCTCCTGCTCGCTCCCTCCTTTTAAATGTTTCCACATCTGTTATTCTTTAAACATAAAGTGATGAGGAGAGAAGGAGAAGTGAAAAGCCAGAGTCTCCATTGGTGAAATATGTTAGGCCTTTGGGACCAGGCCTTTCCCCAGTTGTTGACCCCGAACAGTGATATACAGGAAGGAACAAAGTTGGAGAGCTATCATGGTGAAACCCTTGAAAATAAATCATTATACGAGAGAAATACGGCAACTATAAGGGGACATAATCTCTTCTGATAGCCATAAAGCTCAGGTTTGTTTGAAAATGGATGGCATGAGAAAAAAAAGCCATTAGGAAGCAAAAGATTGTAAATTTGGTCTTAATTATTTTTTGTAAAACAATTAAACATTTTGTACGTTGAAGTAAATGTCTGACATGGCTATGTTAACAAATTAATTTTAAAAGGTCTGTCTCTTTGCCAGTCACTCAACTGAACCAGAACACATCAAGAATTCATGCCTGATGTACAATGCAGATTTTGTACTAAATTAATTTTATTCTGCGTGCAAGATGACTAGTGAAGAGAAAAAAAATCTTATGGCCAACTTGGAAGTAGTTAATTTTCTTCCTTGCATTATTTGTGTGTATAATTTTGTACTGCTAAGCCATTTGCCATTCTCCTGGTAGCATTCTTACCAAAACACTGTTGGATTTCTGCTTAGGCAATTTCATATTGGTTTTCGCCATTGTGCAAACAACTGCGTTGAGAGGCAAATTGCCATTTGGTGCATTAAGTGGCCAACAAAATAAAAACCTGTTTCACCATTCAATTTACTCAAGAGTAAAGGTTTGATTTCTTTTAAAAAATACTTTGGTGATACTATTTATGAACATACTGGAGGTGTTTAATTTTGTAGCATTGTTGCCTCTTCTTTGCATTACCGAAGCATGCCTTCTTGAATGTTCCCAGGGTCCGATACAAATTACACAAATATCAGTTGTACATATCAGTTAAGGTGAAACAGCCTGACTTGCACAGTGACTCTGATGAAACCTGCTGCTGTCTAAAGGTGACATTGTACATGCATTCAATCCTTGTTACTGTTATCACCTTTTCACTGACCAACATTTCAGGCCTTATCTGTTTGGCTAGCAGGCCATGCTTCAGGTTTGTCAAAGGCCGGATATACCCTGTGTGGCTTTTTGATGATGTCTCTTGATAAGATTTGTAGAAAGTGAGAGATGGAGTTGTCAGCACCATTTTATGGCACCTCGGTACATGCCAGAAAATGAAAATATTTTCAGAAGTGATAGCATTATTTTGACTGGCGACAGGGACTTTTAGGACAATAAATCTACAAGGGTAGCTCAATTTAAATGTGAGTAAAAGACTTGTCGGGATCAAGGGAGCTTAAGAGGAATGTCGGCTTTGATTGGTGGATGCATCACTGAGAAAAGATTTTGAAGTTGGCTTAGCGTGTGGAAAGGAAAATGCAAAAATCTGCATAACTAGCAATAAATTATTACATCTGCTTTTCTTAACAGGTATCACAGGCCTTAAACTAGCATATAAGACAAATAACCAGGATATCAGATAAACACAGTCTTGCAAGTCAAAGTAGATGGTTGAGCAGAAAGTTGCACATGTTGTTAATACACATAGCTCAAACAGAATACCAGAAGTGTTAGATATTTACAAGGTTTTCTAATGCATGGCTGCTTAAACTGTGGGTCCCAACCTCAAATGGAGTCCCCATATCTCAATGTTAGGGTTGTGAACATTTTGGTAGCAGTAAAAGGCTTCCGAATGCCACCTACAACTTCATCAGATGGGCAAAATTGCCCATCATACAGCACTCCCTCTTTACTTATGGCACAGGGCCCACCACTCCCATCCCATGACATAGACCTACTTCTGGAGGAGCTCCATGACATAAGAGAAGAAGGAGTGGTGTAATCCACTGCCACGGCAACACAGGATATTTCCCATGTTGCATAGGTAACAATGGGGGGAAGTTGGGCAATGAACACTTCCTCCATAGGATAGAGGGAGGGGGGAGACTGGGTGATGCGGGGCATGGGGCAATGGGTTTCCCCCATCAGGCCTCGCCAGATTCCCCAAAATATGTAGCAAATCCCAGTCTTTATGTGATGAAGTCCCTAGACATTTACATAAATCTGTTAGCAACAGCTTGCAGTGTTTGCAGTGTAATCTGCAGAAAATGCTTCAGCTGTACTTCATAAAATGAAAATCGGCTTGTTTAGCAAGCCTTGCAAATGCTGATTTATTATCAATACATGTTTGATTTTTACACCTATTTTATATAACCTGGGTTGTGTAAAAAATTCTTTGGAAGAAGAATTAATGGAAAAATTCTTGGGCAGAATGGGGTCACATGTGGAAAAAGTTTAAGAAGTTCTGGTCTAGTTATGAATTTTGCATACACAGAGTAAGGGGACAGAAAATGTGATGTAAAAATTGCAATGTATAGTCAGCCCCTACATTTGTGTGTTTCACACTTGCGATTTTGTTTATTTAAGCACTTGCATTGCTTTTGAAGTCAAAACTGCCATTTGAACATGCACATGACAGTCTCGTCCTCAGGAAGTGTGGGGAAGTGAGGGATCATTGCCTGAGCTGCACCCAGTTCCCAAAGATGGGATGGCAGTATGAACATTCACATAGCAGCCTCATCCTCAGGTATGGCCACTGTTTCTCAGTTCCTCCTTTCTTTGCCTGTGCAAAGCAGACACTTGTAACATGCAGAAATGGAAAATTGATTTGAGATCTAAGGTACATGTAGTGGCTTATGGAGTCTGCTCCTCCTACTCTTCTCACTGGGACTATGGTGGGCAGATCTCCACAGGAACCACAGCAGTGGTACCCCATTTTCCTACATGTTTTTCTGGTTATATCTAACTAACTTGTAAGATAGTCAGTTTGGTATTGTCCTCTCTAGTATAGATTCCTAGTGCATTTCCTACCACCCGCACTCCCTCCTGGTGACATTGGTTCAGATACGATACCTATGCCATAACTTGTATCTATCTGTGATTCAACCCACTGTACAGCTAGGGCTGAAACATACTCATTGTGAAATGGTTAACTTACTTACTTACTTAGCCGATCCCTCGTTGTCTGAGTAGGATTGTCCTCCAAGATCGGTGTACTGACACTGGGTCCATAGGTAACTGTGGAGCCCAATGGTTAATTACCTCCCCCAATTACCTTCCCCACAAACAAGTCAAGAGTGTGAAAGAGGGCTCTGTGTGAATGTTTAAGAAAAAATGTCAGTACTTGGGACTGCACTTACACAACTTTTTAAAAAGCACAAGAAAGAAAGCACAAGGAAGTGTTACTATTTTTATGTTCCTGTTATGTCCCAATTGTTGTAAAGCTGTTGTCCCTTTAATGGTAGTGTAGAAAGAATTTCAGCAGGCTTGTCACGCAACACCTTTCCACAGTAACACCTGCTAAAATTCCCTCCTTTGCACAGCCATTAAAGGAACAAGCAAACATGCCCCTGATTTTACCTGACAATGCGGTTTTGGCTATAGAATTCACTTCTGAGTTCCAGATGTAGATATGCTCCATATAAGAGGTTATTAAAACACTTCATTGAAGCAATAAGGCTAAAGTCTCAATAATAAAATGAATACTATTTGAATATTCAAATATGAATTTTAATTTCAGTTGCAATTTGTTCAATGAGAGCTCAGAAAGATTTGGATGCATAGACAGAGGACTTACTAGTTGATGTCCTTCATGGAAGGGATTAGAGCCCCTGGTGGTGCAATGAGTTAAACCCTTGAGCTGGCAAGGACTGCTTACTGAATCAGGGGAGCGGGGAGAGCTTCTGTCTGTCAGCTCCAGCTTCTCATGCGGGGACACGAGAGAAGCCTCCCACAGGATGGTAAAACATCCAGGCTCCCTCTGGGCAACATCCTTGCAGACAGCCAATTCTCTCACACTAGAGGTGACTTGCAGTTTTTCAAGTTGCTCCTGACATGAAGAAATGGAAGGAAAATAGAACAGAAGAAACGAAATTTGTTGGAGTGCTTTGGCAATATCAAGGCAGTTATCCAAAGTAGGAAACTGAAATGCCGTTATGTGTGTACATAAAGCTTGTGCCCTGTCCTTAAAGTTAATCGATTTACAATTGGATATACACACCAAAACATAGATAACTCAATCAGCTTGGAATTTTTCTAACTGGTAATTTAAGAAATATCAGCATGTCATACCAGCTCCTCTAATTTCAAATATGTTTTTTTTTAAAATTTCACTGAAAACTACAGAACTTTTGTTTCAAATTGGGAAGAAAATGAAAACCTCACCTTCTTACATCGTCAGTGGGTTATGGATTAAACAGAACAGCTTCAGAAATTGTTGTGTGTGTGGGTGTTGGAAATCATATTTTATTCTTCATTTGATTAAGATAATTCTACATTTCTCAGTGTTCACTTATGAACATATGGTATAGAAATATGAAGAAGGTGTATATTTCAGATAAGCCCAGAAGAGAGGAAAGGCAAAAAAGGCAAATGAAAGGATAATAGTATGATTGGTTAGTAAAGCTTTCAGCACCTTGCCACCTTATGCTGGGAATGTAGGCAGGCAGAACCGCAATCTTGTACTGCCATGGCATGCGGGGTGGACACAATATTGCTGAAATCACAGCCAAGCTCATCTCATGATTCTCGCTTCCCACCAATGTGGGAGAATGACCTGCTCAGCCATAGACACTGCCCCCTTCTTAAACTTTTCACTCAGAATCAAAAAACCATCAATCAACATTTCCAAGAAGCACATATATCTACATTTTTAATCCAGACTGCTTAAGAACTCAGACTCCCCTAAGTGTGGGAGTTTTGTGGAATTAGCCTTTAATGGAGAAAAATGGCAGGCAGAAGAGATTCTGGTTTTCATCTTCCCTGTAATAAAGAAATCCCCATTTAAAAGGAAGCACCTCATTTTCTACCCCCTCCTACTTGTGATTACATTATTCTTTAGAGTATTTAGTCTGGCACATGTTTAAATCCCTTATGATATTTGGGTGTTTCAGTTGTTTGCAATAAAGTTCAAAGAACTGTATTATGTTGGTTTAAGTTCCATCATTTATCCTTCCTCAATAAATCTGTCTTCCTTAACATCAACTCATGGGCCAGTGTCTTAAATCTGGTATCTAGCCTTCTGCTAATTAATTTTCTCTCTCCTGTACACATGAAATAAAACTATGTGTGATGGCACGCCCGAGCCTATGGGAAACCTATAGTGTCTGGCTTTATTCGGGGGCTATCTGTATACCTTCTGATTAAGAACTGTTAGCACACAGAGACACTTTAGGCAAGGTGAAAAGGGAACCAAATGTGTTTATTCAAACAAGATGAATGAAGGGTTAACTCCACCCAGGACTAAGGTAAAGGTTTTCCCCTGACATTAAGTCCAGTCATGTCCAACTCTGGGGTGTGGTGCTCATCTCCATTTCTAAGCCGAAGAGCCGGCGTTGTCCATAGACACCTGTGGCCGGCATGACTGCATAACTATCAAAAGGTAATTTAAAGCAATATATTACAAAAGGGACCTTTGCTGGCTGCAGTCATCTCTCTGGAGTCTTCTGCCTCTGGTGCAAAGTTATGGTTATAAACTGTCTCAATCTTCTTTCTTGTGAAGCATAAGCTGATCATAAGCTTCTGTTGTCCTCTGGAATGGTGGTATAAAAATACTGCTGAATGCAGATGCTACGGATGCCTGATTTGGATTGCTAGGCCTTCCAGACAATCCCAAGCCTAAGTTACAGGAGCTCTGCTGTAGAAAGAGGAGGAATCCAGCAAGAGAGCTCTATGCTGGAAAATGGAATAGACCAACTAAGGCTGGCCTCTGAGGGATTTTAATCTCTACCCAAAACTAATACAAAGAAAGGTATCTACACTATTTGGAAAACCTATGAACAGGGGGGAAGGAAGCAGAGGAAAGGAAAAGGCAGAGCCTAGACTTCACATTATGTATATGTAGACTTTAGTCAAGCAATACAAAATCTCATAGAATAAACATGAAAGTGGGGTGGGAAAGATGTACTAGCTCTCCCCCCCCCCCCCCCCCAATTAGTAATTCCTATGTCAATTATGATTTTCCAAACCAGAGACTTTCCTTTACTTGGTGAGGCTGTTCACACAATATAGAATTCTGGAAAACCAATGCTGTTGTCTATGTGATGTTCTTCCAAATGTAGCTGAGACTCTTCTCTTCATATGATCAACAACCAGAAGGGAGGAAATTATGATGAGCTATGGGTACCCCAATATGATCCTGTTCCTTACATATATTTTTTTCAAAACAGTTAGCTAATGCCCAAATAGGGCTTTGTCTGTCTATCTATCTCAAACTTGCAGAGTATGCATTGCTGGTATCAAAACTCCTTGGTTTTGCTCCTCTTCCTTCATCTGCTTGCTGTTGCTGCCTATTCAACTATGGCATGAAAAATGACAAGGGCAAAGAGAAGTAGCAACAGCCTTTTATATGACTTCTTCCTCTTCTAGAAGTTTCAAATCCAGCCATAGAGGGAGAAAGGGTGTAAATATCTGAAATGATGCCACATCTGGAACATGGAATTTTAATGTTTATATGAGGATAAATGTTTAAGTTTTATGTATGTCTTATGTTTAATGGTTTTTAATTGATTTTAAGTTCATAGTTATATGTAGTAATTAGTTATTATGATTTCTTTGTGTACTGTATGTTGGCATTGAATTTTTGCCATTAGTATGTTTTATACCACCTTGAGTCCCCCCAGGGTGAGAAAGGTGGTACATAAATACAGTAAATAAATAAATAAATAAATAAGGACTTAACAAATGGGCAGTGGCAAAAAAAAAAAAAAGATGGCTCCTCTCATGTAAAGGTCTTCCACTGATGACATCCTATCAGCGGTAGTGGGAATGACACTGGCAACACACAAAGTATACACCCTATACGAATGTAGAGGATTCTGGATTTCAAGAATTTTCTGCATCCATCATGCAGTTTTGTTCACAGTATACACTACAGACCAAAGTGGTTTCTGACAAACTGAAACCTGTTCAGAGTAGGACAACCAAATTTATTATTTATTTATTTACTTCATTTGTATACCGCTCTTCTCAGCCCTTAGGCGACTCAGAGCAGTTAACGACAACAGTTTCAATACACACAGTACAAAATCATTGGACATTTAAAAGCAATAGCCTCTCCTCTAGAGTAGGAATGATCAAATGGCTGAGGGAGCGGGGTATGTTTAGCTTGGTGAAAAGAAGGTTGATAGTGGACATGATAGCTATGTTTAAATATTTGAAATGATGCCACATCAAGAAGGGAGAAGCTTGTTTTGTGCTGCTCTAGAGACTAGGATGCAGAGCAATGGATTCAAATTACAGGAAAATAAATTCTGCCTAAACATTTGGAAGAACTTCCTGATGGAAAGACCTGTTGGATATTGGAATATGCTGCCTCAGAGCCTGGTGAAGTCTCCTTCTCTGGAGGTTTTTTAAACAGAAAACCATACATTTAGAGTGCTTTGATTGGGTGTTCCTTCATGACTGGGGGTTAGACTGGATAGCCCTAGTGTTCTCTTCCAATTCTACGATTCTATGATGGTTGGAAAAAACTGAAAATAATTTTTGGAAATAGGGAACAACTTTTGTAGAGGAGAAATGATGGTTGATACTATTTCATAGTGGGGTGTTGTTGAAGCATTAATCTGGTCAGACAAAACCAATTTATCAATTATTTCTAAATCTGAAATACTCCAAAATTGTCTACCTAAGGGGCTGAGACAGTGACCTATTTGCTTCTGATGGCTCAAAGTACACAAACCTTGTTTTATGTACAAATTTATTTAAAATGGTATTATTTAAATTACTGATGTATAGCATACAGAACAATTCTAGAGGCTGGAGCCCTCAGTGCCCGTCAAAGCTCTGCCGGACTGGGAGGGGAGAGGTTGCTGCTGCCTTCCTTAAAGCAGCAGCAGCAACAACAAGAAAAACATTTGCCATCTGTTGAGATGCAGGGGAAGGGATGGAGTGGACCAGCATGAGGTCAGAGATGTGAAGCAGACTTGGATTCCATTGATCTGTACCCTCTTCCACCCTACTTGACAGTCTCCATGCTCACCCTTTCTCCCTTTATGGTGTCCAGAAAGGCGGGGAGATAGATTTAAAAAATCTTTCTTATGGCCCTTGGGATGCTATTTTTATCTAGATGGGGAAAAATAGGTCACATATGTGCAGAGAGTACACATTGTAATATTCCTAGAGGTATTAAAAGCTATGCTTGGGACAAAAACTGAATAACTGAGATTGTTTTGAAGCCTTACGATGATCTGAGTCTGAAACACAGATCCAGTTGAACCAGAGGATGAAAAAAGAGGCTGCCTGAATCCACATCATCTATCAATATAAAACTCCTTAAAATGTTCAGATGACCCATGTTGATATTTTGTCCTTCTTTCTTTCTTTCTTTCTTTCTTTCTTTCTTTCTTTCTTTCTTTCTTTCTTTCTATAACTGCATGACTTTTCTGCATGACTTTGATGCAATGGGTGAGCCAGTAAATTTTCAGAGCAAGTACCAGTGGTGGAACATTATGATTAATATCTTTAAAACCCTTAGTACAAATTTTTCCATGCATCCACATGGATGCAGAATTATATGCAGTGAACATGATATAAATGTAATGCCTCAGATAATCCATCATTTCTACAGAACATTACAACTATTATGTTATGTAACACAAAATTAATAAAGTCCAATAAAAACTCACTACATCATGGTCTACTTTATGTCACCTCATTTCTCCCATCTCCCTTTAATCTAAATATTCCATGTATAAGGTCTTCATTTATCTTCCTGAAATAATCCCAGTCTAACCCAGTCCTGACACCCTTCTTGTTTTACATGGTGATTTAAAATAAAACAACTCATTCTGAAAAATTAGGATAGGGAATAGGGTACCCTGAAAACTTCACTCAGTTGACAGTTCTCTCGTCTTTCTGCTTCTAATTGGATTGGGATGCCAAAAAAACTGCAGCAGTAACTCATAAATGAAATATGTCACCAATATGAAACCTGGTTTTGGATTTTCAATCTCAGAAACATCTTTTAAAACAAAACTTTATTTTCAAGGTTGGGTCCTAAGCATTCTTTCCAGGAAGTAAATTCTATGCAATTTGGTGGGAATTTGCTAAATAAATATTTGCCTTTAAGTTATCAGTTTGGTTTGTAATGCCCAAATACATAATGACCCCTGCATCCATGTGAATATGTTCCATGTGACCAACCTTCTGGATAACTGAAACCATAGCTAATAGTGAATTTCATTTGTTGTTCATTCGTTCAGTCGTCTCCGACTCTTCGTGACCTCATGGACCAGCCCACGCCAGAGCTCCCTGTCGGCCGTTACCACCCCCAGCTCCCTCAAGGTCAGTCCAGTCACTTCAAGGATGCCATCCATCCATCTTGCCCTTGGTCGGCCCCTCTTCCTTTTGCCTTCCACTTTCCCCAGCATAATTGTCTTCTCTAGGCTTTCCTGTCTCCTCATGATGTGGCCAAAGTACTTCAACTTTGTCTCAAGTATCTTTCCCTCCAGTGAGCAGTCGGGCTTTATTTCCTGGAGGATGGACTGGTTGGATCTTCTCGCAGTCCAAGGCACTCTCAGCACTTTCCTCCAACACCACAGCTCAAAAGCATCGATCTTCCTTCGCTCAGCCTTCCCTAAGGTCCAGCTCTCACATCCGTAGGTGACTACAGGGAATACCATGGCTTTGACTAGGCGGATCTTTGTTGTCAGTCTGATGTCTCTACTCTTCACTATTTTATCGAGACTGGACATTGCTCTCCTCCCAAGAAGTAAGCGTCTTCTGATTTCCTGGCTACAGTCTGCATCTGCAGTAATCTTTGCCCCTAGAAATACAAAGTCTGTCACGGCCTCCACAGTTTCTCCTTCTATTTTCCAGTTGTCAATCATTCTTGTTGCCATAATCTTGGTTTTTTTGACATTTAGCTGCAACCCGGCTTTTGCGCTTTCTTCTTTCACCTTGATTAGAAGGCTCCTCAGCTCCTCCTCGCTTTCGGCCATCAGGGTGGTGTCATCTGCATATCTGAGGTTGTTAATGTTTCTTCCAGCAATTTTCACCCCAGCTTTGCATTAATCAAGCCCCGCACATCGCATGATGTGTTCTGCATACAAGTTAAAAAGGTTGGGTGAGAGTATGCAGCCTTGCCGTACGCCTTTCCCAATCTTGAACCAGTCTGTTGTTCCGTGGTCAGTTCTGACTGTTGCTACTTGGTCCTTGTACAGATTCCTCAGGAGAGAGACAAGGTGGCTTGGGATGCCCATCCCACTAAGAACTTGCCACAATTTATTATGATCCACACAGTCAAAGGCTTTAGAATAGTCAATGAAGCAGAAGTAGATGTTTTTCTGAAACTCCCTGCCTTTCTCCATTATCCAGCGGATATTGGCAATCTGGTCTCTCGTTCCTCTGCCTTTTCTAAATCCAGCTTGAACATCTGGCAACTCTCACTCCATGTATTGCTGGATTCTTCCTTGAAGGATCTTGAGCATTACCTTACTGGCATGAGAAATAAGGGCCACTGTACGGAAGTTTGAGCAGTCTTTCGCATTTCCCTTTTTTGGTATGGGGATATAAGTTGATTTTTTCCAGTCTGATGGCCATTCTTGTGTTTTCCATATTTGCTGGCAAATGGCATGCATCACCTTGACAGCATCATCTTTTAAGATTTTAAACAGTTCAGCTGGGATCCCGTCGTCTCCTGCTGCCTTGTTGTTAGCAATGCTTCTTAAGGCCCATTCAACCTCACTCCTCAGGATGTCTGGTTCTAATTCATTCACCACACCGTCAAAACTATCCTCAATATTATTATCCTTCCTATACAGATCTTCTGTATAGTCTCGCCACCGTCTCTTGATCTCTTCAGCTTCTGTTAGGTCCCTGCCATCTTTGTTTCTTATCATACCAATTTTTGCCTGAAATTTACCTCCAATGTTTCTAATTTTCTGGAAGAGGTCTCTTGTCCTTCCTATTCTGTTGTCTTCTTCCACTTCCATGCATTGCTTAGTTAAAAATAGTTCCTTATCTCTTCTGGCTAACCTCTGGAATTGCGCATTTAACTGGGCATATCTCCCCTTATCCCTGTTTCCTTTTGCTTTCCTCCTTTCTTGGGCTACTTCCAGTGTCTCAGCAGACAACCATTTTGCCTTTTTGGTTTTCTTTTTCTTTGGGACGTACTTTGTTGCCGCCTCCTGAACAATGTCGCGGACTTCTGTCCATAGTTCTTCTGGGACTCTGTTTACTAAATCTAGTCCTTCAAATCTGTTCTTCACTTCCACTGTATATTCGCTAGGAATGTTAGTGAGATCATATCTAACTGGTCTGTGTATTTTCCCTGATCTCTTTAGTTTTATTCTAAATTGAGCAATAAGTAGTTCGTGATCTGAGCTACAGTCAGCCCCAGGTCTTGTTTTCACCGACTGGATGGATGTCCGCCACCTTTGGCTGCAAAGGATGTAGTCAATCTGATTTCGGTGTTGACCATCTGGTGAGGTCCATGTATAAAGCCGTCTTTTAGGTTGTTGGAAGAGCGTATTCGTTATACACAGCGAGTTTTCCTGGCAAAATTCTATCAGCCTGCGTCCCGCTTCATTTTGTTCTCCCAGACCATGCTTGCCTGTGATCCCTGTTGTCATTTGACTTCCCACCTTGGCATTCCAGTCTCCTGTAATGAAAATAATGTCTCTTTTGGGTGTATTATCCAGTAGGTCCTGCAGATCCTCATAGAACTGATCTACTTCTGCTTCTTCAGCAGCTGTTGTTGGGGCGTATATTTGGATCACTGTAATGTTGAAAGGCTTTCCTTGCACTAGAATTGAGATCATTCTGTCATTTTTTGGGTTGTATCCAAGCACCGCTTTAGCAAATTTCTTATTAATTATGAAGGCTACTCCATTTCTTCGATGTTCCTCTTGTCCGCAGTAGTAGATCTGGTGGTCATCTGATGTGAAGTGGCCCATTCCAGTCCATTTCAGTTCGCTGACCCCCAGAATGTCTATCTTTAGTCTTGACATCTCACCAATAACAACATCCAATTTGCCCTGGCTCATAGATCTTACATTCCAGGTTCCTATGGTGTGTTGATCTTTAGAGCATCGGATTCGTCGTTCACCTCCAGTACCGTCGGCCGCTAGCCTTCCTTTCGGCTTTGAGCTAGCTGCGTCATCACATCTGGGGCTAGTTGAACTTATCCTCTGCTCCTCCCCAGTAGCATTTTGGCCATCTTCCGACCTGGGAGTCCCATCTTCCAATGGCATACCGACATATCTCTGGTTGTACTGGTCCATTTAGTTTTCTTGGCAAGGATACTGGAGTGGTTTGCCATTGCCTTCCCCAGGGATCACGCTTGGTCTGACCTCTCTGCCACAACCGTCCCATCTTGGGTGGCCCTTCACGGTTTCGCTCATGACATCATTGAGGTGCTCAAGCTCCAGCGCCCCGACAAGGCGGTGATCCTTTGCTGGAGAGTGAATTTCATATTTTGTCTATACTTGGGCCACAAGCATACCACTGAACCACATTGGAGGACCTAGGACCTCATCATACAGGTGGGGAGAAAGCAAGGGAAAGCAGAGAGAACCATCTTACACAATTCCCTCCTGTCTTTCCCCATCTTCAGGGATAGCCAACCATTCCACGTGCTTATCATGCCTTGCCCCATCTTTCCTTTGCTTTACTCTATCTTTCTCTATCAGGAGTTGATTGACACCCAATTCCTGATAGAGGTCTTTGGGCTCTGTTTCCATGTGCTTGGGAAACGGAGCACCATGGAGTCCAACTGGAAGTACCTTTATGTCATCTGATATCCTCTGGGGGACTCCCATGGGACTCTTTTCCTCAAATGCATGGAAATGAAACCCGAAGACATGGGATGAAATTCACAAACCCTTCTGGGAGGGGGGAGGGTTGAGGGGTAGGATTTAATTTGGAGAATGAGAGTTGGAACCATGGATATTGAATTATTGGATAAAGGGAATGTATTGTAATTATGGAATTAATATATTTGCAGTCTATTGAAAAACAGTGCAGGATTTCATTCACATTCCTGGTTAGTGGATAATATGAAAATGAGACTGTCTACTACATGTGATTGATCTCTATGTAGACAAGAACCTAGGAGCAAACTAAATTGTTCTAAGAGGGCACATATTACTGCTAATGGTTGAGAGTCACTAGTAGAAAAAGTAGCAGAACTAATGCAAGGAATATCTAGCCTAAACAACTTAGAATTAATTATATCATTCCTTATAGAAAACATTGTGCAATAGGCGTGCACAGTAGTCATAGCAAGCAATGACTGAGAACAGCTTAAGAGTCTGCAGAAATGACTGAGGAGCAGCTCAAGAGTCAGCTTTTGTAATTCTGTGCAGTGCCTTGGGGAATCAAAATACTCGGGTTGAAACTCATGACAAGATGAATTTTAAAACAGGCTTAATAAAGGTTGAGCATCCCTTATTCAGAATCTTGAAATTCAAAATATTCCAAAATTGTCCTCATAGGTGAGATAGTGTCACCTTTGCTTTCAGATACTTCAATGTACACAAACTACAGATAGTCCAAAATCTGAGAAAAATCCAAAATCTAAACACTGCTAGTCCTAAGCATTTCAGATACCCAATCTATAGTTGAATTAATAAGCAAATTGTTTTAGATTCTACCTATGTTATAGGTTCAGCTTGTTCTCAAGGTGTGTTCAGAACACTCCACCGCTAGCCTTCTTAAGTGGACGAAGACGACTTGTTGGACTTGTAGTCTGCTGGGGCTCTGATTCTTGCCAAAAAGTTTTTCACAAACAGAAGAATGGTTATTAAACCAGTCCAAATGTTCCTTAATAATTTGAATGGCTAACAAACTATAGCAAATCCTTCCTTGCGTCTGTTCATAATATTCTCTGAACAGTATGCAATAAATTACAGGAATTAACAGCTTTTATTTTTCCTAAGAACAAAAGCCATTTTGTTGCTGCTAAACAAAAACATGCATCTTATTTTAACATCTTCAGTAATAAGCATGAAACTTAATGGCATTTGACTCGGAAAGAAAACTGAGGAGTCTGGAAGCATTAATTATCCTGGATGGATGGGCCGCATGGGGGACTGTTTCCAGGAATTGCTTCATTGTTTTATCATTCTGCTAAGACCCAGACGACTAGAAATAGTTGTTCATGCGCAGAGTTATTCCCAAAGCAAAAGTTGTTGTTCTAACAAAATATCCATCCTCCAGTCCAGAACTGGGCCTTCCACAACCAGGGCTCATATTTCAGCACTGATATTATCCTATCATTAACCACAGGGATCTAAACTGAAATGTAAGAATGGACTCAGGCATGTATTTACAACATTGTCCTGGAGGACCTTAAGTGCAAGGGCATTCTGTTGAAACTTGGAGGATTCACTTGAAAAGTACAGTTGCAGATTTCAGAGAGCTGGGATGGAATGAGAGTTTTGGGAATATTGGTTTTGTCAGCAAAAGGGAGATAAATACTGTTATTCAGTTTAAGAGAGGCATGCTGTGGATTAAACAGGAATTATTAAACCAGCATGTTCCTTGGGAAGCAAGCTGGAGGTTTGTCTCTTCAGGTTGTCAGGTCAACTCTAAGCCTTCTGTGATGATGAAGTCTTAGATGGGGATGTCAAGAACATCTTAGTATGCACCCACACTGTAGATTTAAAGCATTTAGACACCACCTTAATTGCCATGACTCAATGCTATGGAAACCCATGTTGTAATTGGACCTTCTAAAAATGGTGGGTTTCACCCCTGACTGCACAAGTCTCTAGCCCTCAATGAATAGTTAGCCTAGATAGATTAGAATGAGGGCTTCCTTCTCCTAAATTCCCTGTCCATGCCACTATCTCCTCCCCCTTTGAATACTTAGCAATGTGATCTCTTCAGGGAAGACTCAATTTCCTCTTTAAAGGTATTTTTATTGCCCTGTGCTGGCTATGCAGCCTGTATCCATTTTCTGGGTCTCTCTTGCCTTTGTTCTTCTAGAGTGAGGAGGCATCTTGCCATTGTCCAGGCAAGATGTAGTAGACATGACTATTTTGTTATTTTTCCTTGTTCTCTTCCTTAGAAGATAGCTCAGTGAAGCTAGTTAACTCCAAGAATCTTTCTATCCAGAATGGATTTCTTTTGACTTTAATAAACATATTATTTTTAGAACCTATGAAGTTGTGGATCTGCAATCCTGTTCCATCCTGCTGAATGGAAACTAATCCTTGCTCTCCACACGTAACCTTCTGCTGCTTATGAACTGTGCTTCTGTCACTCTGCTATATTTTTGTGGAATCACCCCCAAGTGAGTGTTATTTTTGAGCCTAACAACTCTTGATTCCCAGCAAAAACTACAGCTCTCGTGATTCCATACAATTTTTTTTACAAATGAATATTTGATTCTCTGCCATGAAATGGCTCCATCTATTTACCAAAGGAACCCAAAGTACACAGGGTAGTGATTTCTATTAATTCCTCCCATATTTTTGCAGCTCCGAGTATTCCATGAGCATCTTTTAGAGTATGTCAACAACAACAAAAGGTATTTTTTAAAAGATGAAAATTCAGAGATGGAATATCCCCAAGGAAGCCTGGATGTCAGATTTCTTCCCACCTAGTTATAGTCACTTGTATAAAAATTTCCCATAAATGTACCACATTTAACTGAGTTCCTATTGTATGTGTGCACATGCCTTCAAATTGCCTATCAACTTATGTTGACCCTGTCAATTTTTGCAGGGTTTTCTTAGGCAAATAATACTTAAAGGTAGTTTAACCAGTTTTTTTCCTCTGAAATGCAGTCTACAGCACCTGGTATTCATTGGAGGTCTTCCATCTAAGCACAAACCAGGGCTGACAACACTTAACTTCCAAGGTCAGATAGGATCTCATGCTTTTAAGGCAGTGGTTCTCAACCTGTGGGTCTCTAGATGTTTTGGCCTTCAACTCCCAGTAATCCTAATCGCTGGTGAACTAGCAATGAAAATGGGATGGTGGTCACATTGGGAGTCAAGGCTCTTCTGGAATCTTGGACCAGTTCTAAAACATGCTTCTGGAATGACCTTCGTGTATTCCAAGTAGACTGGAATATACTTAACCCTAATCTTTTTAATACTGGTTTTAAATCACTTCATTGGATGTGTTGCAATAGAGGATTCCCAGATTAGTTTAGTGTTTAGACCTTATTTGATTTTCTGATTATTTAATGTATTTAAATTTTATTTTACTTAAGTGATATTTGTCTTTACTGTTCTAATGTAGCACAAATCCTATGTAAAACCATACTATGTATTTTTGACCTTAATATTGAAATCTGAAATATATACAGAAAGTCAAAACACGCGGGGACCCACAGGTTGAGAACCACTGTTTTAAGGTATCCTTTTCACATTAACAATCGGACTATTTGGTAATAGTTTGATTTCAATAACTAAATTATCTTCTCCTTTTTTTTTGTTTTGTTGTTAAAGTTGGTTCTACTCTGCAGTATTCATTTTCTATCTATCTATCTTCCGAATATGGGAATGATGGACTAGAAGAGAGTTTGTGATTTTTTGCTTTTCCATCTTTGGCTAAAAACACAATCTACTCTAGAAGGTTGTCTCCCTTCCTAGAGAAGGGTTTGTTATTGCTGTTTTGAAGTGAACATTGAAGTGACAGGCGAAGTGAAGGGGTGGTAGCAGATAAATCTAAGCTTTAATATCTTCATCTCAAGACTACACTAATAGCTCTGAAGATTTTTTTCCATGCTGCACTTCAGATAAGAGTGGTAGACCCATAAATTCATTAGCAAGTAATGGAACAACTTCACTTTATCTTTGTCTTTTCACAGGCCTAAGGTTTTCATTCTGTGCCAGGAGTCATACATCACACTCAACATGTTCGTCTCCTGAGCCAACTGAGAGAAAGTGCAGAAAAACTACCGTTAACTAGGGAGTAATTACATTCAGAATAAATTAATTATTGGTCACTCCGGACTGGTGGGAAAGGGCCACACAGGCTCTATCAGACTGAGTTCTCACCTTCGAGAGGCAAAAAAGATTCAATTATGAATTTCTTCGCTATGATCAGAGGTGAGGGCTTTCTGGTCTACTGGTCTTTAGGTTCACGTATTAGCTAACATGACATTAGGCTTATTTTCTTTAGCACTATAGGTACATTGTATTTTTTATTTTAGGGCAATCATGAATAATGGCCACCGGGGACAAAGGTCATCCAATGGCAACCAACACCAGGTCCAGCAAAGGGAAGTCTGGAAGGGAGGGTGGGATTTGGAAATTGAATTCCACCAGACGAACAAGACATGGATCACTGAGCAGGTGATGGAAGGTGTTCATGAGGAATTTAGATTACCGCATAGTGCAAATAAACTCGGAGTGTCTGAAAGAGAACAAGGAGACCTAGCAAATGAGCAGGCCCGCCAGAGAGACCGCCACATTTTGCCTTGAAATATCAATTGGGAGTGGCTTCTTTTCAATGAAACATGTCAAAAACTGGTAAAAGGTATACATAAAATAGACATCCAGTTAACTGGTACCCATGGGAATCGGTAGATTCTGAATAAAGGTAGTTTCTGGTCGTTTGAGAGTAACTATTAAAAATAGACCCAATAGTAAACCTTATACTATACCATACCATAAACTCTGTATTGACTTGATGTTAATATTGTCATACAGTAATTAAAAGCAAATAAAGTCAAACTTAACTTAATGTAATATGGTTTTACTATATTATACATGTATTTAAATTTTAATTCAAAGTATTGTTTCTTCAAAAAAATTACCAGTTGCTTGAGTTCTGGTTAAAAGAGAGTCTAGTGCATATAAATATTGTATTTTCAATATACAAGGTGGTGCAGTGGATTAAACCACTGAGATGCTGAACTTGCTGACCAAAAGGTTGGAAGTTCAAATCCGAGAAGTGGGGTGAGGTCCCGCTGTTAACCCCAGCTTCTGCCAACCTAGCAGTTCGAAAACATGCAAATGTGAGTAGATCAATAGATACCGCTTCTGTGGGAAGGTAACAGCGCTCCATGCAGTCATGCTGGCCACATGACCTTGGAGAGGTCTACAAACAATGCCAGCTCTTCAGCTTAGAAATGGAGATGAGCACCATCCCCCAAAGTTGGACACAACTAGACTTAATGCCAGGGGAAAGCTTTATCTTTACTATCTTCAATGTATATCGGAGCTAATTCCAGATTAACTCCTGAACGAGAGGAGACAGTTGCAAATTGCTACATAAGAAGTATGGAAAGTCTAAATATTCTGAAGGCATCAGATCCTGATTGTGGAGCCATCCCTGATTAGCAATTGGATGAGGGGCCACCAAGGAATATCAGGGACTCTAAACTATATTAGGGTATATTGTTGGATTTCATAGTTAGGGAATGGTAAGTCACATCTAAGTAAATCCCTCCATGGCATTTGTGAACAGGCCTTTTCCCAGTTCAGGAGAATGGCAACAATGCCTAGATTGATTGGGACCTCTCTGCCACTGTTTACCTTCAGTTTCTTCTTTTAAAAAACCCCTCAATATTTATCTTTTGTTTCAGTTTGTTTTGGAAGGAGATGTGGGAAAGAGGATGGACAGAAATGTCTTTAAGATAGAACCACCAGGATTTTATTTCAAACTTTCTTTAGAAAAGCTTTTAAAAATCAGATGAATTCTAGGCCACCCGAGGGGAGTACAGCTATTAAAGCATTTGATTACAAGATGTGTGTGTGTGTGTTCTAACACATAATTAAATCTAGGTCTCCATTTGTGACAACATGCAAAGACTGGAAGGTTATTGTAGGTTTTGGTGGTGATAAGAATTTAACCAAACTAAGGTCACTTCCAGGTGTGGCATTTAATGTGGAATTGCTTTGCCTCATTCACAAAATTTTATGGGTGCTCAGAAAATGTCTTCAACTTGTAGCCCTTCTGTGTTTCCCCTCACTTCCTCATTTATTAAAAATACCTTACTAAAGAAAGTAAGGAGGGAAAGACAGAATAACTGCCTGGCTGGTAGGAATTGTGGGAGCTGAAGTCCAAAACACCTGGAGAGCTAAAGTTTGCCCATGCCTGGTTTAGAAGGAAAGTTGTACAATGCAAGTTTCAAGCAACTGGAAATGTTGCCTCTCAAAAATACCACTGAATTATTTTTAACCCGATTGGAATGAATTCAAATTGTTTTTTTCTCGAAGTATTCTATAACAAAATGCAAGCTATTGATCTCTCCCAAAGGGTTCCATGAGGGGAAAAAAGCATGCAAGTTGAAAAGAGAACATTTTAATTTAAAACTATTGCTAGAAAATTAGATCATAGTTGAATACAACTGAACTTTTTTGACGTTCCCAAATTACTGACACACGTAAAGATTGTTTCTTCTTTTGCAAAAAAAAAAAAGTCTTGCAATCTCAACATTTGGTTCCTGGAGCCAAAAATCTGACAAGACCTCACCATTATTAAAGTCAATAAATCAAAGGGAGAGAGATTCTATATGCGCAATTGGACAGCTTTTTCCATTTTTTTTTTCTGCACTCAAAATGTTAAAAGTTTTTCTTTTACCTCACCTACCTTGGGTATCTTAAAAACAAGGAAAACTCTCCAGGGACTCTGAAAGTTTTATTACATATAATTATAGTGCCTTACTTTTAGAGATTTAAAAGTGCATCTTAATGGCATAGGCAGTTATCATGACAGTGTTTTATGTGTTTGATTGACATAAAACATGCATTGACATTAAGCATTTCCTAGAACTTTGGAAACGTTGAATCATATTTACAACTCTTCCCTACGCCCCTCCTCTCCACACACGCACATAGGATAAAGCAAATGGTTGCCTACGTATTACAGTATGCCCTCCACTTTCATAAGGGTCAATTGGCACAGGACTCCCAGGAAAGTGGAAAAGTGAATTAAAGAAACATTTTTTAAAACATGAGAGACCACTTGAATCTCTGGTCTTCCAGTGGGATTCCAATAGACATTGACCATAGAGCCACATTGGAGGAACTAGAGAATCTAGTTATCAAATCCACACAAGTTAAACCCGTAAATGTGGAGAGTCAACTAGCTTTCATTTACGCAATGCCTATACAAAAAAATTAAAATTGTTCATCTCAATTATCTTGAAGCCACAGGTTCAAATGCGAGGAGAGCATGGATGATCTCCCTCTGTCCAGCTTCTCATACGGGGACATGAGAGAAGCCTCCCACAAGATGGTAAAACATCCAGGCGTCCCCTGGGCAAACGGCCAATTCTCTCACACCAGAAGCGACTTGCAGTTTCTAAAGTTGCTCCTGACACACACACACACACAAATCTTGAAGTAAAAGTATTTTAAACCAATGGGATCTAAAACGTGTTTACTTTATCCACTCAATTCACAATAATGACTTATTACAATTTAGAGCAAACAAACAAACAAACTGGATCGTGTTAATAGATTCCAAGTTAAACATACCAAGTGTTTTCTCCATTTGTTTCAGAAACAGCTGAGAAAACCATGATTATAGGGATATTATGCAAAGTTAAACAAAATTTTGTATACCTTTAAGTTTTTTTTCCAGGTTTTTCTTTGGATGTGGGTTGCCTTTGCTTTTCTCTAAGGTTGAGAGTGTGTGACTTGCCAAAGGCCACTCAGTGGGTTTCCATGGCTGACTAGGGATATGAACCCTGGTCTCCCAAAGCTGTAGTCCATTCCTCAAGCTGCTACACTATTCTGGTTTTTGGTTTTGTTTATCAAATCGATGATTTCCTGAGATGTAACCGGCTCCCAGCTTGGACAAAACCAAAATCTTGGCGTTTGGGAAAAGCAACAAAAGACAAGTCTGGAAGATAAAGGGCCACTATATTGAGCAAGTAAAACATTTCAAATACCTAGGTCTCTGGTTTAGCAACAACTTGTCATGGTCCACCCACTTAAAATATACACTGGCCCGGGCCAAATCGAGTGGCTGTGCGACCAGGAGGTTCTTCCACTCCAGGGGTAATCAATATATCCCCCTAGCTCTGCAAGTATTCAAAGCAAAGGCGATGTCACAACTTCTCTATGGAGCACCCATCTGGTTAACCCCCAATAACAGCGCCATCAGATCTTTTCATTCGAAATTCCTCCACAAACTATATGGTGCCCCCAACTGTGTCCCGTATGCAGTTCTTTGTCTTGAATCTGGGCAATATTCTATTGAGGCTACTATCTGGCTAATCGTCATTAAATTTTGGCTATCTATACACTATCAAAGTCCCAGAGACTCTCTGACTCAACTCACCTTGAGCGAACTCCACCACTCCAAATGGTGCTCAACTGTCCTAGCAAAGATCGGGGAATTGGGCTACGACAGCGATTTCCTGACCCTACTATCTTTTCCCGAGATTTTTACCCTCATCAAAAGGAGGCTGCTAGATAGGGACCACAACCAATTGTTGAGCTTGGCAAACAAATCCTGCTCACCTATTAACTTGGCAATTCCATACACACAGGGAAATCCAGCCTTTTACATCACAGAGCTCACCAACCCCTCTTACAGAAGAGCCTACATGCTGGCTAGATTTAACATCATGCCATCGCCGCTCCATAGAGGAAGACTCAATGGCCTCCCGAGCAACAAGAGGGTCTGCCTCTGCAGCACAGGACAGCTAGACTCCATACCGCATATTCTCCTGCACTGTCCACTCTACCAGGAGCTAAGATCCAGTCTGCTAACACAAGTTTTAGACTCACTGAAGAACCGCAGCGATTCTGACAAAGTGATTTTGCTTTTAAATTGCCAGGACTTTAGCTGCTGCCTTTCAGTGGCAAGATTCCTGAATGAAGTCTGCAAACTGAATGTGTAGCAAACGAGAAGCCCTTTTTTATTATGTGTACTATTTTTTATACTCTCTGCCATGTTATGCCAATAAAGGCTTATTGTATTGTTGTATTGTTGTTATTCTGGTTTTTGCATGTTTACTTTGGGATCAAAAGTAGGATGAGGTGGATCTAAGGAAGTGGTACACCAGTATATGTGTATTTATTCCTGAGTTTTTGGGTAAATTCAAAAGGAAGATTGTGTATTCATAATTTTTCAAGCTAAAGTAAAGTAATGCCTTGGAAATTTGATATTTCAGCCTTATACACATGAGATCAATAGGGGAGGCCCTTCTCTCGGTCCCACCACCATCTCAAGTGCGGTTCGTGGGGATGAGAGAGAGGGTCTTCTCTGTGTTGGCCCTCCGGCTCTGGAATACTCTCCCATGCTCAGCATCCTTGCAGTAATTCTAGCTGACCTTCTCCTTTCTTCTTTCACCCTTCAGCGTTCCTGAAACGTAGGAACCGGCAGTATGTTGGCCCCAAATCTCCAACTCCTTCATCTTCAGCCTCCTGTTCTGCCTCTTCCTCCTCAGAAAAGGAGTACATAGCATTTTTTTGCAGGACATCCAGCAACACTATAGTTTTTAAATGAATATCTCATAGTTTCAACCAGTTCCACATAGTTTATGGGTTAACAGCTGAAAAGCACATGTTAAAAAGTGTGCTAAAAACCTGAATCTTCCCAAAAAATGCACACCTTTGCATGATTGTATATCCCTGCAATCATGCAAAACATGTGCTTTCCTTCCCTTCCCCTTGTGTGGATTGCTCCAGTGGACGTGCACTTTTTAAAAGCCCAATATAGCTGATCAGCTGATTGAATTGTCAAAACATGGAGTCACAGAAGGAAGCAGAATGAGGAAGCAAACTTTATAATATTAAAGAGAGCTTGAATTAACAGATGGGTGTCGAGAGAGATACAGCAGAAGATTTTTTTAAAAATTCACTCAGTTGTCTGAAAGTACCCTTATATATGAATATATACAATAAGTCAAATCTATGTAACAGCATTTTCTGGGTTTCCCCTGAATCCGCTTCTGTTTTTTAATTGATCCAGATTAGCCCTAGGCATGCTACCCTACTGATTTTGGTCTCACACTCTCCTAGTCTTGCTACCCGCATTTAAGTGCAAAATTGAGTATAGAGACGTATTATCAGTGTGTATGTGAATCTGTCATTAGTATGAAATACAGTATTAACTTGGACCCATTTCATATGAATGGGGATCAGCTGCAACCCATGTGTACTTTTCCAGGTAATATATTTATTTCTATTTAGACACACATACACATGTTTAAATAGCTTAACAAATAATTCATTTGTAATGTATTTGTTTGTTTTTTAAATACTGCCTTATGTCTGCCTTAATTGCATGTGCATTGTTTCTACTTTACCAAGTAAAATGCTATATTGATTTCAGTGGGCCTTATTCCCAGGTAAAGGATGTCCTTCCACTTTGGCAACTATAGCAAGGGAGGTTGCATTTCCCGTACAGTGGCCAAATGGTGTAAAGGAGCCTACTGAGATTCCCAGGCCCTTGCTCACACCTCAAATACTGAATGTGGGAAGCAGTCACACCAAAGGGTTCCAGAGCCTCACAAAAATATTGCAATGGAAAACCTGGGGTCTGACTCACTGGAAACAGCAATAACAGCAATGCATCCCCCACCCCCCAAACCAGCCAGCTGGTCCCCAGTCCCCCTGGATCATTTAAAAATAAAACCTCTGTGACTCCCATTGCATCTGTCTCTGCTGAGAAGCACCTGCCTCTCACACCCTGCACCCATCTTGAGCAAATACTATGTAGTGAACCATATGTGATTGAGTCTATCCCAATACTAAGTACAGGCAATCCCAAGTTACAAGTTTTTCAATTCCCAAGTTGTAAGTTTTTCAGGCTGTAGGTTCTATAAGTTTGTTGTTAATTTGAATTTTTAAGTCAGAACAGGTACATTTTAAGTTTAACTCTAGCCAGACAGACAGACAGACAGATAGATAGACAGACACACATACACACAGAGAGATATAGAATCTTTTGATAGCTTAGGGAAGGGTTCACATCCCTGTGGTGTTTGTTTTACTATCTGTGCCCCTGTTAAGAAGATTTCTCCTCACTTTCTGTCCCTGTGATAATGGGATTTTGAAAATTTTGGCTTGTTGTAGAAACAAATATTGGTGACAAAGCTTCAGTTGAGACACCTTTTCCCCATGATAATAACTCTTCCAGGTTTAAATTTCCCATAAGGGGGGTAGATTTCTCTCCGTTCCTGTTGTCTCACCTCCGTTCTTAACTGTGCGTCATTTATAAGTCAAATGTTTGTAATTCGAGGACTGCTCGTACTCTTCTCCATGTCCAGGCATGTCTAGCCTGGCCAGAAACCCTAATTTCACACACACCCCTCCCATCCCACTGTCTTTCTCTAGGTCATGGGTGCATCTTTATTGATGTCAGCTCCTGGGTTCTTAGGTGGAAGACTCCCAATGGTAAGAACTGTGGAACAGTTCTTACCATTGGGAGGTTCTAAATCATTAGCAGAAACTCTTTTCTTGTCATTTGAATCCATTGGTTTTCATTCTACTCCATGGAGAACTAGGAAACAAGCTCATTCCATTTTCTGCATGACATTCTTTCAAACACTGAAAGATGGCTATCCAGTCACCTTTCAGTTTTTTTTCTTCTCCAAGCCAAACATACAAGCTTCCTAAGCTATTCCACATAGTGCACAGTATCCAGACTATTAAAAGGAAGTAATTTGTGCATTAATGACATATCATTAAAGTCAGATTCATTTGACATAGTGCCAATACTGGTTCATAGCTTCATTTAGATTTTATAAGGAAACTATGTTTTCTTATTTATTTTGGCAAACTATATTTCCTTTTTTGCATATCTGTCTTCCATGGAATTACAGCTATATGGAAATAAAGAGCAGCCACAGCACATCATATTGCTGAGACTTTGCTGTTGAACTTAATGTTGCCCTCCAGCCACTTCCATCTCTTTTCTCTTGTGCATGGTGCCGTAAGAGTCTAAATACCTGAAAGGCACCAAATCCTATCTGATCTTGAAAGGTAACCAAGGATCAGCCCTGGTTAGTACTTGAATGGAAGGCCACCAAGAAACCCCAGTGCTGCAAGGGAGTGGCAAAATCACTTCTGAGTTTTCCTTGCCTACCAAAAGCCTATGAAATTCATGGGCTCATCATAAGGCAACTTAAAGGCACACACATACGCTTGGTGCCTTATCAAGAGTATAAGTCTGAGGGCAGTAACAATCAAATTAACTGTCAATCACTTAGGGAGCCTTTTTGACAACAGGATCTCTAGGTGCTTTATAGGTGACACATTTAATAGGTAATTAAACCAATAGTAACTCAGTGTGACAGAAGAAATACCACTGAGAATTACTATTCTCAGTACTGCTTTTCCTTACAGCAACATAAGTTGTGTAGTACTAGCTGTCCTGCACCAGTATTAGTGTAGAGGGATCCTGGCTTATTTGTTGCCAAAGTGGGGCAACTCTCTTGGCTTCTCTCATAAAAACAAAAATGCTAAACCAAAGCCTGTTTCTGCCACGCACAACTCTTTTACTACACTCATAAGGTAGGTCATTCAATAAGCCAATTTTCACAAACACTTCCTGTGACATTTCTTGCTTATGGAAAACTCTTTAGCCTGCTTCCCTTGATACCTTCAGTGTTTACAAACTCACTGAAGTAGCATTACAATAATTTTCTCACTCTTGTTTTCAAGAAGGCATATGTCCCATTGGCTTTAAACTGATTTAATACACAGGATGTGGCCATGCTGAATGCCTCATGCACCCACTCTTTATGACTTTCATCATTCCCATTTCTGCCACAGACAGAAGAAAATATGTTTGTCTCTATTCTGTGTTTTACCACATTTGTTGCCAGGTTACCACTGGTAACCAGTGCTCCCACAGGTACTGGACCTCAGAAACCACAGGCAAAAGAAGACATCAAGCTCTCACTTTGTGTTGGCTTCACCAAAGACAAAAGCTGGACCAAAAACTTGCATTGCTTTTGCCAAAACTGTGAAATAAGTGAAACAAGATCAAATTGCTCCCCGACATCCTTGCATGTAGAGAACTTTAAAAGTGTGTCAGGCAGGTTTGATTCTCTCACTTTATACTGGGCATGAGAGAAGGGAAAACATCCAGATTCTATGTCTGGATTTTTAGATCCTATAATAGGGCAGTCACAAAGCAATCCTATACCAGTTTCTTTGGAAACCTGATAGGTTTTATTGGGACTTCCTCTAAGATTGTAGAATTAATACAGTTTGACACCAATAACTGCCATGGGTAAATGCCATGGAATTCTGGGGTTCAACCAGTACTCTTGAACAACACTTAAGAATAATCTATCCACAGAATTTCCTGAAAATGTTGAGCAATATTAGAATAAACTGCCTGTGAACAAACCACTGGATATCAAACTAAGAAACACCAAGACTGGTTTGATGAAAATGATAATGAGATCCAACAATAATCAAGAAGAAAAGAGAAGCCTTCCAGATATGGCAAACAGACATCAACTGTGGTGCTAAGAAAAAGACCCACAATAATGCAAAACTGAGGTCCAAAGTGTTGGATTTCTTGTCTTTTTTTGTCTTGTGAACAAAAAAGGCTCAAGAAATACAACACTTAGCAGATGTCTTTGATGCACAGGGATTTTTTTTAAACCACAAAGGCCATTTATGGCCCCAAAAATCATGGCATACACTCTTTATGTTCATCAGATGGAACCAAACTTCTAAAGGACAAAAAATATTTTGCACTACATTGGAAAGAGCATTACCATAACCTCTAACTGCAGTTCCAATGTGTCCAAAGAGCTTATTTCGCAAATCCTGCAACAACGAACCAGGGATGAGCTTGCAGTACTGTCTAGTTTGGAGGAAGTCAGCAAAGCCATCAGTCTACTAAAAAACAACCAAGCCAGTGGACCTGATGGGATCCCTGCTGAAATCTTTAAAGAGGGTGGACTTGAGCTGACACAATCATTCCATAAGCTCATTGAAACAGTGTGGGTGACTGAGAAGATCCCAGCAGACTTCATAACCCTTTTCAAAAAGAGAGGAGAAACAGACTGTGGAAATTATTGTCTATCTCCCTTTTAACCTACACTGGAAAATCCTCTGAAATGTCCTCACAAACCGTCTTCTACTTATTTCAGAAGACATCCTCCCTGAATTCCAGAATGACTTTCTTCGCTCCAGAAGAACAGTGGATATGATTTTTTTGAATGAAGCAGAGAGTGTTCAATTATCGGGACATTAGTAGGGATACCAAGATAATTGTTTATAAAGCTATTTATCTTTCCAACTCTATTGTATATCTGTGGAACATGATTTAAACAAACATCACTCTCAACTTCTGGAAAAATTCCATCAGTGTTGCCTCCAAAAAATCTTGCAAATCTTTTGGGAAGACAGGTGGACAAATGTCAGTATTCTGAAAAAAGCTAAGACCACCAGCATCAAAGGAATGATTCTTCACCATCAATGTCTCTGGGCCAGACATGCTGCTCAAATCAATATCTCCCAAATCAGCTCAAGAACGGATACTAGAATGTCAGTGGACAGTAAAAGAGATTTAAAGATGGGCTTAAACATAACCTTTAAAAATATGAAATAAACACAAAGAACTGGAAAGTCCTGGCCCTCAAGCATTCTAACTGGAGGTCAGCTGTTACCAACAATACTATGGATTTTGAAGAGGCATGAATAGAGGGCAAAGGGGAAAAGGGGGCCAAGAGGAAGGCGAGTCAAGAAAATCCTTGCTGGGACCACCTTCCATCTGGAAATTTATGTCCTCATTGTGAAAGACTATGCAGATCCAGAATAGGTCTCCACAGTCACTTACAGACTCTACACTTGGAAGACGATCATACTTGGCTGCAAGTGATCGCCTATAGTAGTAATATAGCAGCATAATCCAAAATAGTCCACATGAGTGGTTCAACAAGTAACACCTTCGCTTTCTAGTGGTTTAATTTTGTTTCATGGATCAAATAATGTAACTATTGTACAAAATTACCTCTGGTATTTTGGGAAATTGGTAAGGGGTTCTCAGACCAATTGTATAGCAGAACACATAAGTATGCCTTGCAAACCATCCTAAAAATTGCTCCTATGCAATGAGATATATGATACAGAATTTATTAATATATTATTGATACAAATACAGAGTATATATATTCATGCAAACCCACAGATGGGGTTTAAGACAAAGGCAATCTCATTAACAAGCTTTCAGAATTGCTTATTCTGTTGAAATTGAGAGGAATTGGCTTTGGCTTTTCAACTTTCGAAATAGACTTTCACAACCATCTTGAAGCCTTCTGCTGGGAAGGCTCTCAATTAAGTTTAGATTGGGTCTTACTATTGGAGCAGCCACTGACATATGGTACAGAGACTCACCTGTAACGCATGCAGGCTGCTTATCCAGGACTGTCATAACTCAGTCTCCAGCATGCTCTTAATTCATTTTAGAATGCATTTCCTAATCTTTATTAAAGGGCTAAGAATATATGATTTGTGCCTATCTTGATTACATGTATGTGCTTTTTCATCGTTGTACGTGTGTAGCTTCATACATATGCTTGTAATATGTGTTTCATTTCAATAAGTCGAGAAAGTAATAAATTTAGGCCTGAGTAACAGTTGTTTTATGTGGCTGCCAACCTGCCTAGTAACATTCTTAATTACTGCCAGGAAACCAAGTGTTTTCCGACCATGTGTTTTGCATTTGAGGGCAGTACATCTTGTCAGCCCCCTCAGCTGGACTGATGGACAACCTGATGGTAATTTTGGTGTTATGCAAAGATTTCTTTTTCAGTGGGTGGTTTCTTTGTGGACAGGCAGGGTCACCAGTATTATGTTGTTGTATGATTGCTTGAGCATGAGGCATACCCAGATATACTGGGCTAAGGAAGAGAATAGGTTTGGCTCCATACTTCTTTTATGTTAGCCCATCCAACTAGAGCATCTTTGAAAGGCCTATCCTGTGAAGTAAGATGGGACCAGAGATTTTTTTTTTCAGAGTTTGGGTTGTTTTCTTTCCTTTTTATGTTTGTACTATCTATATTTGCATATGCATAGTGAATGAGGGAAAGGGGGCTAGATACTAGGGCTGTGCAGCACTTCGGAGGTCCATTTCGTAATTCAAAGATTTGTATGATTTGTTAATAGAAATCTCTGAATTACTAATTGGAATGGGACTCCCTCCAAAGCATTACGAAATGAAATGGAAGCATCTGATACATTTCTGAAAGTAAATATTTGTTGTTTTTTCAATGTAACTTATTCCATAATTATCTGGGGTGGGAGGGGATGAGGGGGCTGATCTAATTGACTACAACAGCTGAATGCTATTTTCCCCTTCTCGGCCAATCATATGGCTTTCTGCAAAACTGGATTCACAGAAATTCAAAGGGATGATTCTTGTAGTTTTAAAAAATATTTCTGAAAACGTTTAAAATTTCCTTAAAATCAGTGGATGATTGGAACCTTCTGAAACTTGGCAGGCTTAAAGTTGTAAATGTTCAATGTATTGTCAAAGGCTTTCATGGCCGGAATGCCTCCAGAACATGGCCATATAGTCCGAAAAAACCTACAACAACTCAGTTGTAAATGTTGCCTACAAGTGTGCCCAGTTTCATCCTGATAGCCATAAAAATGAGATAGAAAAGACCCTTGACATTTTCCCCATGGCTGCTAATGGAGCACATTTTAACAAAACCATTACAAAGCTTCAGAGATTTGAATTATGAAGTTAAATGGCACCCTGATGAATCATTACAAAATGAAGCAGGGGCCATCCAAATCTCCTAAACAAATTACTAATCGGATTTCAGCCACTTCACATACCTCTACTAGATAGATACATACCCAGTACCCAGTGAGTTTTTCTCAATGGCTCTCACTCTACCACTGTCAGAAATCTGACAAAGGAAAGGGAGTGAGTGATAACTCACAAGTTCCACTGCTAGGTTTACACAATGCCTCTGTAAAAGGTCCAAATACATCTGGCTGCTGCAGTCTTAGGGACTGTTGGAAAGCTCTGGCAGCCTGGCCAAACTATACTCTCTTTCCTGCCTAGCCAATGGCAAGGTGTAGCAGAGTGGGCACCCTCGAAATGGACCTTAAAGGGCAAGCACAGCATGGATTGGCTGGGCATCCAAATCCCTTATATCTTGTAGACACCAGATCCCATCTGATCTTGGAAGCTAAGCAAGGTTGCCACGGTAGTCCACGCTCTGGTTACATGGACTTGGCCACGGTAGTCCACGCTCTGGTTACATCCCGTTTAGACTACTGCAACGCTCTCTACGTGGGGTTGCCTTTGAAGACAGCTCGGAAGCTCCAACTAGTCCAACGCTCGGCAGCCATGATTTTAACAGGAGCGGAGTGCAGGGAGCATACAACCCCCCTGTTGCGCCAACTCCACTGGCTACCGATCTGCTACCGGGCTGAATTCAAAGTGCTGGCGTTGGCCTTTAAAGCCCTAAACGGTTCCGGCCCAAGCTACCTATCTGACCGCATCTCTGCCTATGAACCCACCAGGACTTTGAGATCTTCCGGGGAGACCCTGCTCTCGATCCCGCCTGCTTCTCAAGCTCGGCTGGCGGGGACGAGAGATAGGGCCTTCTCGGTGGTGGCTCCTCGGCTGTGGAACGCCCTTCCTATGGACATTAGACTAGCACCATCTCTAATGGTATTCCGCAAAAAGGTGAAGACCTGGATGTTTGTGCAGGCGTTTGAGTAATTTAGTGCAATCTGGTAATGGAACATAGGAATGGAACAATGGACGACGAACCTGGACTACGCTTGGATGATGAGAAGATTGGGTACTGTTGTTTTTTGTAATAATTGTGCATTGTAATTGCTTATTGGTAATTTATGGATAATGTGTTAAGTCAATTGTTATATGTTGTATGGAACCACTGCTGTTTCTACTGTTTTTACTGTTTGTGAACCGCCGTGAGTCGCCTTCGGGCTTGAGATACAGCGGTATATAAGCAAAGTAAATAAATAAATAAATAAATAAATAAGGTCAACTCTGGTTAGGTCATGGATGAGAAACCACAGAAACCCGGTGATTTAGGTTAGATTTCAGAGAAAAGCAATGGCAAACAACCATTATGTAACACAACCCTCATAAACACACTCATTGAACCATATTAATGCTAAATTAGGGTTGCTATTTTTTCTTTCAGAGAAACTTCTCATCTATAACTGTTACATATTAGGTAGGCAAAATGAGATCTTTTCTATACTGGAAATATCTTACCTGTTGAATTTGGTAGGGGAGATAGAGACAACATTTTAATTTTTTTAACAAATACTTACGAACACTTGCAAATTTGTCAAAAGAGAAAAATGTCTTTAAAAATATGGGATGAAGTTTTCCTGTTTTTTTTTTTTTTGTCTAACTGGGGGCCCTTCCACTCAGCCCTATATCTCAGAGTATCAAGGTAGAAAATCCCACCTTATCCACTTTGAACTGGCTTATCTGAGAGCCCTTCCACACAGCCATATAATCCAGAATATCAAGACAGAAAATCTCACAATATCTGCTTTGAACTGGAATTCTGTATTCAGTTTCTAGACCAAGTGCCCTATTTTAATATATCCATCTACAGAGCCCATGTGCATGCATAGGCAAGGCATGCATAATTCACAAATGTAAAGCAAATGCCCCTTTTAAAAGTCATAGGCTCCAGTGGAGAGATGAGACACAATGATGATTTTATCCAGTTCTCCTTGGGCTGAATGTTTGGAAGGATCTCTTTGCTCTTCTTTCCTCCCCCCCCCCCCCCCTCCTATTCTTTTGTTTTGCACAGAGGGATTAATATATGAATCATTATTCTTATTTTGGCTTGCGAGATGCAGCATTGTGCTTTTATCTCTCTCCCAAGAGTGCACATTGGCACCATAGCAGAGGACATGGAGGAAACAATTTTCAAAGAAGCAGATGTAGGAACTTCAAGAGCATCCGCATTGGTCGTTTTGTGTGGAGGGGATTTCTACTTGCTATTTTCCATCCATTCAAGCCGTTCCTGCACGTTCCTGCCACTTTGAATCAGAACTGCATGATGACATGTTATTTTAAAGGGACACATACCATTTTCATTAAATCTTTTTCATCCTTCCTATAATCCCACAAAAGAAGCCAGTTTCCCTCAAAGAATCAAATGCCACGGCTGAAGATCCTCTTGTGTGTGTGTGTGTCACGGAAGAGGAAGAAGAAAGAAACTTAAAGGAAACAAGAAGAATTAAAGTGACAAAGAACCCCATAAAAGAAGAAATGGTACAAAATAATTCATAGAAGTTACATTGTGTTTACTATATGGAGAAATATAAAAGGGTGGAATTATCAGTAAATTGCGTTACTGTGAGTTTTCTGGCTGTATGGCCATGTTCCAGAAGCATTTTCTCCTGAAGTTTCACCCACATCTATGCCAGGCATTCTCAGAAACTATGAGGTCACAACCTCTCAGGATGCCTGCCATAGATGTGGGTGAAACATCAGGAGAAAATGCTTCTGCACTATGGCCATTAAGCCCTGAAAACTCACAGCAACCCAGTGATTCCAGCCATGAAAGCCTTCAACAACACATTGATCAGTAAATCGTTATTCCCGGGTATATGGAGCTTGACTCAGGCCCCTTCCACATTGACCCTATTTCCCAGGATCTGATCCAAGATTATCTGTCAGTGGAGACTCATATAATCCAATTTAAAGCAGATCTGGGATCAGATCCTGGGATACAGAACAGTGTAGAAGGGGCCTCAATGTGTAACATGGCAACTTGACATTTATGTAATTTCCATTGCTTCCATGTAAACTGACTTTGGAATTAGGCCAGGATGGGAATCAGTTGGCTTTCCAGATGTTATTGCAGCAGCCATTGTCAGCATAGCCAAAGAATGAGGTGTGCTGGGAGAGGCACTTCAACAACATCTGGAGAACCACCTGATTTCCCTCCTGGAATTAGGCCACTGTGTTGTAGTTTGCTTCCCAGACTCAATTTGGTTTTGTCTTTTGGGCGTTAACTGTATCCACAGAAAAGGACAAGAAAATGTAGCTGTTGTCTGGTTTATTAATTGTACCCTATTAATTGTACATCCAAGGTGGATTTCAATAAAGAGAAGATACAGTCTGGCAAAAGAATGACGGTGAAAAAATGCATCATTTAACATTTAATGACAACAATAAATTATCAATAGTAAATTATCAAGAGGAAGCAGTACAAAAAATTATTTGAGAACATCATAGAAGAGGGCCTAACTCTGTTGGCAAAAATACTGCTTTCTCTACGTTGGCTATGTTGGGAGTTGCCATTCAATTCAATTCCCATTCAATTCAATTCCCAACCCTGTCATAAAACTGCAAGTTTTGATTAAATGCTAATTTGAACAAAAACTAGACTAAATTAAAAGGAAATTGCACAGGACTAATAAACTGCACCTAGTGGCTGTATCGTGCAGCTGTTGCCACTGCTGTCTGGGGCTCCTTCCACATAGCTGATTAAAATCCCCCATTATCTGCTTTGAACTGGAATATATAGCAGTGTGGACTCAGATAACTCAGTTCAAAGCATATATTGTGGGATATTCTACCTTGATATTTTGTGTTATGTGGCTCTGTGGAAGGGCCCCAAGATGGTTGTTTCATTCATCTTAATGGTCCTGATCGGCCTTGAATTTAACTACTCTGGTAAAGTTCTTCAATGTGGTGATTCACTTGCCTGTGATACTGTGCTGCGTTTGTTATTAGAGATTGTTCAAAGTTTCTTCTGCATTCAGTTCATGACAAAGGGCCCTTCCACACAGCCCTGTATCCCAGAATATCAAAGTAACAGTGGCACCTCTTCATTACAAATATATAAACTCTGTATAATCACTGTAACTACAATGACTGACAGCCTCATCACATGAAGCAACTGAATCATCCTAGGACATTTCTGCCCTTGCTCTGCCATGAAGCCTCACGCTGCTCATCAAATGACATATGGTGACTTTCAGTGGAGCTCCATGAGTGAACAGGCATGACAGTGTGGTGGGTCACTGACACTGCCAACACAGAGACCACCCCATGTTCTCTAAGGAACAACAGGGCTTTGGCGCAATAGCGATGCTTTCCCATGTGGTTCCAGCCTACTATAGAGTTGTCCTGGAGGAACTAGAAGTTCACAGAGAAGTATCTTCTCTAGGAATTGGCTAGGTCCTCCACGGCGACTCTAATCATTTCCAAGGGAAGCCCAGAGAATCCAGCAAATTTCTAGAGATATAATTTCCCCCCAAGTACAGGTAAGCAAAACTGGGGAATATAAGTTCTGTGGTTTTGCTGAGGACTTACTATAGTTTGACTGACAACTTCTCCCCTCCAACTCCCCTCCCCCTTCATTAGGTGGTGACTTGAAAATAGGCAAACTATCCCTACTAGAGCTGCTTTTTCAAGGCCCCCATGAACAAAAGTACATGGTAGTCATCTTTTCCAACGCTGAAGTCTCCAGTGCCTCAGAATCACCTAGACAAGAATCCTGCTAGGATGCAGAAGCAGAGTTTGGGAGCTATATTCAGTCATTCATCACCATTAATGTGAATCCCCAGAAGTAAC